>NC_044323.1:126090087-126391645 GCF_007399415.2 Gopherus evgoodei
CAGTGTAAGTAGGTTCAGATGTTAGGACCTTAAGCTCGGCAACCTTGCTGGCATAGGTTATTGCCAGCAGAATTGCTACCTTCCATGAGACAGAGAGAGAGAGAGCAATGAGCACATCGCTAGTGGTTCAAAGGGGGGCCCCATTAGTCTGGAAAGAACAAGGTTAAGGTCCCAGGCTGGGATTGGTTGTCGTACTTGAGGGTACAACCTGTCAAGTCCTTTAAGAAAGTGTCCAACTATCAGGTTGGTGAAAGCCTATTGGCCAGAAACGCCTGAGCGAAAGGCAGAAATGGCAGCCAAGTGGACTTTTATTTATGACATAGAGAGCTCCTATTGCTTCAGGTGCAGAAGGTAATCCAAGATACAAGGTACTGATGAGGGCATAGGAGATGTGTGTCTCTGTGATGACCAAATTGTGAATCTCTTCCATTTGGTTAGGTAGGTGGCCCTAGTAGACAGTTTCCTATTGCCAAGGAGGACTTCCCTAATTGGATCAGAGCAAGCAAGCTATGGAGCTTCCAAGCTGCGAGGTGGAGAGATTTGAGGTTGGGATGTCGAAGACGGCTGTGGTCCTGGGTTTTCAGGTCTGGGAGCAGCGGTAGAGTGATCGGACTTATAGCAGGAAGAGAGCCTAAGATGTAAGTCCTTGTATCAGAGGCCTGGTGTGAGGCAGGACCCGCTCACAGAATCTGGGAAGAACAGGGCTGATATTGCAGGAATACACATTCCTAAGAAGTGCTAGTCACAGAGAACTCATGCAAACACTTCCAGATATTAAGTGGTACCAGAACATCCTGATATCAAGGATGGTATAAAAACCTTCCCCAAGGATAACAGGAACACACTGACCCCTCCTAAAAGATAAGGTCAAGGATGACCGTACATAATAGAGATGTTCTGATCAAACCAACATGTACAAGATGATGAGTGATAACTAGTCAGGAGGCAGTAACTACTGTAACTATGTCAGAGGGACAGTACTCTCATGTTTGTACTGCGGTATAAAGAGGCAGTATCTTTGTCTAGCCCAGGGAGGAACGGAAAGTCCCGCTGTCCACTGAGCTGGTCCATTGTTACAGGCATACATATATTAGTGATCCAGTACAGTCTTCAGGATACTAGTATTGTGCTTCATCAACAATAAACCTGGCTTGCTGCCTTCGTCCCTTAACAGATCTTGTGGTCATTGGGTTGTTCACTTGAGGTCTGCTGTGCCAGCTTAGTTTAAGGGCCCCATCACCACACATCCAGTGACAAAGATGACAATGGCACCACTATAGGGGGTTGAGGCACTCTCCCCCAGTATGGAGGGCTCCTATGGTGATTGCACCTCTTCCTCCATCCCTGCCCCAGAGTCTGTGCCATGTTCCGAGCTCAGTGCTGGTGGTGCAGAAGGGCGTTTTTCCAAGGTGGCCAGAGAGGATTGGTGCGAATAAGGCACCATCATCATTGGCAGATCTCACAGGTTCCAGTAGGGCTACTGAGCTGGCCAGTGGCTCTGCTGCCACACAGACACCGCAGGTGCTCTGCTGGTCTCCTGAACCCAAGGAGATCACTACTTATGAGGCAAAGGGCTAAACTCAAGCTCCAACTCAGATGATGCTCCCCTTTGGAACCAAGGGTGGGCCGTGGAGGCTTGTTTTTGGCAGTTGACTCCAGAAGCAGGGGACCAGTGCCTAATGGGCGATGATTGACACCTCTCTGGGGAACGGTGCTGAGATGATGGGGATCAGTGCTGCGAGGGTGGAGAGCAATGCACTAAAGGCTATCTGGGGACAGAGACCTGCACTGGGGCATCAGTTGCTGGGAGGGTTGGAACTGGGAATGCAGAACCTAGTGTCTCGATGCAGGCGAGCTACACTGCATCGATGGGGACTGTGAGTGCGGGGCTGGTGACCTGGGTCATTTGGCTGGGGACTGCGGTTGCGGACCTGGGGATTGTGGTCGCAGAGCCAGGGAATGACGCCTCTGTTCCAGAGACCGGCAATGGTCCACTACCCTTTGAGGCAGACCCATGGCTGGCTTGCCCTTGGACTGCGGAGCCTTAGCAGTATCTACTGCTGGACATGGCATAGGCGGTGCCAGGAGGGTCATAAGGTTCCTAGACACCTAGAAGACCTTGGCCACCAAAGGCACTAATAAGTGCTGTGGTCCCCTACCACTTGGAGTCGGAGGTGGAACCCTGGGAGGGCTGAGGGGTCCAGATGGAGAGGTACCCCCTTGGAGCTCCGGGGTAGGCAGGTAGCCCAAACAGGTTCTTTGCTCAACACCCCATTTCCCTCTTTACTTGGTGCTAGGGAACCATGCTGCTTTTTCTGGTGCTTCTTAGGCACCTGTGAGGGGGAGCAGTGCCGAGAGGAATTCTGTGCCGGCGGGGCACTCTGCACTAACGCTGTACTAGAGCAAGATGGCTCTGATGCTGGGCAAAGTGCAGCCTCCCTGAAGAGAGCTTTAAATCAAATATCTGATTCCTTTTAGGTCCCTGGCCCAAAGTTTTTACAAATCCTGCACCTCTTCTTCACATGCGACTCCCCAAGCACTTTAGGCAGCTGCTGTGGGGGTGCTAAATGGCATAGGCTTGTTGCAGACTGAGCACGGCTTGAAGCTCGGGAACCAGGGCATGCCCCGTTCCCGGGACGAGATCCCTAATGGGGATTGTAATCATAGAACGCTATACAAAAGACTAACACTAATTAAATTATGAAAAAAAACACAATCACACTTGCAAATACAATAGGAAGGCACTCCAATCAACCGTCACAGCTGGTAAGAAGGAACTGAGACTGTGTAGGGCTGGTGGTACCTCATATATTGGGGCATGAGCGCAGGACTCCAGAGGGTGCCAGAGCTGGTCCTATGGATACCGCTAAGACAAAAAATTCTGACAATGGTGCACATGGGCATGCACACATCTAGAATGGAATCGATATGTGCAAGCACCCGAAGAAGCAGCCTTCTGGATTGCAGAGAGGTGAGGAGCTGGGCCTGGGGAGAGCAAGGGGATGACGGAAGACTCATACCAGAATGAGAAGCCAGGGGATTGGGAGAGACTGGGATGAGGAGCCAAGGGGAAACTGGGATTCAGATGAGGACAGGCTGGAGTGACCAGGGGCAGAAGGATCTCAAAGCACTCGAGCACACTTCTCTCAAAACCTGGAATTCCTAGATTCCTGAGTCTCAACAATCCTCTCCTGTCAGCAAATAGCTGTCAAATCTACTGACAAAGTATGTCTCACCCCTCTAGTTGTTGGTCCACACAGAGAAAGACAACCTACTACTACTATTAGTTATTTTTCTAGCTCAAGAGGTAGAAGTCTGGTGTTGTGGAGCTAACACTTTTAACTTTACTGATGAACCATCTGGGAGTTAATACGGTTCTTCATAATGGAATTTACATTTCCCCTACATAATGGAATTTACATTTTTATACACTTTGGTTGTATAAAAACTTAGTAAAATTACACACAAAAAACTATGTTAAATGTCTGTTGATGTCGCAAAGTTAAGAACTCAATAGCTGGGCAAGTCACTTAAACCAGACTGTTTACAGGTGGCCAATTGTGTGCTCCTCATGTTCTGGTGCTCCACTTAATATCCTAGGACCAGTTCAGCGGAAGTGCTGAGAGGGCTCATCGCTGAAAAATTAAGTCAATGAGAACTGTGCTCTGAACAAAAAGTGCTATAAATCCTTAGTTCTTAAAAATCAGGCCACAAGAATTTTAGACAGCCTGACAGAATATTTTTCATAGCATATGACGGGTTCTCTGAATATAACAAACAGACAAAAGAATGGTCCTCTCTCGAAGGAAAGGGAAACATAGCAAGGCAAAAGTGGCCTGTGTCTGAGGCAGTCTTTCTGGATCCATCTCTTTGGACTTGGTCTATCAGCGAGTCTGTTGTCTTGTAGAGTGGTCTACCTCTAGCCCCTCCTCTTGGGGCATCTTGCTTTGTAGCTAGTCTGTGTAGCTTTGGGAGAGGTAAGGCCTGTCTCCTGCTTGGCTGACCTGTCTATGTTGTCAGCAGCATCTGAGGTGCAGTAGCCCTCCTATTCACTGCCTCTTCCTGTGGCAGATTTCTGTTTTTAAGCTTCCCTCCTTTCCAAGCAGAACAAGCCTTACAGGTGTGTCTCATTAACGCTTAACAGGCCCAGAACAGCTCGTTAGTCTCCTCTCTATTAGAGTGAGGGCATGTCCCTTCATACCCTGTCAGGATGCTAAAAAACGTCTTTCCAATTTATATAAATTGTTCTATAAATCTCTTTGGACCAATAAATTTTCTTTAATATTCTTTCCAGATGAGAAGAATGCATTATTATTACGTCTCCTTATCTGTTAAAGGCGTGTGTGGAATATTATCAAAGTATTCCTTCAACAGTTTCATAGAGTAGGAGTCACTCAGTAACAAACCATTAGATAGTCAAATAGCTGCAGTATCTACTTGTCATAGAATATTAGGGTTGGAAGAGACCTCAGGAGGTCATCTAATCCTATTCCCTGCTCAAAGCAGGACCAACACCAACTAAATCACCCCAGCCAAAGCTTTATCAAGCCGGGCCTTAAAAACCTCTAAGGATGGAGATTCCACCACCTCCCTAGGTATCCTTTCCAGTGCTTCACCACCCATCCAGTGAAATAGTGTTTCCTAATATCCAACTTAGATCTGCCCTACTACAACTTGAAATCATTGCTTCTTGTTCTGTCATCTGCCACCACTGAGAGAAAAACAGTTACTTACCTTTTTGTAACTGTTGTTCTTCGAGATGTGTTGGTCATGTCCATTCCAAGCAGGTGTGTGCATGCCGCATGCACGCCAGCCAGGAGATTTTCCCTTAGCAGCGTCTGTAGGGTCGGCCTTGGCGCCCCCTGGAGTGGTGCCTCCATGGCACCCTATATAGGGGCCCACTGACTCTCCACCCCCTCAGTTCCTTCTTGCCGGCACTCCGACAGAGGGGTAGGAGGGTGCGTAATGGAATGGACATGAACACCACATCTCAAAGAACAGTTACAAAAAGGCAAGTAACCGTTTTTTCTTTGAGTGATTGTTCATGTCCATTCCAAACAGGTGTCTCACAAGCCTGAGTTTAGGCGGTGGGGTTGGAGTTCACCATAGACTGGAGCACTGCACGGCCAAAGGCTGCATCGTCTCTGGGCTGGTGCATGATGGCATAGGTTTGACGTAAATGTGTGGACTGAGGACCACGTGGCCGCTCTGCATATTTCCTGTGTCGGCACCTGAGCCAGGAAGGCCACGGAGGAGGCCTGTGCCCTTGTGGAGTGGGTCGTGAAAGGCAGGCAGGCACCTTAGCCTGACAGTAGCATTCACAGATGCAGGCCGTGATCCATGAGCAGATACGCTGTGATGAGATGGGGAGTCCCTTCATCCTGTCAGCCACAGCAACAGCGAGTTGGGTTGACTTCCTGAACGGTTTGGTTCTTTCAATATAGAATGCCAGGGCCCTGCTAACGTCCAGGGAATGCAGCCTATGCTCCATGCCAGAGGAGTGTGGCTTAGGATAGAATACAGGGAGAAAAATGTCTTGATCCCTGTGGAATTGGGAGACCACCTTCGGAAGGAACGCCGGCTGTGGCCTAAGTTGGACTTTGTTCTTGTGGAAGACAGTGTATGGAGGCTCGGATGTCACTGCTCTCAGTTCTGACACCCTCCTGGCCGAGATAACAGCCACTAGGAATGTGACCTTATATGAGAGATATAACAGAGAGCACGGAGCCAGGGGCTCGAAGGGAGGCCATGTGAGGGTGGAAAGGACCAAATTGAGGTCCCAAGCCGGAGCTGGTTGTCAAGTATGCGAGAACAGTCTGTCCGGGTCCTTGAAGAAGCAACAAACCGATGGGTTCGCGAAAACTGAACCACCTTCCTGGGTGGAACGCTGAGATGGCCGCAAAGTGGACCTGTACCGAAGAGATGGAAAGTCCTAGCTGTCTCAAATGCAACAGGTAATCCAGTATGAGAGGGATCGAGGTGAGCAATGGAGCCTGACCCTGCTGTTCAGCCCAGATGGAGAAGAGTTTCCACTTGGTCTTAGTGGAGGGTTTTCTTCTGCCAAGGAGGACTTTCCTGACCGGCTGAGAGCATTGCATCCCCACGGGTTTTAGCCATGGAGCATCCAGCCTGTGAGGTGGAGTGACTCCAGGTTTGGGTGGTGATGGCCCCAATCCTGTGTGATCAAGTCTGGGAGCAGGGACAATGAGAGAGGCACCTGTGTGACATCTGCAGCAGTGACGTGCATCAGTGTTGATGCGGTCACGTTGGCGCTATCAGGATGACACGAGCGTGATCCCTGCGGATCTTGAGGAGTACCATGTGAACTATGGGAATCGAAAGGAAGGTGTAGAGCAGGCCGCTTACCCACAAGATGAGGAAGGTGTCAATCAGAGACCCTGGACTATGCCCCATGAGGGAGCAGAAGCATCGATACTTTCTGTTGTCCATCGAGGCAAACAGGTCTATCTAGGGATAGCCCCAGAGATGGAAGATTGAGCGTGCTACATCTCGGCGAAGGGACCACTCGTGACCATGGAACGAGCGGCTGAGGGTGTCCACCAGTCCGTTTTGCACCCCTGGGAGGTAGGATGCCGTCAGGTGAACTGTGTTCTGTATGCAGAAATCACATAACGCGAGGGCTTCCCGGCACAGGGGAAAGGAGCGTGCACCCCCGTCTGTTGATATAGAACATTGCCAAGGTATTGTCCATGAGGACTGCAACACTCCTGCCCACCAGGTGAGATTGGAAGGTCAGACAGGCTAGATGCATCGCCCATAACTCCCTGACGTTGATGTGCTGGGAGAGGTCCATTGGGGACCAAAGGCCTTGAGTCCTGAGGTTTCCCAGATGCGCCTCCCACCCCAAATCCAATGCATCTCTTAGCAAGGATAGGGATGGCTGGGGGCTGATAAAGGGTACTTCCATGCAGAGCTCCCGCGGGTCGAGCCACCACTGGAGGGAATCAAGCACCGTTCTGGGAAGTGTCACCACCGAGTCCAGCACGTTCCTGGCTGGGCGGTACACAGTCACTAACCAGGACTGGAGAGGGCACAGCCTGAGCCTGGCGTGGTTCACCACATAGGTGCACACAGTCATATGACCCATCAACTTGAGGCAGTTTCATGCTGTGGTGATTGGGCAACGTTGGAGACCAAGAATGATGTCGCACATGGCCCAGAACCTGGCCTCTGGTAGATACGCTCTTGCTTGCATCAAGTCCAGAATTGCCCCTATAAATTCTATTCTCTGGATGGGAGACAGGGTGGACTTGGCCTCGTTCAGCAGGAGGCTAAGCTCGAGGAAGACCACCTGAGCCTCCACTTGTGCCTTGGCGTGACCCTTGTTGAGCCAATCATCCAGATATGGGAACACCTGAATCCCGTGCTTGCGCAGGTAAGCTGCCACGACTGCCATGCGTTTTGTGAAGACCCTCGGAGCCATTGACAGGCTGAAAGGCAGGTGTGAAATGGAGTTAGGCGTTGCCCACGACGAATCTGAGGTAATGCCTATGCTGGGGAACTATTGCGATATGAAAATATGAGTCCTTCAAGTTGAGGGCGGCATACCAGTCCCCTGCATCCATGGAGGGAAAGATGGAGGACAGGGAGACCATACGGAACTCGAGCTTCTTTACAAAAACTTATTCAGATGCCACAAGTCCAGAATGGGTCTGAGGCCCCCTTTCACCTTGGGTATTAGGAAATATCGGGAGTAGAAACCTCTGCCCCTGACTTCCTGCGGAACTTCCTCCACTGCCCCTACTACGAGGAGGAACTGAACTTCCTGAATTAGAAGTTGCTCATGAGAGGGGTCCTTGAAGAGGGATGGGGAGGGGGGCTGATGGAGTGGGAGGGAGGGAGAACTGGATAGAATATTCCCTCTCTACCGTGTGGAGCACTCAACTGTCCGATGTGATTCGGGACCAGGCGCGATAGAAGCGGGACAGACATGACGAAAAGGTAGGGTTGGTAGGATCCAGAGTCCTGACTGGTAGGTCGTCCCCGACCGCACCATCAAATTTGGGGTCTAGGCCCTGACGGGGGCTGCTGCTGGCCGGAGGGCTGCTGTTGCCTCCTTCTGCTGTTTTTGCTCTTCCTCCGCGAGCAGTCTATGCAGTTTTGGGGCTGGTAAGGTTGCGGGGCCGGCTGCAGCCTGGATTACCTGCGTTGGGTGGCTGGAGTGTGTAAGCCCAGTGAGTGTAGGTTAGCCCTTGAGTCCTTTAGGCTATGGAGCCTCTTGTCCATCTTTTTGGAGAAGAGCATGGGTCCCTCGAAAGGGAGGTCCTGGATGGTCTGCTGGACCTCATGTGGAAGGCCTGAGACCTGAAGCCAGGCTCCCCGTCACATAACCAGCCCAGTTGCCAGTGTGCGGGAGGCTGCGTCCACCGCATCCAGGGCTGCTTGGAGGGATGCCCGGGAAATTAACTTCCTCTCCTCCACTATAGCCGAAAACTCTGTTTGCGATTCCTGGGAAAGGAGTTCAGTGAACTTGGACAATGCTGAGCATGTGTTGTGTCCATACTGGCTCACTATAGCCTGTTGGTTGGCTATAGTGATTGCAGACCCCCTGAGTACACCTTTCTGCCAAATAAGTCCAACTTTTTGGCCTTCCTGTTTTTCGGTGTAGACCCTTGGAACCCCTGACACTCCCTTTGGTTGGCTACATCCACCACCAGAGAGTCCGGGGGAGGACGGGCATACAGGTGCCATGGCCCTTGGAGGGCACACAGTAATGCCTCTCTGCCTTTTTGGCCAGGGGGGCCAATGAAGCTGGCGTCTGCACAAGGTGTAGGACATATCAGCTATCATTTTTATCAACGGTAGGGCAACCCTAGATGGGCCCGAGGGGACCAGGATGTCCACTACCAGATCCACTTCATCTTGATCTCCTCCGCTTGAATCGCCAGGCTCTGAGCTGCACGCTTAAGGAGCTGCTGAAGCACCCGGTTGTCCTCTAAGGCCGGCGCCGCTGAAATTCCCGCAACCGCCTCATCCGGAGAGGAAGAGGAGGAGATCACCTGCAAAGGGCCTTCGTCTGTACCCTCAGTCTCTGCAGGGGCCTGTGGCACATGGTGCTTCGGTTGCGTGGCCGGTGTGGATGCGAGATGCAGCACTGTGGCCGGTACTAGGGTCAACACCAAACGATGAGGCGCACTGTGCAGGGCCTGCGGTGTCGGGACCATGGTTCCAGTCGGTGCCGGTTTCTGGCTAGGGGGGTACCGGGCTTTGAAGTGGCACACTCTTGTCTGACGGCGGTGCTGGTGGTTGAGCCGGGGCCACCAACTTCGAGACCAACGCGGCCGTGCACCTGCCCCATTGTCTGATGGTAAGTCCAGGGAGTCTAGAATGGCCACTGGGAGGGCTGTTGCCACTGCTGCGGTTGTTGCCACTGCTTCTGCCATTGTACCGGGTAAGGTTGTTGGCTCGCCTGCGAAGCCGACTTCCTGCTCCTCGATCTACTGGATTGGTAGGATTCCGCCTCTGAGTCCGAGGTCTCTGAATAAGAGGATCGAGGGGGAGCAGTACCCACTGCTGCGGGAGGGCGGTGCCGTGGGATGCTCTCTCTGCACCGGTGTCGCAGGGTGGGGACCGGGGCAACATCATGGCTGGCTTGCCCCTTGATTGGGCCGGGGGGTAGGGCCATTTTCTGCAGCTCCTTCCACTGGTGCGGGGAGGCCGGCACCAGGGGGCTTAATAAGTCAGAGGCTGCCTTGAACGCCTCCAGAGTCGATGGAAGACATACATCCTCGTTGAGGTCCGGGGATCTCGACTGGTCCGGACTTGACCGCACCCCCAGTGGGGCGGGAGTTGACAGAACCGTCGAAAGATGCGGTTGTGGCACAGCTTGTCCCATCACACTCATGGATGCTGCCAGCCTTTTAAGATCCTGGTGGGGTGATTGGTCCCTCACCGGCCTCTTTTTCTTTGTGGGAACCGGAAATGGTGATCAGTGCTGCAAGGAGGCAGATTTTCTATGTCCCAATTCTCCCCGGTGCCAGGACTTAGAAGTCATAGACTGGGCCTCCTGACTTATTAGCGGTGCCGGGGGTGCTGCACACCAAGGAAGAAGTGCTGTGCACCGGGTCAGGGCAGCTCGGGGTCTGAGTGTGGCCATAAGGCTGCCTCCATCAGGAGCACTTTGAGTCTCTGCTCTCTGTCCTTAAGAGTCCTGGGACAGAATCCCCTGCAGATACTGCACTGATCTCTTTGGTGGCTCTTTCCAAGGCACCTTAAGCAGGAAGAGTGCAGGTCACGCTTCGGCATAAACTTCCTGCAGTACTTGTGGAGTTTAAACCCTGGGGACCTGGGCATGCCCTAGCAGGGCGACGAGTAAGTTGGAGGAAAAAACCCCAAACTATCTAACACTAACTCTAAAGTATGAGAGAGGAAACAACTATATACACTTAAACGGGACACTGCTATGCTTGCTGTAAGAGCGAGCAAAAGTTCCAGCTAGCTGTCACCGGCGGTAAGAAGGAACTGAGGGGGTGTAGGGTTGGCGGGCCCCTACATAGGGCGCCATGGAGACACCCCTCCAGGGGGCGCCAAGGCCGCCCCTATGGACACTGCTAAGGGAAAATCTTCCAGCTAGTGTACGCGGCGCGCACACATCTGCTTGGAATAGACATAAACAATCACTCGAAGTACAGCCTAGCTCCATCCTCCATGGAACCCCCCTTCAGGTAGTTGAAGGCTATCAAATCCCCCCCTCACTCCTCTGTTCTGCAGACTAAATAACCCCAGTTCTCTCAGCCTCTCCTCGTTGCTCCTAATAATCAGTTAATGTTAAAGTGATGCATGCTATGATGTCACAGTTCTGGCTTTGGTATGGGTTATTTTGTCTGATAAAGCATTGGTGACAAAGGTAACAGTTGTTGACAGTTTTTGCAGTGTGAAAAGGGAATGTGTAATCTATTCCTTGTATATTATATTCTCTCCAACTACCATTCCAATGCCACCACTAAAAATGTGCAGGAGATGATCCTTCAAGGAAGCAACTGCGATCACTAGCACAGATGACCCTGGCATATGTGACACCATTCTGGACAGTGATCCATTATAAAAAACTGGGGCCCTGATTCAACACATAATCGTTAACATATAAGTAGTTTCACTGAAGTTAAATGGGACTAAACAATGTTTGGCACACACTTGCACCATTCTAGTGGTCTGTGTGACACCTACTGTATTATGAAGTACAGGGAAGGGCCCTGCAGCCTGTTCCAACAGCTTGATAATTGACCTACATGATGATTGGGAACTACATGCTCCTCTTTCTAAAGACTGCACAGGCATCTAGCTTTTCCACACACTTTAGGGATCTCTTGCCCATGCATTTCAGGTATTTTGTACTCTGAGACCTGGCAGTGAGGGAAGAAGCCACACAGACAGCATTTGCACCCCCTTTACTTTTCAGGCCTTTGTCATGGTCTTGAAAGGAAGAGACAAAAGTGCTGCCAAGCAGTAACTGTATTTTAGGATTTAAAAAAGTCCCCAATCTCCTCCTGGTGTTTCCAATATAATCCAAATGTAAATAAACAGAATGAAGAAATTTAGAAGTAGTTTAGAGCCACTGTTATAGTCTGCATCTAAATAGCTCTGGATGGCTAGAACTCTGCAGCGTTCCAGGGACGGGAGATCCTAGCCCTGATATGCAACCAAAGTTGTGCTCTACCTCCAATCAGCAATGAGAGAAGGAATATCTTTCAGTGCATATTGGTGAGAAAATAAGTTCAGAAGAATAGGGAGAGGAAAAAAGAACTATAGGGTAGCTCATTTAATTTGGGAAAAGTGTATATAACAGGGCAGGTGAACCCAGTAGGTTACCATATAAAAGTCAAATGCAGAAACCCTAACTTTGAGAAACTGTAGAAGAAAGAAAGTCGAGAAAAGGACAAGGAATAAAATAACCAGTACAAACCTCTGATATGTACTAGATGCTTCTGAACAAATCATACTCTCCTTTCTTCTTCCACATTCACACTGAAGATCAACCTGTTATGCCATGAAAGCAGTAAATCATTTTTTCCTCTTTATTTGTAACAAATATATCAGAAACCTAGTCTTCCAAAACATTATACTGACTAAAAAAAACACTGATCTTGAAAAATCTTTTTTTTTTTTTACTAAAAATTCAATTGATTTTTGTATATAGTTTCTAGGGTAGACATGAGCTAAAGAAAGAAAAGAAAGATTACTTACCTTCTGTAACTTGAGTTTTTCTTCAAGATGTTTGGTCCCTATGTGTATTTCACTGTGGGTACACATGTGCTCCATGTGACCAAGACTGAAAATTCTTGCTAGTGGCATATGTTGGCCTGTGCCTGCGCTCTTGCTTGCCTCATGCTCTGACCCGAGGGCAGAAGAGGTGGTACAGACCAACTGCCTCTCCACTTCCTTCTCTACTACATATAGCCTTGAAGAAGAGGGGAAGGAGGATAGGTAATGGAACACAGAGAGGGAACACATATCACAAAGAACTCTGGTTATAGACGATAGGTAACCATTCCTCCTTCTTTGAATGCTGGTCGCTATGTGTATTTCCCTGGGGGTGACTGACAAATAGTATTCAAGGAGTGTGTGAGATCGTACTGAGGACTGAAGGACCATGGTCCCAGAGGATGCATCCGCTGAAGAGGTGTGCACCAGGGAGCAGACTCCTTTGATGGTATGAACAGAATTCCACGTGGCTGCTTTACATAAGTCAACAGTGAAGCTACTGAAGCAGCATTTGCTCTGGTGGAGAGGGTCCTCACTCTGTGCAGTGGAGGAGTTTTCAACAACTGGTAACAGAGAAGGTAAACCTCAATAGCCACTTCATCTTTACAATGAGATTGCTTGCCTTCTCATGTGTTCTGCAATGCTAACAAAGAGTCTGGGTGACATCCAAAAGGATTTTGTTGTTTGAAGATAGAATACCAATGCCTGAGACACATCCAGGGAATGGAGTCTCTGTTCCGCATTGGTGGTATGAGGCTTAGGGTAAGTGTATGGACTGATGCATGTAAAAATTGGAGACTACTCTGGGGACAAATTTATGGAAACCTGATCTTTATGGAATATGGTCTAAGGTGGATTGGCTATTAGGGCCCCCAATTCGCTTACCTTTCTAGCTGAAGTGATGGCCACCAGAAAAGTTTGAGTAAATCTTTAAAAAAGCAACCAGTAACTGGATGCATGAAGATCGAACAGTTGTTGATCAGAGGATGGCAGGCACTGATCACTGCCAAATAAATCCACAGAAAGCTAATGGAAAGCTGGAGGATTTCAAGGTTGGTAGACAGTCCAAAATAGTAGGAATATTAACTTCCCCTCAGACATACGGTGGTGTAGGATCCAACCATAGAATCTTTTCCACTCAGCGAAGAAACACTTGCTGGTGGACTCTTTCCAGCAGTTGTTAAGAATGACTAACAGCTGCCAAACATTTCTCCTCTAGGTTTGATGCCTATCCAAATACTGCGCTGTGAGGTGAAGCCAGTCCTGGATTTGGATGTCGGAGTCTGCTCTTGCCCTGTATCAGGATATCTTGGAAGTGTTGAATTCTGACTGGCGGATGGGATGACAGCCGAAGAATGGGAAACCAAAATTGGCTTGGCCACCTGGTAGTGATGGGGATGACTGCCACATCCTCCCAGATCTTCCTGAGAATTTGAAGTAGAAGTGGGATGGAGGGAAATGCGTACAGCAGACTGCCTGACCATGGGATTAGAAGGGCATGATCTCTGGAATTCTGTTCCTCTGCCCCCTTGCACAGCACTTTGTTTGTTGTCCTGCAACACAAATAGGTCTAGAAACAGGGATCCCCATTGTTGGAATATGTCTCCTACCACTGAGTCATGAATCTCCCAATTGCATTCTGTCGAAAAGTGACAGCTAAGGCTTTCTACTAGAGTACTGTGTAATACAAAGAAGTATACTGCTGATAGCATAATTTGATGATGAATACACCAATTATTGGTGGACCATCTCTATATAAAAGGGGTGCAGATCTTGCTTCCCCCACCCTCTGCTTGTTCATACAGAATACAGTTATGTTGCCCAACATTACCTGAACATGTTGGGAGTGGATAAATGGTAAGAACCATATGCAGGCCTCCTGAACTGCTTTTAGTTCCAGAAGATTTATATCAGAGGAGAAGCTGTGCTAGCCCTGATCTACACTGGGGAGGGAGGTGGGGAAGATTGATCTAAGTTATGCAACTTCAGCTACATAGCTGAAGTCGACGTACTTAGATCAACTTACCGTGGTGAACTGCTGCAGCTCCCCCATCGACTTTGCCTGCATCTCTTGCGGAATGGGAGAGGGCTTGGGGGTCCATTTATCGTGTTTAGACTAGACACGATAAATCGATCCCCGCTGGATTGCTCACTGGCCACCAATCCGGTGGGTAGTGTAGATGTAGCCTTAGTCTGTATCCACAAAAACAAGGAGTCCGGTGACACATTAAAGATTAAACAGATTTATATGCATCCTCGACTCAGGATGGGTCAATGTTCCTTGTACTGTGTGTTTGTTCAGATGAGTACCCCAGCCTTTGAAATAGGCATCTGCCACCAGTGTCTTCAGAGGAGCAGAGAGTGAGGGAACACAGCTGTTCTTTGTCCTGCCACCAAGCTACAGAGGTCATGTACACTGTGAGGGATCATAACAAAACTTGTCCAGGCAGTGCTTACTTGACACGTAAACTATCTGAAGCCAGGCTTGCAGGCGGCAGAGTTGCAATCTTACAAATGGGGTCCTAAGTGCAAGATGCCAAGTGAACCAGGAGGATGAGGAACATCTGAACCGATGTCAATGGATTCTTTCTGAGCTGATTAATCAGAATGTTCATTAACCTGTCCATGGGGAGATAAATTCTGACTCTGCGTGAGTCTAGAGTTCCTCTGATGAAATCTATGGTCTGTGTCGGAGTTAACGTGGACTTTTCTACATTTATGCAGATTCTTAGAGATGTTCAGATAGTGAGTAAGGATGAAGTTGATGAGGGTGCCTTCCGACAAGACTTTCCCATAAGAAAGATACGGATATGGGCTATTGAGTTCTGCTACTACTGAACATGGATATAGACGGAAGTGTGCTGCTACTTCTGGAAGCACTTTTATGAATACTCAGGGTGTTGCTGCTAATTCAAAGGGAAGCATCTTGTATTGAGAGTGGTTTGTACCTACCACTCAGGAACTTCCTGTGGGACAGAAAGATATCTATGTGGAAATAGGCACCTTGATGTCAAGAGTTGTGAATCATTTCTTTCTGTTCAGACAGGATTATTGATGCCAGAGTGACTATTCTGAATCTTAATTTTCAGACAAAGAAACAGGTGATGGAGGTTTAATGTGGGTCTCCATCCTCCTGTTTTCTTGGGGATCATTAAATATTTGGAATAAAAACTGTTTCCCTGGTGCTGAGCTGGCACCTGCTCTATGGACCCTTGATGAAGTAAAGAGTGTACTTCCTGTAAGAGTGCTCCTTCATAAGAGTGGTCAATGAAAAGGGCGAGGAAGGGGATTTTGGAGGTGGAGGGGAAAGGAACCATTGTGCAATCAAAGCAGATGACATAGAAGACCCTTCCATCTGCTATGATTGGTATATATGGAAAAACTGGACCAGCTAGCCACCAAATCGAATTTCAGGGGTGGGAGAACATGGCCTCTGGGTGAGTTGGCTGCTCTTGGAGGTCCTGTCAAAAGTATTTCTTGCTGATAGTTGAGGATGGAAAGAGTATGGAAGGAGCAGCATCTGCTTGGGTCTTCGCACACACTGCCTCTTTTGTGGCAGTTTGTACCCTTTCCAGTGTAGAAGGGCTGAGATGATGGTCTAGGTTTGTAGGATTATTTGCTATATTTTCTTCTAAGAACTGGTCTATATAAACCCAGGGAGCAGAGGGTCACCTTCAAGTCTTTTAATGAGGGTAATGACTCATCAGTCTTTTGGCTGAATACGCTGTCTCCTTCAACTGTAAGTACTCCACAGTGACCAGGACTTCTCTGGGGAATCCTAAGGCATGAAACCAGTTTTTTCCTCACACCACAATGTTGGTAGCCATTGATATAGAAGCTGTATCAGCCATGTCTGTCTACCGCTGCCAGGAGGGATGATAGAGCCATCAATCTACCTTATTCAATAAAGTGCCTGGAATTCCCTCCCCAAGGAAGGCAGAGCACTTGTCTCTAAACTACTAAAACTTGGAATAGTCGGCAAAATGACACTTTTCCAGAAGCACTTGGATACTGGCTTTGTGGAACTGCAAGCTTGTTGATATAAATTCCCTCCTTCACAGAAGGTCCAGACATTTCACCTCCTTTTCTGAAGGGCAGATCTGCTTTACTGTTGTCTACTCCTTTGTGTGGCAGCTTGCACCACAAGTAGTTCGAGGCATGATGGAGTAGGGAAAAAAAAAAAAAAAAACCTCTGCTCCCTAAGATGGGACAAATATCTTTTCTCTGACCTCTTACATGTAGGTGCACGTATAGTTGGAGTATGCCTCACCACCCTGGCTGTCTCTAGGATAGACTTGTTCACTGGGTGCACCACCTTGCTCCATCCAACACTTTGGAGAATATCCAGCAGTTTGTGGGATAACTCCTGGACCTCTTCCTGAGGGAATCATCTCAACCACCCTTAATAGACTCCTGGAACCGTCTGTGGTCATCTGATGGAGACGACAATGACACAGCAACACTTTGTTAGGGGGAAAAGATGATATACCCGATGGGATGGGTGGTACCACAAGATCCAGTTCTTCTCCCCCTCCTTCCATGAGTTCCAGAAGGAGCTCGGGATGGTATCTTGTGAAAGAGGGGGTGATGTGATTCTCTGTGTGACTGCACTCACTCTGAATAATGGGTATATGGGTTCCATGGTCCCCACTATGGACAGTGATATGGGTCCACCATGGGTTGTCAACATCTCCCTGTTGAGAACCAGTGCTGAAATGATGGGAGAATGTGGACTGGACTAGATAGTGATATCCTTGGTATCTTCTCTCCAGATGGAAGATGATGGTATTTGTCTTCTCATACTTGAGCTCATGTAGGAAGTCTTTTGGAAGTCTTAGATTCCAAATGCAAACATGACAGTACCATCAGTGCATGTGGCTCTTAGACTTATTTGGTAGTGGAGGTCAAGACTCATGGCATTTATCTTTGCTCAGCACTGATGGCAAAGTGGTAGTGGCTGGAGAAGTGTTAGTCTTCTGAGCCTCAGAATAAGTACCATGGGTCTTTGGGGATTTGGAACCAGAGTGTGATGATTCAAATGACAGTTGGGGAGGGGACTTAGAAGAGTTTTCTCTCGAGCACAGAGATTGCTTCTCTTGAGTGGAGGAGTCCTTAACTGTATTCCTATTCACCCAGGTATTAAAAATGATGGTAACTGGGGACATGCGTCTCAGTCCTTTGACCAATATATGGGAGGGCTGCCTGGCCTGCATCAGACTGAGGTTTCATTGCCTGCTCCATAAAATGTATTCTAAGCCTAAAGTCCTGCACCTGGCAGGTCCAGCTAGGAAAGGAGAAGCAGATACTGCACCTGGTAAAGAGATGTACTTCTCCCAGGCAGCACAGACATCTCTGATGATTGTTACTGAGTGGCAAGGCTCATGGGCAGGAGAGACAGTTTCTGAATCCCAGTACTCCTGACATAGCTCAGCGTTCATGCTGGGAAGATGGTGGAGAGACAGGGTTGGGGAAAAGCCTCGAAAAGGGAAAAAACCCTCCCCAGTCCCTAGCTAATTATACTAATATAATACACTAAGAAAAAATATTTTAAAACTATTTACAGATAAAGTTGAAGGAAGAACATTGAGGACACTACAGTGTTCCATCTCAGACCACGCAGCTGTAAGAAGACGGTGGTTGGCTGTATTGTCTCTTACAACCCACAGTAAAAGAAGGATGTAGAAAAATTGGAGAGTCCAGAGGAGGGCAATAAAAATGATTAGGGGGCTGGAGCACATGACTTATGAGGAAAGGCTGAGGGAACTGGGATTACTTAGTCTGCAGAAGAGAAGAACGATGGGGGATTTGATAGCTGCTTTCAACTACTTGAAAGGGGGTTCCAAAGAGGATGGATCCAGACTGTTCTCAGTGGTACCAGATGACAGAACAAGGAGTAATGGTCTCAAGTTGCAGTGGGGGAGGTTTGGGTTAGATATTAGGAAAAACTTTTTCACTAGGAGGATGGTGAAGCACTGGAATGGGTTACCTAGGGAGGTGGTGGAATCTCCTTCCTTAGAAGGTTTTTGAGATCAGGCTTGACAAAGCCCTGGCTGGGATGATTTAGCTGGGGATTGGTCCTGCTTTGAGCAGGGGATTGAACTAGGTGACCTCCTGAGGTCACTTCCAACCTTGATATTCTATGATTCTAACCTAGGTTCAGAGCATGAGGAGAACAAGAGTGCAGCTATGGACCAATGGACACTAGTGGCAAGATCTTCCAATCTCAGGCTCATCAAACACATGTACTCACAGTGGAATACACATAAGGAATAGCACTCGAAGAACCACCATTTTCATTTGGAGATTTGGGTGGTTATTTTGTTCACACCTACTATAGTGAAATATATATATTTTGATTTTCCCTGCTTCTGAGCAAAGATCAGGGGTGTGTGTGTGTGTGTGTGCAGTCTATTCTATGTGGTTGCCCCCAGCAGGCTGCTCTATGTTATGTCATTAGTGTAAGTTCACTATGATTTTGTATCAATCGAGGACAAATTCAACTCTCCTCTGCCACATCTCCTTACCCATGCCAAATCCCCACAAGCAACAGAGAGCTAGCTTATGCAGGAGCAAAAAGTGAACGGATCACATCTGAGGATCTGGGACAAATATTTTAACAGACAGAAATCTGGTAGGTACTTTTGCTCAAACTACTAGCCATTCTACTAGATGAAATTTTGAAAAACAAAACCATTAAATACATAATGCTTTATCACATATTAATATATCAAAACTTGTATACTGATAGTATGCATTATCTTGAAAGTTTCTATGTCAGTATTTTAACTTTTTTTATAATCGTTCATTGACTGAAACCTCTTAATTCACAGACAGACAAATTGTACACTATGTTCTGTGTTCCAGAGCCATCACCTTCGTGTTGCAAGAAGTTGTAGGACAGGGTAAAGATGGATGGCATGGAGCCATACAGGGATGATTACAGTATAGTCTCAGACGAGTACATGGTTGTTTGCATTCTTCATCTATGAGACACACCCCTTTGTGACAAATTCTTTTACATTTGTGCATTCCACATTTTAACATTTGATTGCAGCGAAGACCACAAGAGATGTCAGTGAGATGACAGGGAATATTGTTCCGCAGCTGAAAAGGAAAAAGACGTTATAACTAACAGTGAATGTGTTATTGTAAACTGAGTACTTTCAGATACTTTTAATCATGTTTATATTTTAATATAGCATGGATTTTTAGAAGAAAATTATCTGTGGTTTTGCACTAAGCACTTTGCAATCTATTTTAAGCCCAAACCTGAGTATATATGTCATGTCACACTTGAAAATACTGCATCAAGTCTGTATACATGTTGTCTAAAGAAAGCAAAACTGCATCTGATAATTTTAAACTGCATGAAACAGTGTACTTACAAACACTATCAGCATAGTCTCTGTGGGTATCAATTTTGTGCTACTTGGGGAGTAGTCTTAGAAAAGCAAATATTAAGTGCTTACTCTAAGTTACAAAGTAACATGTAGTTTAGCAAGAACAGCTCACATAAAGCTCTCTCTCATTTGTAATTAAAAATGTCATTTGTAATTCGCTCAATAGCAGCCACACTTACTTCATGCTTGCCCATACACCATTTTTGAGTGAGGTATGTACAGGGTGGGCACTTCTCTTCACTATGGCAGGTATGGTACACTGCAGGTATAGGAATACAAAAATCAGGAAACAATTCTTAAATACTTTTGTTCACTCAGACATTTTAGGTATATTACAGAGTCTTTTATATTCTAATTTGTCAGTGATTTGATCAATTTGTTCTGTACTATGAATTGTATCAATAGCATTTTCTACAGATATGGCTAAAAAATTCTTCAAAAACTTTGGATGGTGTATGAAACCTCAACAATTTTCCTGGGAAAAAAGTACCATTATATTCATGGAAAGGAAAGATTTAAATGTACCTAATCTGGTTTATCTTTTGAACAGCAAACAATAAATCTTAGAACACAGAAAAATTTAGACCCTAGACAATTTAAAAAAGTTATGGGGGCATACCTATGACTTACCTGGATGATCACATTCATGTGGTCTGGTACATGAGTTTTTACATTCTGGTGGCTGAGTACCACAAGGAACAGGAGGATAAATTACCGATTCACCACAGTAACAAGTTAGTTCATCAAAACCTGACAAAGCAAAACAAACCAAACAACTAATAAATAGAGTTGAAAAAATATTACTTTCGTTTAAAAAAATCCAGCTTAAGAAAGTTAAAGGAGCAATAAAATTATTTAACAAATGGGAAAAAAAGAGAGAAAAATAGTAATTAATACAAATCACTTAAAAATATAGGCAACCGACATTAGAAGTTAAAGGGATGTATGGCCAATATGATTAAAATCAGTAAGAAAGGTTTTCAAAAAAAAATCAGGAACAAAACACATTTCAGAAAGGATATAGATTCATTACTAGATGAAGATAAAACTGAATAAGGAGGTACACAATACAAACGTGTTCAATAAATATTTCTGTTCTGTATTTGGAGTCAAACTGGATAATGTATTTATATTATATAATGATGAAATCCTTTTTAATCCAATAGTAACTAAAGAGCATGTTAATACAGCAGCTACTAAAGTTAAAGATTTTTAAAATGGTAGGTCCTTTAAATTAGCAGAACTTTAAGTACCGTACTCATGTTAAGATTTAAGGCAAACAGGAGAGGCTAAGGGGAGTTTGAGTAGCAGTTGCAGAACCTCCAATTTGATTTGACTTAGTGAGCTGCATGTTTGATCTGTTTGTCTCTCTCAGTGCCATGTAACTGGGGATCTGGGCCTTTTGTTCAGGCTAGGTTACTGAAGTCTGAGCTGTTAATCTTTCCCTGTTAACAAGGAGCCACACTGACTTGCTACACTAGGTATATAAACTAGTTGCAAAATAAACTCCTGAGTGAGGAAACAACACATGCTAATGGGAGTCTGAGTGAGTGTAAGAGCTTTTTCTCCAAGTACAGTTCTACATAAGCAACGATGCTGACCAATGATGGAATAGTTATTATGACACGTCCCTTACAGGTCACATTTTGTTTCCTGCCTGTCGACAGAAGAGGCTCTCTGTGCATAAAGTTCAAGTTGATGGCTGCATTACAGAAAAAGATTTGTCATCTTGGTGTGCAGCTAATAACCCGGTGTACTATGAGAGTTGCCTTACCAAGTGTGAGGTCAGTCTAATGAGACAATTTAATTAACAGTAGAATACCATGGGAGGAAAAAAAATCACTGTTATAGTGGTAACGAGAGTGGCCCATTTCGAACAGTTGACAAGAAGATGTGAGTAACAGTAGGGGGAAATTAGGTTTTGTAATGACCCATCCACTCCCAGTCTTTATTCACAGGGCTTTGTAGCAGAGCCCCGAGCTGGAGCGTGGAGCAGTAGGTTTTTACCCAGAGCTGGAGTGGAGCAATTAAAAAATCTGATTGCTCCAAATCCCTGTTTATTCAGGCCTAATTTGATGGTGTCCAGTTTCCAAATTAATTCCAGTTCTGCACTTTCACATTGGAGTCTGTTTTTGAAGTTTTTTGGTTGAAAACTTGCCACTTTTATGTCTGTTATTGAATGACCAGGGACACTGAAGTGCTCTCCTACTGGTTTTTGAATGTTATAATTCCTGATGTCAGATTTGTGTCCATTTATTCTTGTGTGTAGAGACTATCCGGGTGGCCAATGTACATGGCATGCTAGCACATGATGGCATATATCACACTGGTAGATGTGCAGGTAAATGAGCCCCTGATGGTGTGGCTGATGTGGTTAGGTCCTATGATGGTGTCCCTTGAATAGATATGCTGACAGAGTTGAAGAAGTAGAAGTCACCTACTACAAGACAGGCCCAACAAAGAAAGTAACAGAACGCCACTAGCCATCACCTACAACCCTCAACTAAAACCTCTCCAGCGCATCATCAAGGATCTACAACCTATCCTGAAGGACGATCCCTCACTCTGTCAGACCTTGGGAGACACCAGTGTCCGGTTACAGACAGCCCACCAATCTGAAGCAAATACTCACCAGCAACTACACACCACACAAGAAAAAATACTAACCAAGGAACCAAACCCTGAAACAAAACCCCTGCAACAACTCTGTCCGCATATCTATTCAAGGGACACCATCATAGGACCTAACCACATCAACCACACCATCAGCAAGATGTTAAGCAAAGAAAGAAGCAAGAAAGATTTTATACAGACAGAAGCTAAAAGACATTCTCTCCTGCTTCTGACTCTGTAGAAAGTCTCTTGCTGGTTTTCCTCTTGCTTAGAAAACTGATATCAAATTACTTTGACAAGATCTTAAACAAGACTACAATTCTGGTTGATGCAAGGTCATCAAGTACATTCAATATACGGATTGTGGCTGTGACCAGAAGGGAATGAAGGGGATGCAGGAGAGAGACTGAGGGGAATCCAGAGAAATGCACAAAGGGAAGTTACTTACCTTTATAACTGGAGTTCTTTGAGATGCATGGTCCCTATCTGTATTCCACTGTAGGTATAAATGTGCTCTATGTGCCTGAGACCAGAGAATTCTTGCAAGCAGTCTCTGTTGGTCCATGCCCAAACCCCTGCTATCCTTGTGCTCTGTACTGAGGGCATAAAGAATGAGGCAGGCCAAACCAACTGACTCTTCCGTTCCATTGTCTATGGCAAAGCCAGTTATGATTTGAAGTAGAGAAGGAGAGTGGGTAGTGGAATACAGATAGGGACCACATACCTTGAATAACTCCAGTTACTTCCCTTTCTTCTTCGAGTGCATATTCTACTGTAGGTGACTGATAAAATAGTACCTAGAGAGGAGGAGGGTGCAAGGATGTATGTAGAACCACTGCCACAAAGCATGGGTCAGTGGAGCAGTCTTGGACCAAGGCATAATGTCCCATGAATGTCTAGATGGAACTCCATGTAACTGAACTGCAAATATCAAGCAGGGATACCTCCTGAAGTGATGCCACTGATGCCCCTTATGCACCCTTGTAGAATAAGCCCATATGGTGGAGAGAGTTGTGTCAACTATAGAGTACGATACAGTGATAGAGACCCACTTAGAGATTGTCTGGGAGGATGTATTTTGACCTTGAACTCGTTCCACTATGGTAACCAACAGTCTAGGAGTAGGGCCTATATTGCAATTAAACACTGACAGCTGGCCCCGTCAACTGACTTCGGCTCACTGGGCTCAGGCCATGGGACTGTCTAATTGCAGTGTAGACGTTTGGGCTTGAGCTTGAGTCCTGGAACTCTGCTGCTTCACAGGGTCCCAGAGCCAGGGCTCCAGCCCAAGCCCAAACATCTACACCACAAATTAAACAACCCTATAGCCGAGTCAGTTGACAATAGCCAACCACAAGTGTTTAATTGCAGCATAGACATACCCTAGGAGGCTTTCTGATCGGTTCTGTTTTCAGCAGGTAAAAATCGCACATCAAGGAAATGAAGAATCCTCTCCTCGCCAGAGGCATAGGGCTTCAGGAAAACAAAAAACAAATAAATCACTCCCCTACCCCCAAAACACATAGGTAGGTGAACTAGCCAATTTAGGTGAAATTCCAAAACTGAATTTTGAGTGTAGTCATAGCAAACCTTTGTCCTTATGAAACATTGCATACAGAGGATCAGTTGTCAGTGCTATGAGTTCACTTACCCTTCTGGCCAAGGTGTAGCAATGAGGAATGCTACCTTCATCAAGAGCTAAAATACGGAACACATAGCTAGTTGTTCAAAGGGTGACTTAGTGAGTGCTAAAAGTACTAAGTTAAGGTCACACTGAAGGTTTTGTTTGTTTATTGGTGGAAAGGTTCTCGTCAGGCCTTTCAAGAATTTGGTTACTGGCTGGGTAAAGATCAAGTGACTTTCTGATGACAGATGACACATGCTGATTGCCAGTGAATTAAGGGAAACTTGCAGTGAATTAAGGGAAAGAACTGATGCCTTCACAGTAAGTCTAAAACAGCGAGACTATCTGCTGTCTCTGAAGATATATGCTTTTGTTGGGTCCAAATAGGGACGTGCTTCCACTTAGCTAGGTAGCATTTTCTGGTGGAGTCCTTTCTGCTGTTATTAAGAATGGCTGCATGGTTTCACAGCAGGTACTTTCTAGGCTTGACAGCCATCCAAATGCTAATCCATGAGATGAAGTGCTTTGGGGTTGGGATGGTAGACCCTATCATTCTCCTGAGTCAGAAGATATGGAAAGGATTGCACGCTGATCGCTGGATGGGATGACATCTGTAGGAGGCTTAGAAACCAGAACAGTCTGGGCTGTTTGGGAGCAATGACTTATGCTTTGTCTTGATAAATCTTCTATAGAACTTGAGGTGGTATCTTGATGGGAGGGGTAGGCATAGCTCAAGTAATCTGACCAGGTCGGAAGGAGAATATTGCCTCTGGAGTGCATTTCTTGAGCTCCCCTGGAGAAGCACATGTTGCATTTCCTGTTTGCCTGCCCCAAATGGGAGTTCCCCACTGAGAGAAAATGCTATTCACTACTGACTAAGGCTGTCTGCCAAATAAT
This sequence comes from Gopherus evgoodei, assembly GCF_007399415.2. NCBI lineage: Eukaryota > Metazoa > Chordata > Testudines > Testudinidae > Gopherus > Gopherus evgoodei. The sequence goes on from NC_044323.1 coordinate 126,114,844, forward strand.
TCTGCATTTCTGGAGAGTACACTGCCAATAGGGTAATATGATTTTTGATCTACCAGTTCCATAAGGTAACAGCTTCTACACCCAGGGGGATGGATCTCACTCACCCCTGTTCATGTAGAATACAGTTATGCTGTTCAACATTATGAGTACCTGGTGAAACTGGCTAACTGGTAGAAAGGCTTCAAAAACTTCCTGGATTGCCCAGAAGTCCACAAGACTGATGAGCATTCTGGGCTCTCAAGGCATCCAAGTCCCTGCACCATCTGACTGTACACAGGAGCTCCCCAGCTTATCATGGAGGCATCCGTAATGACATCTTGTCAGGTGTGGGGCTAGGAAAGGAATACGTACACACACTTGTTCAGGATTTTTCCACCAAGTTAGTGAGGTCCTCACCCTGGTAGAAAGTGTCACTATGGTGTTCATGCTATGACTGATTGGTTTATATACTGTTTGGAACTACGTCTTCAGGAAATAGAAGTGGAGTCTAGTAAACAGCGTGACATTAAGTCCATGATGCATCCTGGGAGAGAAAGGAAAGTCTGAAATTATGTTCAAGAGGTGCACATTACCTGGTCTTAGTTGGAAAAAGGGTAGATTTTCCATGTTCACACAGATTCCTAGGGATGAGAGAAGGTGAAGCAGAGATGATGTTGATGTGAGGGCTTTCTCATGTGTCCTTTCAATAAGATGCCAATAGTCTAAATATAGGAAAATGGTGAAGCTGCTGTATCTGAACTATGCTGCTACTACTAGAAACACTTCGATGAAGATGCTGGGTGTGGCTGCTAGGCCAAATGGGCTTACCCTGTATTGGTACTGGTCAGGATCAATCACAAACCTGACAGAAATCTTGTGTGGAAGGGGTCAATGTTCACATGAAATTATGCACCTTTCATATTGAAAACTGTGTTCCTTTTGAGGGATGCCAGTGTAACCATATGGAATTTTAATTTGCAAATAAAAAAAAGAGACCCTGAGTTGGTGCAGATGGAGAGTGAGTCTCCACCCTCCCTTCTTCTTGGGAACTAGGAAATATTTCTAAGGAGGGATTCTACTTCTGGGCAAAGGATCTCCTCATGAGAATGGTCTCAAAGAAGGATGGGAAGGGAGTTTTGGAGGGGGCAGGAAGAAAAAAACATATTGGTATAGCCGGAATGTATGATATTCAGCACCAAGCTTGTCCATCGTTATTGCACTCCAGTTGTGAAAAACAAGCCACCAAAGCATATGTGAGGATTGAGTGGAGATGGTATCAACAGTATCTTATGTCTGGGGAATAAGGTTGGATTGATGTGAAGGATGTGTAGGATGTAGGTATCGTGGATTTTGCACACTCTGCCTTTCACAAAGAGGTTCACAGAATCACTGATGGTAAAATGGTTGAGGCACAGTTCTTGTTTTGCCAGGATGTTTGTGGATCTTTAGGGCAGGTGTATATATACACAGAAAATGAAGGGCTGCCTTGAAGTCCTATAGTGCGTGCAAAGACTCCTCAGTCTTTTTGTTGAAAAGGTTGGTCTTAAAGGGCAAGTGCTTGATTGTGATATAGTCTCTCCGCAAATGCAGTTCTGGGCACCAACTTGCCTTCATCAATAAAGGCCTGAAACTGACCATGTCTTGATGGGGAAATTTGTCCTTAAAATCCAAGAACTTTCAGTAATTCAGAAAATCATACTTAGCCTCCAATTCAGAATATTGAACTAGATGATGTAAAAACCTTCCTTCCCAGCAGGTCCAGTCACTTGGCCTCCTAATTTCAGAGTGAGTGTCTAGATCTTTCTGTGACAATCTGAACAAGCAGGGAGTTTGGTGCAAGGTGGGCAGATGGAATCTCTGCTCCCTTAGCTGGGACAAAGTAGTGCTTCTTAGGCCTCTTGGGGGTAGAGGTGCACATTGCAAATATATGCTGGACATATCTGGCTTCATTCACCAGTACTATTTGGCTGGACCCTGTGTGACGCAGGATGTCCAGGAGCTTGAGTTGTGTGTCCCTCTCCAGGAACATCTGGAGCTCCTCTGACACCCTACCATAGCAGCTCTCAAAATTGCTTACTGTAACCCAGAGGGAATGGTGAAGCTGGGATGACTGCCTCATTGGGAGATGAGGAGGATAACGCTGCCAGTACTGGTAGAACTAGTGGATCCAGCTCATGGGGATCAAGTCAAAGCTCTAATTACTCTCTTGCGGTAAGAGAGTGACTCCGTTAGATTTCTCTGATCTGTGGAATCATGCTTATGGGTCCCATGGGCTGCACTAGGGCCAGTAAGAGGGACTGAAGGTGGGCGAGGATGTCCCCAAGCTTGCATGAATCATGCAAGCTGCTATGTACACTGATCCCTTAGAGACGGCAGACCTAGTATTTCTGGGAACTTTCAGTGGATAAGGGGTAACTGAAGTGCATCTATTGTTAACCTGCAAAGCAAAGTAAGGGCTAACATTGCTCAGAGGAGAGAGTTTGGGTTGCTAACAAGCTGGTGATATCAGAGAGGTAGCATCCAGATAAGCATGCTGGAAAGAGGGGATTAACAAGGTGACTTAGAGGCCTGGGTATCCTAATAACCTTCATAATGATGTAGTTGCCAGGATTTAAGCACAGTTTATTGGTTAGCTAAGTATCAGGCCCCAAGCACTTGTAATTTAGATTCTAAGAGGTTCACAAACGAGATGGTTGGGGAACAAATAAAAGTTTGAAGTTCGTTATTTTCCATGTTTTTTATTTCAGGTAAAGGAAAGAGAACTAAAAGTATAAAATGAGCCAACAGATAAATGGTTAAAAGATCAGACTGATCTAATAAAATGGCCTGAGTGCAATGGCTTAGAAAATCAGCTTAAGGCAGCCCTCAGTGAAACAGCCATGAAGTTACAGTTGGCCAGGTCAGAGATGGCAAAGGAACGAGAATTCCAGATGTAAGCATCCAAAGAGAAATAGCCAGCACAAGAGGAAACTCACCAGAGAACCCTGGAGGCAGAAAAGCAAAAGTGGAAGTCAGAGAAAGCAGCACACCAAAGAGTCCTGGAAGCTGAGAAGCAGAAACAGGCAGCAGAAACAGCTGCACATTAGTGAGCCACAGAACTAGAGGAGTGGAAATGGGAGAAGAAATCATGAACATGGGATGCTGGAGGCATGGATACAAAACCCTCAGGCAGCAAGCACTCCTCTTCAAGGATCAAATGACTGGGACAAATTCTGCCCTAGTTATAAGGAAACTGTTTGCACTGAGGAATATTTGACCATCTTTGAAAGGATCACTAGGCTACAGAACATCACTGAGGGCCAGAGAATAGCTGTCCTGCTCTCTAAGTTAACAGGGAAAGCATTACAGGTGTTTAATTATGTACATATAATTGAACCTATGACAGGAAACAAAGGGTAGGAATAAATGGTCATTTCACAATGGAGAGAGGTAAATAACAGGGTATCCCAGGGATCTGTACTGGGACTAGTGCTATTCTACATATTCACATGTTCTGGAAAAAGGAGTAAACAGTGAGGTGCAAAGTTTGCAGATGACACAAGACTACTCAAGATAGTTAAGTCCAAGGCAGACTGCAAAGAGTTAAAAAAGGGGTCTCACAAAACTGGGTGACTGGGCAACAAAACGGCAGATGAAATTCAATGTTGGTAAATGCAAAGTAATGCATATTGGAAAACATAATCCCAATTATACACACAAAATGACAGGTTCTAAATTAGCTGTTACCACTCAAGAAAGAGGTCTTGGGAGTCATTACGGATAGTTCTCTGAAATCATCTGCTCAATGTGCAATGGCAGCCAAAAAAGCTAACAATGTTAGGAACCATTAGGAAAGGGATAGGTAATAAGACAGTAAATATCATAATGGCACTATATAAATCCATGGTATGAATATACCTTGAATACTGCATGCAGTTCTGGTCGCTCCATCTCAAAAAAGATACATTAGAAATGGAAAAAGTACAGAGAAGGGCAAAAAAAAATGTGGAGGTATGGAACAGATTTCATATGAGGAGAGATTATAGAGACAGGAATTTTTCATCTTGGAAAAAAAGCAACTAAGGAGAGATATGATAGAGGTCTATAAAATCATGAACGGTGTGGGGAAAGTGAATAAGGGAATGTTATTTACTCCTTCACATAATACAAGAACCAGGGCTCATCTAATGAAATTAATATGTGGTAGGTTTAAAACAAACAAAAGGAAGTACTTCTTCACACACTGCACAGTCAACCTGTGTAACTCATTGCCAGGGGATGTTAAGCTCAAAGCTATAACTGGCTTCAAAAAATAATTAGATAAGTTCATGGAGGATAAGTCCATCAATGGCTATTAGCCAAGATGGTCAGTGATGCAACCTATTGCTTTGGGTGTCCCTAAACCTCTAACTACCAGATGCTGTGACTGGATGACAGGGATGGATCACTTGATAATTGCCCTGTTCTGTTCATTCCCAATGAAGCATCTGGCATTGGCCACTGTTGGAAGAGAGAATACTGAGCTAGATGGAGCACTGATCCGGGAATTTGGCCTTTCTTATGTTCTTAAGGATGGTGGGTTGTGGAATGGACATATGCAACACATCTTGAACAACAACAGTTACGGAAATGTAGGTAACCATTTTTTTCTTTGAGTGATTGCAACATGTCCATTCCACCGTGGGGGACTCTCAAGCAGTTCAAGCTGGAGATGGGTTCAGAATCTATTTGAACAGGGATTGCAGGACCAGGCATTCAAATTTGGTATTGTCTCTAGAATAATGAGTGACGGCATAGTGGGAGGTAACTGTGTGGATTGAAGACCAGGATGCCACCTTGCAAATGTCCAGGATGGGCACCTGAGCGAGAAAGGCCGTGGAAGCTGCCTCTGATCTAGTTGAGAGAGTCACCACTTTAGATAGAGGTTCTGTATCCACAGAATCGTAGCACAGACATATACAGTCAGAAATCCCGGAGGAGATTATCTAGGTGGACACTGGATGGCCCATTACTCTTTCTGAAATTACTACAAATAGCTGTGAGGATGATCTGAATGGGCTAGTCCTATCCAGATAAAAAGCCTGGATCCGACTAATACTTCTAATATCTAGAGAATGGAGTTTCTCTTCCCACCTACTTGAATGAGGCTTTGGAAAGAAGGGTAGTAAGTAAATTTCTTGAAACCACTTTAGTCAGGAACTTTGGATAAGGTTGAAGGAAAACCTTATCTTTGAAGAATACTGTGTAGCGTGTTTCTGACACCAGGCAACACAGCTCTCCTACTCTCCAAGCCAAGGTAATCATGACCAAGAAAGCCACTTTCATAGATAGGTGTAACAGGGAGCAAGTTGCTAGTGGCTCAAAGGGGGGGAGCCATCAAACTTTGTCAGAACTAAACTGCAGAATTGGGCTACAGGTCTGCAGGTATAGTCCATCCAATCCCTTTAGAAATCCAACAGACATAGGGTTTGAAGAGAAAAGGGTTGAAGGTGGAAAGCTGAGATAGTCACCAGGTAGACTCTGACGGAATTAAAGGCCAGCCCTTGTTGCTTCAGGAACAGAACATATTCCAGGATATGTGGAATTGAAACTTGGGCAGGGTGGACATCTCTTTGCATAGACCAAATGGACAATTTCTTCCATTTTGCAAGGTAACTAGACCTGGTTGAAGGCTTCCTAGCATTCAGGAGAATTTCTTCTACTCTTTTAGAGCAACACCACTCAGAGGAAATCAGGCATGAAGCATCCACGCTAACAGGCCTATAGATTGGGACTGAGGAGGCAGCCGTTGTCCTGGGAGATGACATATGCATCTCTCAGGAGTGACGGAGGGGGTCTGACCAATTGGGCTAGTAGAGATGAAAACCAATATTGGCAAGACTACGCTGGGGCTGTTGGTATGATGTGAGTACCATCTTGCTTGACCTTGGACATGACCTTGTAGCTGAACTGCAGGGGAGGGATACAGCAGGGCTTTGGACCAGTTTAGGAGGAAATTATCCCACCCAGAAACAAAACAAGATATTTTTTGTTTTCATTTGTTGCAAACAGGTCCAGTAGGGGAGTACTCCACTATTGGAAAATGGCCTTGGACACATCTGGATGAAGGGACCATTTGGTGGCCTGCAAACAAACAATCTGCTTGCATGGTCTGTCAGAGTGTTTTGAATCCCTGGATGATAAGCCACTTTGAGGCTGATGCAAAAGTTCCAAACAAGACTGCCTCTTAGCATAACTTCATTGACCAGGATCCTCGTCCATTTACATGAAACATGGCTGCTGTGTTGTCAGTAGGTATTAAAGCTCTGCTCTGTGATATGTGGGAAGAATGCCATGCAAGCCAAACAACTGACCCTGAGTTCTCTAATATTTATATGGAGACTTAGGAAGACAAAAGCTCCAGAGTTAGACAGGGACCTAAGTGAGATCCCCAACCTAGAGCCAATGAGTGTCTGCTGAGGAGGAGCAAAGGGAACTCCTGTGCTAGCATTTGATGGGTCTATCGTTCAGTCCATGGAGGACAAGACTCAAGCAGGTATCTCAACCACCCTATCCATATGATGGTGGGCTGGAGAGTATACTGAGGAGAGCTAACCCCATAATTCCCTGAAGTGCAGTCCTGCGTGCCGAACCATGAGCCCTAGAAGTTTGAGCACTTTCAAACTGTAGTGAGAGAATGAGCAATTTAGAACTAGTACAATGAGCTGCATTCAGGACCGGCTCTAGGCACCAGCAAAGCAAGCACATGCTTGGGGCAGCACAATTCCGGGGGTGGCATTCTGGCCATTTTTTTCTTTTTTTTCTTTTTTTGCTTGGGGCAGCAAAAAACCTAGAGCTGGCCCTGGCTGCATTGCTTGGTGTCACGGAGTCACAGGGGTGATGCTCTGGAACTACTCCAAAGTCAGTCAGAACTCTGGGGGAGCATGCCTCCTCTCTCTAAGCTTACTGTCTCCAGGGCAAGAAGCTTACACAGCTTAGACTTTCCTGGGTCTGACCTTGGAGCATTCAGTATCCCATTCCACACTGTGCGCTTCCCGCAGCAAGTCCACCTGGGCGGAGCTCCTGGAGAAGCTAGGTGGCCCTGCACCCCAACTCCATGACAGACATGTCTCTCAGCCAATCCAGTAAAACAGAAGGTTTATTAGTTGACAGGAACACAGTGCAGAACAAAACTTGTTGGCACAGAAATCAGTGATTTTCATCCAAGTCCATATTTGAGGGGAGGGACCCCAAGGCCAGGGCTCCAGTCCTCCCCCTGCACCCAAGCCAGCCGAGACTGACTCCCTGCCAATTGCCTGGCTCACTGCTCCTCCTCCAGCCTTTGTCTTGCTTCCCGGGCCAAGACTCACCTGGTTGCATCCCCGTCCTGGGTCTCAGGTTAAAAGGGGTGGCCATAGCATCTGTGCAGGCAGCTGGAGCAGCCCCCGCGAAAGTCACACACCCTTATTCCCACCACCTAAACATTGATGCAATACACAGGGAAACTGAGGAACACACAGCATTGATGCAAAAGAGTAAGACTCACATACAACATAACAAAGAAAAATCACCACTTTGTCACACTTGGACCTCTTTTGTGGCAGGAATGCACTCACCAGTGTGGTGTCCAGGACTGTCCCAATGAATTCTTGTTGAGAGTAGAGTCAGTATAGACTTTTCTGTGCTAATCAGGAGTCCTAGTGTGGGGAAGGCTGACTGGATAGCAGCCTTGCTGGAGAGTACTTGGGACCTGTACTGGCCTCTCAATAGCTAGTCATCCAAGTAAGACAACACATGGATTCCTTACTTGAGCAAGGATAAATGGGAGAACTGTGAGCTGGTGGTAGGATTCATTGACCATGAATCTGAGGAAATTTCTTTGCTGTGATGAATTGCCCCATGAAAGTAAGCGTCCCTTAAGTCAAGAGATCATAGAATATCAAGGTTGGAAGGAACCTCAAGAGGTCATCTAGTCCAACCCCCTGCTCAAAGCAGGACCAATCCCTAGACAGATTTTTGCCCTGGATCCCTAAATGGCCCCCTCAAGGACTGAACTCACAACCCTGGGCTTAGCAGGCCAATGCTCAAACCACTGAGCTATCCCTCCCCCTATATCAAGAGCAGCGAACCAGTCCCCAGTCTGTAAGGAAAGGATTTCAGAAGTAAGAGTAATCATCAAGAATTTTTTCTTCAGAAACTTGTTTAGTTGCTTTAGATCAGTGGTCCTCAAACTTAATTGATTGGGCCTCTCTTCTTTGTGTCTGTAGTTGTTAACATCTCTCCCTTCCCCCAAGTACATATACCGCACCACTCAGTTCTGAAGGCAGTACTGGCCAGCAGCAGTACAGAAGGGTGGCAATGTGAAAAAGGATATGCGCCAATATCGCTTTTCACAGCAGACTTAGAAGTAAAGGAGAGAATGTGAAAAGTGATATTTGTCATCACTTTTCATAGCAGACTTAGTGCTCCATTGTCACCCTTACTTCTGCGCTGTTGCTGCCAGCTTGGGGCTGATGTCAGGGGAAGAAAGAGAGAAAGAAAAGGGGAAAAAAAAAAAAAGCACACAGGTCATGCATGCCCTGACACATTCCTGCGCCTCCCCTGGGAGTCCACCCCATAGTTTGAAAACAGCTATTTTAGATCTAAAATAAGTCTGAGACCCTCCTTTGCTGTCAGGATTTGGAAGCATCAGGAATACAATCTTCTTCCTTGGAAAGGCAGGGGAACTTCCTCTACGACCCCAACAAGGAGGAAAGACTGAATATCACACTCTTGTGAGTGTGATTCTGAAGAGGAACAGGGAAGAGGAGTGTGAAGTGGAGACAGATGTAAAGGATGTATCCCTGTATCACTGTGCTTAGGACCCACTGGTGACATGGGACCAAACACTTAGGAAGTGGGATAGGTGGTTGACTGGTTCATGAGTCTCAGTTGTAACTCTCCTGTGAAAAATATTCCAACCAAAGAGGTCCAGCTTTCCTGGTTCTTTCCCTGTTTGCAGCAGACACTATCAGGGAACCAGGTGGTTGTAAAAATATTCATATCTCTAAGAAGGGACATATCTCCTTTCTGCCCTTTTAACAGTGAGAGGAAGGGAAAATGGGGTATGCCATAAGATTTTGATGGACTCTATGAGAGCTTCATTTATAGGGAGAACTACCTTAGAGGGCCCCACAAAGGTCAAAATGTCCACTAATCTGTGCAACTTTTCTTACACCTCCTCTGGTTGGATATGCAGAGCCACAACCATCCTTTTTATTAAGTCCTGGTCAGCCCAGAAATCATCTGAAGGGGGCGAGGTAGACTCCTCAAGTACTGCCTCATCTGGTGATGAAGAGAAAGAGACCAATGGATGTTGAAGAAGATCCTTATCTAAAAAGAATTGGATAGGAGAATCCTAAGTAAGCAATTCCCCTTGCATGGTACAGGTCCCAGCAAAGGGGAAATGGGGACCATGCTGTAGATGCTTCTGGTGCCTACTCAATGTGGCAGGACAGAAAGGGAGTAGGGATGTTGTAGAGCATGTGGGGAAGCCTTATGGACTCCAGAAGAGACAGTTAGCATGGTGGTGGCACCCTTATATACATTGGCCGTTGGTCCTTGGGCTGAGATCTGGAGCAAGGTGGGTAGACACTCCACTGGGTTTGGAGGCATGTTGCTGAGAGTCACAGTCCTGCATAGCACTTGCATGACAATGTCCCCTATGTGTATTTTCCAACCCCAAAATGATTTACCACTGGCCACTAGCGATCTAATGTTGTAATCTGCCCCTCATTAGCTTCCTCACTGTCAATGCGGTTCTCACTCTTGTGTCCCTATGGTGGAGGGCTGGGGCAAGATTGACATACGGATCCAGGAATTTGGCCTTTCGCATCCAAAAGCTCTGCAGCTACTGCTAGTCATTGTGAATCTGCATTATGATGTGACCCTACCAGTCAGTATTTGTTTCTCGGGCCCAGAAGCAGCACTTCACCACGTGCAGCTGCTCCATGAATAGCAACCATCAATTTGAATTGTTTTTTGCTATGTCCCTTAAACTGTCCTCAAACAAATCGTCATATACCCCATTGCTGTGGTACTTCCTGAGGGTCTTCAAATACAGAAATGTGTGTCTTGTATTTGCAACATTCATAAGAACACTGTTCATAAGAATACTGCAGAGCTGTGTGTCAGAGGATGAACACTGAAAAATGTCACGTAGGTTTGTGGATTTTAATAAAAAGGCATGAAAATTATGGGCCATGGATGGCATTATGGGATGGAGAAAGCTACATTTTGGGAACCTGACCCCTAAGTCCCAGACATCCTGGCACGACTCATTTCTACTCCACAACACATTGCGAAAATTTTGCAAAAGGCATTAGGCAAGAAGACAATGCATACCTACCTGTGCTGCACTGCACTTTGCATCGACACAAGCACTCCTGGTAAGTACATCTAGTGACAATGCAAGCAACCAAGTATGCATGTGCCCAAGGGATATGCAAAACTTCTGCTGCTGTATGCCAACATGACTTGGGTCAACCAAAGTTTTTAGTGTAGACATAGCCTCAGTAACAGAGGTCTATCCTGTGGTGTATAGGGTCTGATTCTGCTGATAACCCATGTTGTATGGCTCCACATCAATAAACTCTTTTTTAAAAATCAAGAAGGTTACACACAAAAAAGCCCTACGCTAAAAGAACATTATAAAGGTTGCAAAGTCAAGCACTCAGAAGTTAGGATATGCCAGAATTAACACTGCCTGCACAACATTAATTTGTCCCACTGATGTGCATGTATTATGACACAGTTTTTAATTACATGATCAGGTGCTATTTTTTCCCCAGGATCCCTACTCATAGTGCACAGGATTTACAGTGCTCAGGGAATGAATCGGGGTTATTCAGTGAATAAAGCTGTTGACCTGCATCATTTGTTGCAGAAGTTGAAAGGTGTATATGAACAAGGGAGGGAACTGCTGGAAGAGAAATAATGGTCTTGTGTTTTAGACAAATGATAATGCTGCCCTGGAGATTTGGATTCTATCCCCGTCTCATTATTTAAATGACAATTTATTTTTTCCACATGAATGAGTAATATAAAAAGAAATACTGAGTAAGTACCCATTCAGTGAGCACTATTCATTCTGTAAAGTGAATGAGGCAGGGATCCTGTGGACTAAATAGTAGGTTATCAGGTAATGACCAACCATATATCATAATGGATATGTATAAAGAGACCAAATTAAGGTTGCATGGGCAACCTTTACTCAGGAATTTCCTAACCTTTGAGTGCCTTACTTTGCAACCCTAATATTCTTTAAATGTAGGGTTTTTTTTCATATACGTAACGTTATATATAAACAGGCAAAGTTAAAATTAATTCCTTTGTGCACAATACTTTGGAAGCTTCATCAAAGAGGACACCACACAAATCTGTCATATAAAGGACACTCAGCGGCAAATGTGGGAAGGTATCATGCATCAGGAAAGATTACAGTTTAAGGAAACAAGAGGAGGACTATTATAAGTAAGGATACGATTCTGTCATGGATGTCATGGATTTCATGTTTCTGGGACCTCCATGACTTCTTCTAGGACAGGGCTGGAGCAGGGGTGAGCCCCGGGGTCTAGTGGAGCAGCAGCCCCAGGGCTGAAGCAGTGGCTGGGTCAGCACCCTGGGACCGCCAAAGCAGTGGCCGGGGTTAGGTCAGCCCCTGCCACAGGAGCAACAGAAGGGCTGGAGCAACTGCAAGCTCCCAGCCCTGCTCTGACTATTTGTCTTTTTCCTCCCACCCCTGCCTCCCCTCACCAGAGTATTTTTAGTAAAAGTCAAGCACAGGTTGTGGTCTTCCATCAATTTTTGTTTATTGCCTGTGACCAGTCCTGACTTATTAAAAATACCTGTGACAGACTCTTAACCTTAACAAAAAGAAAGAAAAGGAAGGATTGTGCGCTAAACAAATATTTGTGAGGAAACTATTAGCAAAGGAAAAACATATTCACACTTTACAAAGAAGCAATGCGCTTATCTCAAATTTGTCCTTTGTTTTTAGATCTAAGGATAAACTTAAATGAAGTGAGAAAGAAAATAGCTGCCAGTAAGTAGTTAAAGCACCGTCAATGAAGACATAGGATTAAAAGAGATTACATTATACTCCGATGAACAGTTAAGAGGATACATGGCCAAATTGAAGGATGTGACCCGCATGATCTTTCCCCTCCCACCCTAACGTCTATAATTTCAATTTGTAAGCAATAATGATAAGTTAAAGATCTTTTGGTCCAGAACAATTTCACACAATGCAGCCAAGAGAAGACGAGCACCACCATTACCAGGAGGCGTTGGAGATGAATTGGCCATGTGCTTCGGATGGAAACTGATTCCATCACCAGAACAGCAATAAGATGGAACCTTGAAGGCAAACGAAAACGTGGTCCCCCAAAAACAACATGACGAAGAAATGTGGAAGCAGAGCTGAAAAACCTGGGGCACGGCTGAGAACCACTGAAAGACTTGCCAGAAATAGACGAGCTTCATCCTTGCCCTAAATGCCAGAGGCGTAATGGGTACTAACTAACTAACCAAAGATTCATTTCTGCAGCAAAATGCATTTAAACACAGAAAGATGGAGACTGGGTTAATCGGGGACAAGGAATAAAATGAAAACTCTGTGTATGGCTACACTATGGAGATTACACCAGGATAGCTATGTTGGCATAGCTATTCATACATTACTTTGCAACAGAGACAGCCTACAATGACAGAAAAGGTTCTTCTGTCTATGTGGAACATCACCTCCTTGGATGTTAGTAGCTACATGGATGGAAGAAGCTGCATCTACACTGGGGGTTAGGTCAGCATAACTATGTCAGTCATGGGTGTGGGGTTTTTTCACACCCCCAACTGACACTTATTTATGTTGATCTAATCATCAAACCGCAACACATACAAAACATGTCTGAATCTGTATATTTTAGTAATCACCAAAAATTGTTACTATTTGATGGCTGAGTGTTGGTCTCAGTGCAGCATCAGTGGACAGGTGTTGACTCCACAGACGTTTCCATAATTCAACATCTGAGCAGAGAGCCCAAAAATCTCCAAGGCATGGAGATGACATAAGTTCCATTCCTGTAGGTGGTCCCACTAGGCTGGACTTAAAAGAATACAATTGGGCCAGTATGGAAAAATTTATATAGAGTCTGGTTCCGCGGCTAAACGAAGCCAGTCTGCAACATTTTCAATTTGAGACCTTTTAAAATAAATTTAGTGCTTGTGAAAAAAAACTGATGAAACACAACTGGGACCTTAATTCTTATGAAGAACTGCTTGTGTCTGTGAAGTTAATCTTGTTCCTAAGTGACTGCAGGATCAGGGCCTTAAACTGTATGTAAATTTTACTGAAATTATTTTTTTTTAAATATAAATCCTGTAGTGAAATTATTAAATCTAACAAATAAAGTAAGTCCATCTAATTCAATTATACAATTTCGTTACTCATGGCAAAATATGGCAATCACGATCATCTTCATAATTGAGCATCTGAATTTTTATTATAGAAAAATAACGCACTTTCAATAACACACCTAATCAGAGAATAAACCTATTAAAGGATCAGCATTTAAAATGTCTACAGTGCACTAATCTTCTAAAGATGAATATATGTACTGTAGTATACTCACTTGTCTGCCAGCATGTTTGACAGTTGCCGCGGTGACAAGGTTCTTCACATCTATGAAGGCTACAATTGAGTTTGCGTCCACAAACCAAGGGACACTTATGTTCTTTGTCCTGGAAAAAATATTTATGAAAAATTACTACATTATCAATGCTTTTCCCCCTCTAAAATGCCCCCAAAAATGGCAAAACATGATTAAAATCCACTACTGGCCATGGCCCAAGGATAGAACAAATTAACAGTCGTTAAGATTCTTTTCACATCACATGCTGAGCATCTGTGATAAAGTTGGCATTTTCTGCAATATTTTTATGAAGACTATGTATACCTCAGTCTCCCCATATACTGTAGCATTACCTAGTTTGGGTGGTGGTGGTGATGGGAAGGTCTGTATACTCTCAGGGCAGGCTAAAGACAAAGGTGTGAGAAGCACCTTTGGCTTTAGGCTGCTGGTCAGCAGCATAGCTGTCTGGGACTAATTGGGCCTTAATCCCCCCCATGTCAGTGGAGAAACCACGAAGCAAATCACTGGGATATTGAAACCTGGCAACCAATGACCACAGATTGTCCCTCTTCTCTGCAGGAAGACAAGAAGCATTTCCCCCGTTCAGGAACAAAGGATGGTGGCAGTGTGAGATGGAAGTTAAGGGCTAGAGGGCGAAGATCTCCCCGCAAATGCAGCCATGCAGGGGGAAGAGCAAGTCCGGTCCCTCCCTAGCGTGGCTGGACACTCCCAGCAGCACAGGGGAGATCAGCAGCACAGGGGAGCAGCACTCAGGGGAGATCAGACCCACCCACCTCCACGAACCTCCTGCAGCTGTAGGAAGCTCCATGGGTGCTGCCTTCAGAGCCTAGCTCTGAATGCAGTGCAGAAATGAGGATGGCAATTCCGTGACCCCCCTACAACAGCTTTGCAATCTCTCTAGAACCCTCTTTTGGGTCTGGACCCTCATGGTTACAACACCGTGAAATTTCAGATATAAAAATGTGAAAACGTGAAACTGACCAGAATGGACCATGAATTTGGTAGGGCCTTATTCATTTTTCTCTGCTAACCAAGGTCTTCCTATGCTGCATTCTAGTCGACAAATAAACCCCTACAGTTTGACAACACTTGCTGAGTGTCACTGCAGATGCTGGTGGAGGTGCATTGCTCTCTAAGATTGTACAAGTCTCCCTTAGGGGTCTGTCTCAGTGGGACTCAATGAAAGGAGCTCTTGGTGTGAAAGCCCAGAGGTCCAGTCTAAGGAGGCAGAAAACCACATGGCTTACCCTGGAGGAAGAGTGAGACCCCAAGGGGGTCTGGCACACTGAAAGGATCCTTCCTGAGACTACTCCAAAGCTGGGGGTCACAGCACCAATCCTGTAGATCTATGACAGTATCTCATTCTTCAACTGGAATTTTATCAACTTAGGACTAGTATACACCAAGTTGTGTGCTGGTATAGGATTTGTATTTGGTAAGGGGTGTGATTTTTTTTTTTAACCAAAGTTATTTTATACAGCCCCTAGCATGGTCACAGTTAAATTGATATACAGATGCGTTATACTACTATAGTTTACTCCGCTATACTGGTATAAAGCACATTTATACTGGTATAATTGTATCCATACTAAATGGTTGTACTGCTTTAAGTATACTAGTATAGTTAAAGTGGTACAGCTTGTGTGTTGATAGCTCTTAGTTCAGTGGTTCTCAACCTATTTTCATATATGTGGTCCACAATGTGTTATCTGGGCTGCAGGTTGAGAACCACAGCGCACCTCCCCAAACTCCCTCACAGACCCTTATGCCCAGCAACCCCACTCAGAGACCCTCCAGAAAGCAGGGCCAGGCAGCCGAGCCCCCGGAGCCGGCCCCGTGGTGGTCAGGCAGCAGTGCAGCCAGGCCTGCAGGGGCCGGGCAGCATGGCAGCTAGGACCCCAGCCCTAGGGGCTTTAGCACACAGCTGGGCCACAGCTGTGTGCTAATTGGGCTGCATGTGACCTGCGTGCCACGGGTTGAAAACAACTGTCTTAGTTACACAATCACACTTGGGTGCACAGCATTAATCCTAAAGACTTTTTGAACAAAGTGTAAGGATGAATATTTTACATTACAAAACAGAGAATCTACATCTTGGGAGCATTTTCACATACTATTTTTAAAAAAAAAATAAGTACAGATGTAGCATTTTATACTGAACCATTTCTTAGCCCTGGTCTACACTACGGTGTTAGGTCGAATTTAGCCGCAATTTTAAAATGACCGCATCCACACAACCAACCCCATTTCGTTGACTTAAAGGGCTCTTAAAATTGACTTCTGTAACTCCTGCCTGGCGAGGGGAGTAGTGCTAAAATCGACCTTGCTGGGTCAGATCTGGGGTAGTGCTGATGCAAATTGACAGTATTAGCCTCTGGGAGCTATCCCAGAGTGCTCCATTGTGGCCGCTCTGGACAGCGCTTTGAATTCTGATGCACTAGCTAGGTACACAGGAAAAGCCTTGGGAACTTTTGAATTTCATTTCCTGTTTGGTCAGTGTGGCGAGCTCAGCTGCACTCAGCAGCACAGGTGACCATGCAATCCCAGAATCGCAAACGAGCTCCAGCATGGACCGAAAGGGACACACTGGATCTGATTGCTGTATGGGGAGAAGAATCTGTGCAGGCAGAACTCTGATCCAAAAGAAGAAATGCAAATATATTTGCCAAAATCTCACAGGGCATGTTGGACAGAGGCTACACCAGGGACACACAGCAGCGCCGTGTTAACGTTAAGGAGCTCAGGCATGCCTGCCAAAAGACAAAGGAGGCAAAAGGTCGCTCCAGGTCAGAGCCCCACACGTGCAACTTCTATGAATAGCTGAATGGCATTCTAGGTGGGGGCCCACCACTATCGAACCTGTGACAATGTTTTTGCCCCATCAGGTATTGGGAGCTTAACTCAGAATTCCAATGGGCAGCGGAGACTGCGGGAATTGTGGTATAGCTACCCACAGTGCACTGCTCTGTAGGTCGATGCTTGCCAAGGTAGTGAGGATGAACTTCGGTGACTTAATGCGCTTAGTGTGGACATACGCAATCGACTGTATAAAATCGATTTCTAAAAATCAACTTCTATACTATCGACCTAATTTCATAGTGCAGACATACCTTACACTGTATAAATGAACTTACCACACAGCAAATTTCATTACACTTGTGTCGTCCACATGACCGTTTCTTGTTACATCGCTTGTCACACATAAATGTAATATCAGCTGTTCAAATAGAAAAAATGTGTTTATTATTTAAATATTCAGCTTTTGACTACATATTATATGATTGCGATAAGTAAATGTGTGTAGCAAGACCACATTAAAATTCATATGAAATGAAGAAAATAGGGTACATTCTTACAGGTGCAGCACAAATCACTGTATAGAGAGGCTATTATAATGAGGATTTATAATGTGACACCGGACCAAACTGTCTTTTATAATTCTTTTGAAGCATAAGCCTGGTGGTTGTATTTTGGCTTCTTGCTTAATAGCCTCAATATTAAAATGACCACCACTAGTCTTTAACTAAGGGGAATGATCCTGGTAAGAAAATACCACCAACATTTGATTTTTAGACCATTCAAATTGGTGACAGATTGTAAACTGACAATATACTGATTAAATGCTCTGAGCAAAAAGTCCCTGTAAATGGCAGGTTACAAGAGAAGTGGAGTCACTTGTGAGGTACTTCCAATGTGGGCTGACGCTGTTGCATTTCAGTTTACATTCAAATACCTACAGCAGTACCTAAGCATGCCTGCAGAATAGTGACAAGTACTGATAAAAGCATAATTTGGAAGTTTATAACAACATACTTAGAACTACTTAAACACATTAAGAAAGTGGTTCATGAAACAGCTAATGGATTTTAAAAATCTGAAAATTTGACCATCTTTATGTTGCTACATAAAGTAGGGAATATTAGTTACCGGTGACACTGCTGTAGTCTCCTCAACTCCCATCCTACAACACTGAATTCAAAGACAGTGTTATGGTGACACCTACTGGAAGCAGGGAGGCAAAGAATTCTAAAACCTTGCCCCTGATTCCGTAAGTCTCAGTTACAACTGCATCCCATCAGGAAGAGAACTTCCAGATCTACAGAGAAGGAAAAAGTATGAAAGACAGAAAGAAATAAAACAAGCAGCAAAACAACACCCAAAGGGGAGGTGGATGAGATATAGTACAGAAGAGGAAAAGACAGAATTACTGGTAATTTCCCCCTTTGTTGTATGTCTTTCTCTTCCATCCTACAACACTGGATTAAGGCACAAAAAGAAGATGTAGCAAGCAGTAACCAAGGAGGTGGGACTACCTTAACATGCCACTATCAGGTCCTTGCAGCCAAAAGGAGGTATCCTGAGAAGTGGAGATACCTAACTGATGACAATTTATAAAGGAGTGAGGAGATGACCATGCTGCTGTCTTACCTTGTTCACGAAAGCTTCAGCATGTTCACTGCTCATGAAGATTTCTCTAGCTACATGGAATCTGACAAGTTTATCTGACAGTCTGGTCATATGCTTTAAGAATATAGCATAAGACCCACCTACCAAAAGCTATGGTAGATATAGCATTACCTTTGTAACCCTGCTTTGACTTTCTAAATTTAGAATAGGATTAAAGTCGACAACATGCTTAACATCCAATAAATGCAGCTTCTAGTCGTGGGTGGGGAATACTAGATTAGGACTGAGAGGAGAAGAACAATAGATAGAACGTGGTATTCATCATGTGAACAAATTCTGAATGAAACCAAAAAAATATCTTTCTGGAAAACAAGGGAAGTAAGGACGAGAAAAGATGAGAGTTCAACTCATTCACTCACCTGAAATCACTCTGGAAAGAAAAAACATCTTAAAAGGAAAGAAGTTTGTCCTAAGGCCTTTCATGAGAGTTGGTTGCATCAAAATCTACATGGATGAGGATTAAGTTCCACTGAGGGATCACAGGATGAATTACTGGTCTTTGAGACCATTTCTTGAATACCAACAGAGGGAAATCCAAAATATCTTGGTACCACATCAGGCCACAAAGAATTTCTAGCTCTGACAGCAAGAGAGCATACATTCTGCTGCTCTCCAGACAGTGGAGAAGCCTCTCTGAGAAATGGCTCCCTTCAAGCTGAATGAAGCCAAACTGAAATGAAGGCAATTGTAAAACAGGACCTGGAAAAAATAGATACTGGGAAGCACTAATCACTAATAGGATCATCAAATCAAAACCAGCAATAGAAGAGTGGTTGTGAAATAGAATCACAAATCCAGTTCATCAGCCTGAGCAGCAAGGAAAGCAGCACTACAGTTCCCTACTCTACCTCTCAATTGAGGGACACAAAGACATACAGGGCACAGGCACAGCCCCAAAAGATAGTGCAGGTCAAAAGATTTCAGTCTTGTGCGCATGCGAAGAACAGTGGTACTGCTGTTCTTTTTTCTTCTTATGATCCCTTGGTACTAAGTAAGAACATTGCAGAACTCTGGCCTACAGGACAATCCAGACTCCCTGAAAACCAAGAATTTTTCAGCACTGGACTTTGTGGTCACGTAAGGTTGAAAGTGTACAGAAGGGCCTGGAATCAGTTCTTATTCTGAACCTGTCCTCAAAACTCTCGTGGCTTCTTCTATCACATGGATCCTAGTTGGCACATGCAATGCTTCTGACCAGCGAATATCAAGAAAAAGCCGCACTAAATTGGCAAATGCCAAGCATATCAAGCATTGACTACAAGTGCCTGAAATGTGAAATGTTGAGCCACAAGATGAACAGCTTTCACTATTCCTAATGGTTAAACACCAGTGACTAAAACCATCCCCAACACAGGAAATTTCCTCTAATAAAACAAAGAGAAGAAGATTAAAAAGTTAAAGATTGCTATATTTGTCTAAAATCGACTATTCAGTAGAAATAAAAGGGTAGACCCACTACCAATGAGCAATTGGCTAGATGTATTCTGTGGGTTTTTTGTTTATTTTTGCCTTCCTCTGAAGCATTAGGGATGAGGTGGACCAGTGGGCTGAGGTGGTACATAGAATCTATTCTAGAAACTTGACTAGTATGTTTTGCTCATAATGCTCCGTGTTATACTTATCATGAGATTTGGAGCTGGGAAGGAAATTTTTCTCCAGGTCAGATTGGTTTATATTTTTCCACCTTCCCCTACAGCATGGGGTTCACCTGCTGGGATTATCTCACCTAATCGATTCCCTGCCATTGCAGGGCCTCTGCCGTTGCTCTCCAGTTCTATGCCTATGGCACACAGTATAGGCTGCTGAGGGACTGAAATGTTTTGGACTGTATAAAGTCTTTGGGCTTAATACGGATTGGAATTACAATCCAATTAGAAAATTTTGCTTATGAAAACTTGAAACATTGAGTTTTTCTCCTCCTGAAATTCTTAGATACATTTTATGCTGCACACTTTCTGGTTAACTTTTTTAAACAACTATTCTGATATAAAACACTAAACTTAGGGTTAAGATTGCACAAGTGTATTTGACACAACAGTGAAAATACTAGAAAAAGGGGAAAAAAACTTTAGAAAATAAGGTTAAATAATTGGTGGAGACTTTTTGTCTGAAAAGTTCTAAAGGTCTTCCTCTCCATGAGGTTACAAGTATAGATTTAATAAAAGATCTAGTCAGAAGGAGAATAAACCAACTATTTGCATTGGAAATTTCTAACACTGAAAGCACATAGAATGGTATACTGATGTATTTACTATTATTTGAATCCTGCTACAGATTTGAAGAAGCATATAAATATATGCACATCCATGCTTTGATTCCAAAGAATTCAAAGGTTTAGACCATATTTAAGTGAACAAGAGTGTTAAATATCTAAAATAAATCTTTAAAAAAAGCAATCAAAGCAAATAATATAGTACACAAAAGTAGCAAAAATACATAAAATCCAAGACCACCAACTTTGCACATGAAATCAGAGTATTGTGTACTGGATGAAATTGACACTATACTTCATACAACCTCCACTGGTATCTGATCTTTTCATCCACATACTTTCATTCAATATATGCAGTAACAAACACAAAAAATACATCAGTTTGAGTAGAAAGTTTTTAAAGCTTCTATTTCATAAAGGTGCTAATACACTGTTAGTATATTACAACTATTTACCTTTATTTTTGAGGAGGGCACATGGGACTTCCTAAGAAACAGATAGGAAAAGATTAAATCACAGCAAATTATATGTAGCAATAGCTTACTGTTCTAGAAAGCTAACAACTACATACAGTATATCAAATGAAAAAAAAAGGCAAGCAATTGGTTTTTAGCTACTACAAATATTTGCATACATAGTAAGTGGGGAAAAAAGATCTGATCTTAAATGGAGGGGAAGAAATGGAGGTTACTGACCTATATCAGAATGTTCTGGTCTCTATCCGTATTCCACACAAGTGTAGGTGTGCATTCCATGTGCTTGTGCTCAGAGATTTCTAGCAAGTAGCATCCATTGGTCCCGGAAAGTTTTTCTCCTTATCCTCCAAACTGATGGTATAAGGGGCAGTGTAAACCAATGTCTCTGTCCAGTTCCTCTTTTACCACTAAAGCAAGAAGGATCTGAACCAGAGAGGAAGGAGGCTGCGTAGTGGAATACAGATAAGGACTAGATATTTTGAAGAACCTTCAGTAACTTGCATCTCTTCTTGGAACATGAGACCCTATGTGTATTCTACCTGTGGGTGATCGATAAGCAATATTTAACAGGAGGGGGTGTGAGGATGCAGTTGGTATAGATACTTGTAATACAAAGAACAAATAGCTTAATGTTCTAGAAAGCTACATCTGTAGCTGCATCCATAGAGGAGGCTTGAACTAAGGCCTAATATTTTGTGAATGTATGGACAGAGCTCCAGGTAGCCGCTCCACAGATATCCAGTATAGGTACCTCTCGAAGAGATGCTGTTGAGATTGCTTGCGCTCTAGTGGAATGGGCTCTTACTCCATTCAGAGGAGAAGTGTGTGTCAACTGGACACACAGAATGATGTAGCCAGAGATCCAGTTAGAGATTCTTTGAGCAGATACCTGTCCTCACAACCGTTCCACTATAGTGCCAAACAGTCTTAGTGATTTATTAATTGATTTTGTCCTTTGCAGGTAGAACATTACAACTTGTCTGATGTTCAAAGAGTGAAGTCTCTTTGGAAGTATGAGATTTTGGGAAGACTGCCATTAAGCAGGTAGGTCAATTGATGCAAAGCTCAGAAATTTCTTTACGGATGGATTTCAGGCAAAGGGAAATAATCTTCTGACGAAAAATAGCATAATCACAAGTGCTCCCAATTGGCTCTGGCTTCTGGCCAATGTGACAGCAATTAAAAAGGTGACCTTTGTGGGAATGTGGGACATAAAACATGTTGCTAGTGACGCAAATGATGATTTGATAAGTATTGATTGTACAAGGCTGAGGTCCCATTATGGTGCAGTTTTCACCACTAATGAGAAGGTCCTACCGAGACCTTTCACGAATCTAATTGTTGTTGGGTCAGTAAGAATGGACTATCCTTCTACTGGAGGGCAGAAGGCATGATTGCTGCTTGCTGGACCCACAGGGAACGAATAGAAAGCCCTGAGATGGATTGTCCAGAATAACGGAATAGTATATCTCCCCTGGAACCATGGCCCAGAGGTGTCCTGGAGCAGTAAAGAGTGAACTTTTTGATTGTTTGGGATGCGAAAAGATCCCAGGATAGTGTTCCCCACTATGCAAAGATCTTGTTCAGGACGGAATTGGGTATCTCCCCCTCATGGTCTGTGAGCAAAGTGCTTGCTGAGACTGACTGCTAGAAAATTCTGTGTGCCTGGTAGGTACATAGCAGAAAGAATTATGTAATTTTTGGTGCACATAGAGAGGAAGCAGCAGAGAGTCCTGTGGCACCTTATAGACTAACAGACTTACTGGAGCATGAGCTTCCGTGAGTGAATACTCACTTCGTCGGATGCACGTATGCAACGAATTGGGCATTCACCCACGAAAGCTCATGCTCCAATATGTCTGTTAGTCTATAAGGTGCCACAGGACTCTTCGCTGCTTTTACAGATCCAGACTAACACGGCTACCCCTCTGATAGTTGACAGAAAGGAAGGGATTTTTGCTCCATCTGGTTGTTTATGTAAAAGACAGTCATTATGATGTCTGACAGTATTTGGACATGGTGAGACTGAATAAGTGGGAAGAACACATTGCAGGCGAGATAGACTGCTCTCTGCTCTAGTAGACTGATATGGATACTGGCTCCTGAGTAGACCAAGTGCTTTATGCGGCGTGGTTGTCCAGGTGGGCTCCCCATCCAATCAGGGTAGCAGCTTTGACAATGGTTGCATCAGGTGTGGATGTAATTAAAGAAACTCCCACAAATACTTGTTCTGGGTTTATGCACCAAGCAAGAAAAGCTGTAACCTTGGTGGAAATTGTTACTCTGATGTTTGTGTGGTCTCTGCCTGGTGAGTAAATAGAATGGAGCCAGGCTTGTAGGCAATGCAGGTGAAGCCTGACAAATGGTGTTACATAGGTACATGATGCCATGTGCCTAATTAGGAAAGGCAGACCTTAAGAGTAGTTTATGGTCTGAAAGTGTTGTTCATCTTGTTCTTATCAAATTGTTCATGGTCTGGAATCTTTCCAAAGGGAAATAGGCTCTTGCTGAGATCAAATCTAGGGTTGCTCCTATAAAGTCTATTGTCCTTATTGGAATCAAAGTGGACTTTTCTTAGTTAACACAGATTCTCAAGTCTGCTAGATGTTGGAGCAAGAACAGAGCTACTGACTGGATCTGCTGACTGAAGCGACCCATTAGGAGCCAGTCATTCAGATATGGAAGACTGTGTAAACTGTGATGTCTCATTTGGGCTACACCACTCAGAAGGCCTTTGTGAAAGTGTTGTTGCTAGCCCAAATAGAAGTACTCTGAACTGGTAGGGAGACACTAAGATATACTAAGATTAAAAATCTCAAACACTAAAATATTAAGAAAAAAACTATGTACAATACATTTACAGGTTTGAAGACAAAAGAAGCACTGAGAAATCTGTGGACACAGCAGATTCTGCCTCAAGCCATGCAGCAGTAAGAAGGACCTAGAGAGGTGTCAGTCTGCCCCAGCCCTTATGCACTTGGTTCAGAGCATGGGGAGAACAATTGCACAGGTGTGAGCCAGTGGACACTACTTGCTAGAAACCTCCAATTTCAGGCATGCAGAGTGCATGTATACCCATGTGTGGAATACACATAGAACATAGCAGTCAAAGAAGAACCTCAAAATACCCATTTTATATTTACATATCACACCAATTTTTAACTGCTCTTTTTCTTAGAGGTTCTTCAACATGAACAGTAGTGCAGTTTTTTTTGTTTTTTTTTTTTACCTCCTCACCTCATTCCCAAAGAAATGTTAGCCATATAAATGGTGACAACTTCTCTGAAGGGAACAGACACACTGCAAATCAAGCACTAGCAGAGCATCCCTATTTATTTTCCTGCTTCTAAAAAAAAGCCACAGCACATCTGACTGGTTTTGCCTTCTATTATTTTCGAAGATTCATGTGATAAATCCAAATCCATTTTTTTTAAATTAATGGTGCAGAAAATTGAGGATTTTTTATATTATTCTTTTAACTGGCCACTAGATATTTTGCACTTTCACTTGAGATCTATTAATAATAATAATGCACAAATTTTTAAAAACTCTACTGTAATCTCTTGGGGTTATTTTGCTTCAGTACCATTTTGCTGTACTGTTGGAAATCCTATTACGTATCCCAGAACAAAAGTTTCCATTAATAGTCAATTTAAATCTTACCAGAAATATGCCTTCTCGTAACAAGAAATCCTCAAGTCTGAAATTCATGACTGAAGGGTTAACCACACCCATATGCCCACAGTGGCTATAAATACTGTCATAGTTTTGGTGCTTGAACTACCCCCAATAGGCACTCAGCAAAAGCATCATAGTCCAGTCAAGAAATGTTCAAAGAAGTTGTGATAACCTTTAAATTGTCTGTTCTCATATACATAAAATACTTTAAGTCAGAAAGCCATGCCAGATGCAATACCAAGCAGTCTACCAAGAAAAGAATAGAGGGGAAGCAGAGGCAATGAGTGGGGAGGAGGCATGCTGGGTCACATACCCCTCCCCCAAGATGGTGCAGCAGGGACCCTTACTGCAGAGAAGCTGAGCTGGTGAGCTTCACCAGGCAGGTTGAGGCAGAGGCAGGAACAGAGGAACAAATGGGAGCTGCCTGGATGGGCTGCTGCTTTCCTGGAGGGGGGAAGGTGGCCAAGAGGGTGGGGAGCGGGTGACAAACTGTTCCAGGATAGTGTCCCCACTCTGTTAGCAGGCATGGGTTGTCTATGAGGGAGGGAATCTCTTCTCAGAAGATGCTCTAATTCTTGCTATCCCAAGAAACAGATGTTTGGAATGAGAGAAAATAGAGACTTAAATGGGAGAAAAGTAGCAACTTGATCAGCATCCCTGCTATTGAAGGGATAAAACCATTTGGTCCTAAGATATTACAGGCCTGCCCTGAGGAAAAACAAATCTTCAACCCACTACAGTTAGAGAACAGTGACTGAAGTAGAGGATTGTATACTGCGTTGCGTATGCAAGCTAAACTGGCAGGTGTTGGGGGTTGAAGGAGGGGAGGCGGTTGGGAACACAGTCTCTATCCCTGAACTTGCAGTAATTTTACAGGATACTACCACTAAACCTATATATGTTATTATTAAATTGTCTAAGCTGATCCTCCTCTTCTCTTTGTTGCTTTATCAGATTCATATGAACAATTATCTCATGACAATGACTATTTGCCGCTGTAAGCAGGGGAACCTGAGCAGTTACATCAGAGGTAACTAAGCCAGTTGCTCACTCCCTCTCCAGCAACCCTAATCCTGTTACCTGGCTTCCTATTGACAGTGACTGTTTGGTGCTGCAGGTGGTGGGATCTCTCGGCCCACAGCACCAAATGGGTACGGTTTAGTTGAAGTGTTGACTAGGCAAAGTCAGTGATCTCGTCTGAGTCAGTCATAGTGTGGAGGAAGCCACACTGCAAATCTCCAGCCTCACCCCTACTCAGCAAACATAGCTCCCCATGTGAAGCAGCCCCTGCCATTCCAGGCTTCAATCCTCCTCTCCCGCAAAAACAGTCAAAGCACTTCAGTCTTGACCTGTAACTCCATTTCCATTCAGTTTCATTTCCATTCATTTCAAACAAGGGAACTGAATGATGCAAGTGAACTGGAGGGAGGGACTGAATTAACATTGATGTCAAAATACTCCCGTACCTAAAGCATCAAATGGGCACCCTATGGAAATGAGGCTTTTCTGATGTTCTAATTGTCACCAAGAATCCACAGACTTCTTCCCATAGATGTCTAGAATGCTTCCTGAAATTCAGAATTGATCGAATGCAGGAGAAATGCCACTAAGGAGATTGTTGGGTCTCACTTTGCTCAGCCAGTAACAGCTGGGTTGGTTTCAAAGTCAAGGCACTGGGAGTGGAACCCAGGACTTCTGGGCCCAACTCCCAGCTCCAAGCACAGATTTTCTGTGAGATCTCTGGCAAGCTCCAGATCTCCATCTGCAAAATAGATACATATCACAAAACTACCTCCAGGGGTGCCATAAGAACAAATTCTTCAATACATGTATGGTATCCATACTTGCAGGTAATGAGGGCAAACAGGTACCTAGTTAGAAAAGTCCTGAATTGTATGAATTTGCCTACCGAGACCAGGAGGAAAAAAGCATAAAACTTTCAAACTTCCCCAAGGACAGCAAAAGAGACCAGTGCCTGGGATAGTCCCTCAGTTCCCCCAGTGACTGCCTCAAACTTAAAGAGGTACACTAGCCCAAGCAACCTTTAGTTGGTCACTAGAAGTTAGGGAAACAAAGCTCATCTTCCTTTGCAACTCCAGGGACGCTGAAAGAAATGATTTGTTGCATGCAAAAACAAAGGTAATAAAAAGGTACTGTTTACCCAAGTAACTAAAGCTCTTGCTCCTACTGTACATTTACTCTCTCTATTAGGGTATGTCTACACTTGCGAGCAGACACAGATACATATGCACGCACTGCTAGTGTGTGGGCACCCCGTACTTGCCTATCCACATATGCCATTACTGGCATGGGTATATGGTGTTCACAGGTATCTACCCGTGTCCACACTGGTCCTTTATGGCATGCAACATTGCATTGCTAATTCAGGCATATTATCCCGAAGTCCTTTGCATCAGAGGTAACACTGGGAAAAAATGGTTACTTACCTTTGTGTAACTGTTGTTCTTGAGATGTGTTAGAATATAGAATATCAGGGTTGAAAGGGACCTCAGGAGGTTATCTAGTCCAACACCCGGCTCAAAGCAGGACCAATCCCCAGACAGATTTTTGCCCCAGGTCCCTAAATGGCCCCCTCAAAGATTGAACTCACAACCTGGGGTTTAGCAGACCAACACTCAAACCACTGAGCTATCTCTCCCCTTGCTCATGTCCATTCCAAGTAGGTGTATGTGTGCCACATGCACAGTTGTCAGAAGGTTTTTCCCCTACCAGCACCTGTTGAGTCAGCTGTGAAGCCCCCTGGAGTCGCACCTTCATGGCGGTGAATATAGGTCCCTCCGACCCACCGCCTATTCAGTTCCTTCTTGATGGATACTCTGACAGAGGGGAAGGCGGGTGGGTCTTGGAATGGACATGAGCAACCTATCTTGAACAATAGTTACGAGAAGGTAAGTAACTGTTTTTTCTTCTTTGAATACTCATGTCAATTCCAAGTGGGTGACTCTCAAGCCTTACCTAGAACATGGGGTTAGAGTTCATGGAATTGCAGATTGAAGAACTGCTTTGCCAAATACCACATTGTCCCTGGAGTGCTGGGTATTGACACAGTGAGAAGTGAAAGCTTGGACCGAAGACCACGTCGCTGCCTGGCAGATCTCCTGGATCAGGACCTGGGCCAAGAATGCTGCCAAGGAGATCTGCGCTCTTGTGGAATGTGCCGTTAGCTTCGGGGCAGGTATTTTTGCCAGATCATAGCATGCCCGGATACAGGACGTGATCCATGATGAAATTTTCTGTGATGACACCTGGAGGCCCTTCATCCTGTCCACAATTGCAACGAACTGATTCGACTTCTGGAACAACTTTGTGCGTTCAATATAAAAAGCTAGTGTTTGTCGAATGTCCAACGAGTGTAGCCTTTGTTGTTTGAGCCTTGTTCCATGGATCATCCCTGATCAACCTCAGTCAGCCTTGTGATCACCCTCCCCCTGTGTGATTAACAAGTGGGTAGGGGTGGCCTAGGAGAGAAGGCCTTAAAAATCACAGGCTAAGCGACCA
Source organism: Gopherus evgoodei (assembly GCF_007399415.2). Lineage (NCBI taxonomy): Eukaryota > Metazoa > Chordata > Testudines > Testudinidae > Gopherus > Gopherus evgoodei. Next base: position 126,142,821 of record NC_044323.1, read on the forward strand.
AAGGGAGCTAGAGAACAGGGACTGCAAACTGGGGAATTTGAGAGGGAGTCTGTGGGAGGGATATGTAATATAACCACTACGATTAGGAATGGCCACATTGCCAGTGCCAACGCTGCTGTCTCCTCCACCTATGCCTGTATCCAGACAGACAACCTAACCACGGATGCCTCTACCCAGATCCTGATGTGGATTTTCAGAGACTGTGGCCTGCATTTCCCATTCACAGAAAGCCAGACTGGGGGGACCAACCAGTATGAAAGGTCCCTGCTGGTCAAATCTCTCAGGAAGCAGGCGAGAGAGCTACAGGAGGAGGTGGCTAGGCTGAGGAGCATCCGTGCCCATGAGGAATTCCTCGAGAATATTCATATGGAGACATCCAATGCTGAGGAAGGTATCCAGCTATAGAGAACTGCTGTCACACCGCCAGGGCAGGAGGATATGGCTCTGTCACAGAGAGGACACTGGCTGCTGGTTACTTCTGGCAGCAGGAAATGCTCCACCCCTACTCCCAAACCCACCATGGTGATGGAAAACGGGTATGCTGCCCTGGCAATGAGCCACCACTAACAGGAGAAAACAAAGGGTAGTGGTGGTCAGTGACTCTCTTCTGAGGGGGACAGAGCCCAAGTGTTTAAACCGTGCAGAATCTGCCACAAGCTCATGCCAATGGGCAACCCCCACAACTCCTGCCTGAAGTGGCTGGGGGAGGCACATCAAACAGATTGCTGCAAGATCGGCAAAAGGTTCCACCCGAGGACAAAAAAGGAAAAGGACTTCAGGCTGAAGCAACTGCTTATGAAGTGGCTCTCCACCCCCAGCTGGCTCCGTGTGGAGTGCTCCAGCGTCTGTTCGAGAAACGGCACGTAGGAAGGACTCTGGGCACAGAGACCCTGACGCTCCCAGATGCTGAAGCCCATGGAGACAACATGGGGCCACTCGCACTCTCCGGTGCAGCATAAGCAGCACAAGAAGGCAGACAGAGTGCGCTTGCCCACAACTAGAACGGCCAAATTTGACAGTGGCACCAGGAGTCTACACAAGAACACCTGGTGCTGGTCTCGCGGGAGCCTGCACTGTTGACTTCAGGCCCACAAACGGATCCAGCGAGTCTGGTGCCTTTGGATTCTCCTGCTATAGAGTGCCAGGTGGAGGAACTTGAGCTTCCTTTCACCCCAGACACATTCAAGTGGCCAGAGACTTGATGCCATAACAGCTCTGCAGTGCCCCACCTCGAGACAGAACTCTGGCACCGTGAGGTGTGGCACCGTCGAAGGGCAAGCCCACGATGATAAAGCATTGTTCGCCCTCTCCATGGCACTGCTCTCCGGCACTGACCCGCTCATCACCGCTGTGATCAACGTGCTCTAGGTTTCAGTCATCAGACTCAGAAGCAGAGTACTACTATTCTAGGTGCCATCGGCACAACTGGAGCAGCGCTGATATAGGCAGGAGGCAGTGGCCATTCAGGACTCTGTGGGCGTATCACCAAGCTCAGGGCACACACTCTAGGCTACCAGTCCATGGTATCAGAAGGTGGTATCCCACCACCACCCAGGGGCTGTCTCACGCCTCGGGGATGGCTTTGGTCCACAGCACTGAGCTATGTTCAGGTCCCAGATCCATCACTGAGTGATGCTGCTGTGGGCAGTGAGCAGCACAGCACTGAGCACGACATGTCCAGTGATCTGGAGGAACAGGAGGGTCCAGTGCAGCCTATGGCTTCATTGTCATCCTTGCTGGACGAAGCGGTGACAGGGTTTTCATCCTTGGGGCTACCCCCCATCCACAGCAGAGTGCACCAGGAGCTGTTGCGCAGGGTGGCCAGTAACATGGGGCTTCAGACTGAGGAGGTGGTGGAGTCTGAGGACCACGTTACACTGTTGACTCATATTTAGCTTGTGGTCCACTATGACCCCAGATCCCTTTCCGCAGTACTCCTTCTTAGGCAGTCATTTCCCATTTTGTATGTGTGCAACTGACTGTTCCTTCCTAAGTGGAGCACTTTGCATTTGTCCTTATTGAATTTCATCCTATTTACTTCAAACCATTATCCAGTTTGTCCAGATCATTTTGAATTTTAATCCTATCCTCCAAAGCACTTGCACTCTCTCCCAGCTTGGTGAACCCGACCACAAACTGATCCCTGCGGGACCCCACTCATTATGCCCTTCCAACATGACTGTGAACCACTGATGATTACTCTCTGTAAACAGTTTTTCAACCAGTAACTTCATCTCGTTGCATTTCCCCAGTTTGTTTATGAGATGGTCATGTGAGACGGTATCAAAAGCTTTACTAAAGTCAAGATATATCATGTCTACTGCTACCCCCACCCCCATCCACAAGCTTTGTTACCCTGTCAAAAACTATCAGGTTGGTATAACATGATTTGTTCTTGAAAAATCCATGCTGTTACTTATCACCTTATTATCTTCTAGACGTTTGCAAATTGGTTGCTTAATTATTTGCTCCATTATCTTTCTGAGTACAGAACTTAAGCTGACTGGTCTGTAATTCCCGGGGTTGTCCTTATTTCCCTTTTTATAGATTGACACTATATTTGTCCTTTTCCAGTCTTCTGGAATTTCTCATCTTCTATGACTTTTCAAAGGTAATCGTTAATGGCTCAGATATCTCCTCAGTCTACTCCTTGAGTATTATAGGATGCATTTCATCAGACCCTGGTGACTTGAAGACATCTAATTTGTGTAAGTAATTTTTAACTTGTTCTTTCCTTATTTTAGCCTCTGATCCTATCTCATTTTCACTGGTATTCACCATGTTAAACGTCCAATCACCACCAACCTTCTTAGCGAAAATCGAAACAAAGAAGTCATTTAGCACCTCTGCTATTTCCACATTTTCTGTTATTGTTCCCCACTACCCCACCACTGCCCATCCTGTTCTTGGTCTTCCTCTTGTTTCCAATATATTTGTAGAATGTTTTCTTGTTACCCTTTATGTCTCTAGCAAGTTTGATCTTGTTTTGTGCCTTGGCCTTTCTAATTTTATCTCTACATACTTGTGCTATTTGTTTATATTCAACCTTTGTAATCTGACCTAATTTCCACTTTTTGTAGGATTCTTTTGATTTTTAGATCACTGAAGATCTCCTGGTTAAGTCAGGGTGGTCTCTTGCCATACTTCCTATCTTTCCTACGCAGTGGGATAGTTTGCTCTTGTGCCCTTAATAATGTCTCCTTGAAAAACTGTCAACAGTCTTCAATTGTTTTTTCCTTTAGACTTGCTTCCCATGCGATCTTACCTACCAACTCCCTGAGTTTGCTAAAGTCTGTCTTCTTGAAACTCATTACCTTTATTTTGCTCTTCTCCCTCCTACCATTTGTCAGAATCATGAGCGCTATTATTTCATGATCACTTTCATCCAAGTTGCCTTCCACTTTCAAATTCTCAACCAGTTCCTCCCTATTTGTCAAAATCAAATCTAGGACAGCCTCTCCCCTAGTAACTTTCTCCACCTTCTGAAATAAAAAAAGGTCTCCAATACATTCCAAGAGCTTGTTGGATAGTCTGTGCCCTGCTGCGTTATTTTCCTAACAGATGTCTGAGTAGCTGAAATTCCCCATCACTGCCAAGTCTTGTGCTTTGGGTGCTTTTTTTAGTTATTTTAAAAAAGCCTCATCCAGCTCTTCTTCCTGGTTAGGTGGTCTGTAGTAGACCCCTCCCATGACATTACCCTTGTTCTTTACCCCTTTTATCCTTATCCAGAGACTTTCAACAAGTTTGTCTCCTATTTCCATCTCAACCTCAGTCCAAGTATATATACATTTTTAATATATAAGGCAACACCAACTCCCTTTTTTCCCTGCCTGTCCTTCCTGAGCAAGCTGTACCCTTCTATATCAATATTACAGTAAAGCATATTATTCCACCAAGTGTCTGTGATGCCAACTATGTCACAGTTCTGTTTATTTACTAGCATTTTGAATTCTTCCTGCTTATTCCCCATACTTCTCGCATTAGTATACAGACATCTACGATACCGATTTGCTCCCTGCCCTGTTCCCTCGGTCTGTCTTATCTCTCCTTTATTCCTGCTATAACAGCTCATGCTTCCACCCCCAAAAATTATGACCCTTCTCTAGTTGAAAGCCCTCCTTACTAGGTTAGCCAGTCTGTGTCCAAATATACTCTTCCCCTTCCTTGATAGGTGGACCCCATCTCCGCTTAGCGGTCCTTCTTCCTGGAACAGCATCCCATGGTCAAGGAAGCTGAAGCCCTCCTGGCAACACCATCTTCGCAGCCAGGCATTCACCTCCAGGATGCATCCGTCTCTGCCTGGGCCCCTACTCTTGACCAGAAAGATTAAAGAGAATACTACCTGTACTCCCAACTTCTTCACCCTTACTCCCAGAGTCTTATATCACTTTTGATCTGCTGAGGATCATACCTTGCAGTATCATTAGTGCCCACATGGCACGAGGAGCATGGGGTAGAAGTCAGAGCACTTGGTGATCCTCAACAATCCCTCCGTAACACCTCAGATATGGACCCCTGGCAGGTAGCATACCTTCTGGGATCTGTCAGGGTGACAAATTGGAGTGGGGGGGGGGGAGGAAGAGACCTCCAACTTCTAGCCAACTAGCTAACTACTAGTAAAAAAATAAAACTATTTACAGAAACACTCAAAGTTCAGTTACTCGGGGAATCACTTGATGAGGCAAGCAAGACACTCAGCTCCAACGACTGTCACTGGTGGTAATAAAGAACTGAATAGGCGGTGGGTTGGCAAGGACCTATATTCACCACTGTCACATAGTCACCTAGTCAATTTTCTGGAACTACGCTGTATGAAGCCAGGAAGAAGAAGGTCCAGTATAAAGCCAGTCAGGACTCTAGGGGAGCAAGCCTCCTCTCTCTGAGCATACTGTCTCCATGGCAAGAAGCTTACAGAGCTTCAACTTTCCTGGGTCCAGCATCCCCTTCCACACCGTGCGCTTCCTGTAGCAAGTCCGCCTTGGTGGGGCTCCTGGGGAAGCCAGAGAGCCCTGCAACCCAACTCCACAGTCAGAAGTGACTCTCAGCCAGCCGGTAAAACAGAAGGTTTATTAGTAAACAGGAATACAACGTAGAACAGAGCTTGCTATCACAGAAATCACTTTTCAGGCAAGTCCCTCTTGGGAGTGTTGGGCCAGATGCCCTGGACTCCCCCTCTTCCAGTCCACCCCACGCAAACTGCCTGCTTAGAGAGACCTAACCTCTGACAGCCCTCCCGTTGCTCCTCCTCCGTCTCTGTCTCACTTCCCAGGCAAAAGGTGTTACCTGGTCACACCCTCATCCTGGGTCTCAGGTAACACAGGTGCAGACAGCTGGGCAGCCTCTCCTGCCCCAAGAGCCTCCGCAAAAATCACACACTCAATTCCCACCACTGAAGTACTGGTGCAGTACACTGGGAAACTGAGGTACACTTAGTATTAGTATAGGACAGTAAGACTCATATGAAACATAATAAGATGAATAAACCCCCACTTTGTCACAACCTCCATGAGGGGGTGACTCTGGGGGCTCCACAGCTGACCCAACAGGTGCTGCTAGGGGAAAAACCTTCCGACAACTGTGCCTGTGGCATGCACACTATTAGTTGGAATCTACATGAGCAAGCACTTAAGAAGAACCACCTTTCTAGTTGTTGCTGGCACTGTAAGCTGCTTTCACACATTTTGGCAATGACAGATCCCGCTCATCTCACCCTTCTTCCAAACTACTTTGGAGACATGGAGCAAGTCCATGAGGATTTGCTTCTGCTCCTGCTCATAGGACAAATGTTCATGAGGTCCAGTACTAGACTTTCACTCCAGAGAATTCTGAGATGTCAAAGATGGCCAACCTGGAGAGAGAATGAAAGTCCATGGAACAGATGTCTTGAATGCTGAGAATGCAATGGTATGGCCATGGGTGGATTGCCACTTCTGGTCCCAGGAAACCAGCTTTGAGGGGTGGGACCACATCATCTTGGAAATCTTAGACCAGTAGCTGAAGTACCTCAGGATGAAAAAGCATACCCTCTGTGAGTTACACTGAATTTGCATCAATGATCCAGTGCCAGACCACTTGATTTTGAAAACCGATACTCGTACAAATATGGGAGGTCATCACTGTTTGGAAGTTGGCAACCTCTGACAATAACCAGGCAGCTGCAAACTAGTTGGGGGTGGGAAAGTCAACTGTTGGGGCAGTGATGGCTCAAGTGTGCAAGGCTATCACTATTGTGATCTACCAACTGGTGGGTGGCACTACCAAGGACCCTGAAATTATAGTGGGATTTCAGAGAATGGGGTTTCTGAACTGTATGACGCCACTGATGGAACACACATTCCTATTTTTTGTCCATGAAAAAGGGCCCGTGAATATGTTAATTGAAAAGGTTACTATTCATGGGTTCACCACGGCTTAGTGGACCATAGGATTGGTTCATGAACACAGTCAGCCACACAAGAAAGATTCACGACACAAGGGTGCTAAGTATGTTGGGACTGTACAGTTTGGGCAAGGGAGATCTTTAGTCTCCAGAAATGTTATGTATAGTGTTTCTGTGTCAACATTTATTTTCGTCAGCCTCGCATATTCGTTACTACCATGGCTAATGAAGGCATACTTCACCCAAGGAAAAGGGAATTCAACTGCCAACTGAGTAGATGCAGAATGGTGGTGAACTGTGCCTTTGGGTGTCTGAAAGCACATTGGTGATGTTTCCAGTATCAGCTGGATGCCAATGTGGCCAGTGTGGTTTGGATTGTAGCAGCTGTGACAGGGTTGGGCCAGATGGCTACAGGAGAGTGATCGAAGGGAAAGCCTCAGGTTAAGTAGGTCCCTTTTCCCTGGGTAAGATAACAGGGGCAGTTCCAGAACAATCAGGAACTTACTGGAACCAATTAAGGCAGACAGGCTAATTAGGACACTTGGAGCCAATTAAGAAGGACCTGTGATGAGGATACAGAAGCTGTTGGGAGGAGGCCATGGGGAAGTAGTCCAGTGAGTTGTAGCTGTCACACAGGTGTTACACGAAACACTGTAAACAGCTGTGATCCACAGGGCCCTGGGCTGGAACCTGGAGCAGAGGGCAGGCCCAGGTTCCCCCCATTCCCCAACTCCCTATTGGATACAGGAGGAGCTGACCTGGACTGTGGGTCCCACCAGAGAGGAAGGTCCCTGGCCTGCCCTCGATCCACTAGGTGGACCAGCAGAGACTGACGGTATTGTTCTTCTTCCTTTTCCCCATGCTGGCCAGTCATGAGGTTAGCTGAGCAAATGGCAGGTTTGAGCCACTAGCAACAGTGGTCAAACTAAGGGCTGCCGTGAATCTCTGAGACGAGCAAATCCACCAATAAGCGCAGGACCCACCAAGGCAGAGGAGGAACTTTGTCACACAGAGTGCTGTGCTTTGCATGATGTCTGTGAATGTTGTAGTAGAAAGAGAGAGTTTGAGACATGAGGCCTGATATAAAAGGCCTAGCGTAATGTCTAATGCCCAAACAGAGTCAAGCCCTGCTAATATAAAGCAGAATTAGTTGCCTTGTTACAAGCAGATGCCTGCTTTCAGGTTCACTGTCTGATACATGAACTTGACAAGAGCAGGGCTGACACTCCAAAAATACAAGCACTTCTAGGCACTAAGTATTCATGTAAACACATTCCAGAAGGGTAGTACCAGAATACCCCAATACAAAGTTATGGTATAAACACCCCACCCCAAAGATGATACAAGGACCCCTCCTAAAGATAACATCAGGATGACACGGTGATGGATAGAGATGTTATGGTCAAACCAATAGGTATAAGGTAAAGGGGGGGGATAACTAACCATGTCAGAGGGCAATAGGTAACTTGTTTGTATCAATGTGTAAGAAAGGTCACAGAGGTAATGTCTTTGTCTGGCCGAGGGGAGAATGGAAAGTCCTGCTGTTAACTTAGCTAGTCCATTGTCATGGCCGTATATGTGCTAGTCTAACTGTAGACGTAGATTTAGGGAGCTAGTATCTTACTTTGTTGGCAATAAACCTGGCAGAGCACCTTCGCTACTGAACCAATCTGTGATCTTCTTGGGCAGTTCAGTCGAGGTCCGCTGGGTCTGCTCTTTGTGCAGAACTGGTGCTACACACAGAGAGAACACAACATCCAACAACTGACAACAATGGTGACCCCAACCGCTGATCTAGTAAGTAGGCGAGCTGTCCTGTGTAGGAATCACAATCTAACATGGCAGAACACTCTGAGCGAGGGAATCCCCTTATCTTCTCCCTGAAAATCCCCCCAGAATTTGATGAGGTATGGACATGCTGGATTGCCAGTAAAGGTGGTGCATATAAATTTAAAAAAGAGATGGGGGAAGAAACAAGGAATGGAATCTGTAAGGTTCAGCATAGATTGTAGTCCTAGAAAATAGTAAGAGTAAGAAATGTACACAACAGGCCACAAAATTGGTAGGGCAGCTAACTGAAACAAAGAAAAAGTTAAAAGCAGCAAGAGAAGCAACAAAGCTCTGAAATGCTTCTGCTCTCCTAGCAGGGTGGCAAGCAGTTCAGAGACATTAGACGTTACAGAAAGCACAGGAACAGAATAAAATGTTGGAAATAGCTGTAAAGAATCTGTCAAAAATGGAAGTGCCATACCCTAGTATAAATATTGGTCAGCAACAGGCTTCGGATACCTATATAGTGCTTGAAGAATGGAAACAGAAACGGAAAAAGACGGCCTGAGAAAAATTAGATGATGTAACATGAAATGATTGAAATAGGTGCTGCAATGGGGACACTGGGAATGAGCCAAACTGGCCACCTAACAAACCAGGCACAGGGGCCACTGCATTGCAACTATCTGTATGATAAAAGCCAGGTTCCACTAAAACCTAAACTGAGACCTAGACTGGTGCCTGTCAGAACAAGAAGAGTAAATGCACAGGAGGGAGAAGTAGCAAACAATACTTTCACTGGATTGGTAAATGAGACGAAGGAAAAAAATGGAACAGTTCACAGGGCATGCTAGGAGACAAGCGCGGCGATTTGATCACAAGGGAGTGGATAAAAAAGAATTTCAAAGTGAAATACTGAGACTGAGCAGTTTAATACCAAAAATTGATGCATTAATACATGGAGTTGCCCAAAAACAGTTAAACGTAGCAGGCAAGGGCACTCTTGCAATCTATCTGGCATGCAGACAAAAACAACAGACACTAGGGGAACAAATTCAGATTTTGCAAGAGCAGTTAATGACCCCTACTCTTATCTTGGAGCTAGGATAAAAAACAGAGGTGCAGGTTCCCAACTAGTTTAATTCACAGAGCCAATAATATAACCTTCTTTCTCAAATATTTTTACATGTAGTTAAATTTTCCCTTATATCCTCTGTTTGCTAAACTGACAGCTGCTGCCTGTACTTTAAGATAATTTGATTGAGTTAATCTTTCCTGGCTCAGGTATCCCTCCTTTCCTAGGTGGTGCTTCCCTCTTCCCTTCCCCTGCACTCCCTGCCTCTCCTCAATTCTGCTCTCTCTCTTTGCTTTAAAAGTTATAGTTATTCCAGAAACCACCATGGCTAAAAAAGACAAAGCAACTGAAAATAGAACAAAATAAAGAGAAAATAAGATAAAAGTTTTACTTTAAATAAATCCAGTAAATTATTATTTTTACTCTTCAGGAATCAACAGCTGTAATTTCACCTAAACTTTCTTGAAGATATGGTTGCCAGGCAACAGAAATGCAGACTCTGCTTCTAATTCTAACCACTGACTAATATTTGAAACATTTCCATATAGCAGAGTTTTTAAAGTAATATAAAGAAATTAAAAATGCCTTAACATATTAACCTAATACAACAAAGAGGGAAAATAACAATATGTTTTTTTTATCAATTCTTATTAAAAGTTTAAAATAAAAAGATAATAACTTGCTTATTTAGATCTTTAACTTTCGTTTACCTGTTTATTTTCTATAACGTGTTGCTTTAATACCTAAGGTTCTTAATACCTTATCTTGTATAGTTATAAATATAATTCTAGTGCCATTCATTTTCAATTGTAATTTTGTCCTGTATGTCGTCCTGTGTTGTGTGTGTCACGGGACCACTTTTTTATTTTGTTGCAACAAAAGTCAATTTTATACTTTTTAAAAATACAAATAGTACCACACCATTTTAATATTATGGTTGGAGTATAACCATCATAACATTATTAACCAATTAATTTTTTTTGCAAAAGCTCAAAAAGGCCTCAGTTATAAATATATACATATATTTCTGCCTCAACAAAAATAATTATATTTCTGCAAACAAAAATAATTATATTTTATTAATCACAGTGGGGTTTTTTTATTCAAAGGAAAAAATGCAAAGGGAAACAAGACCAGTAATTCAATTAACAAAATGTCACTTTCCTGTTTGGATTTTTATAAACTTTTTTGCACCTTTATTAAGTATTAAATTATAGCTATAGGAATGTTATAGCAACAAATAGTAAAAAATATATCAATATAAACTGTCTGGTTATGTTCCAAAATGTTAAAGCTAACCAAATAATTTCAACACGTTAACACCTTTTTCTCCCAAATACAACTAAGGATATGTCTACACTATGAAATTAGGTCAAATTTATAGACTTTTTTTAGAAATCGTTTTTATATAGTCGATTGTGTGTGTCCCACACAAAATGCTCTAAGTGCATTAAGTTGGCGGACTGCGTCCACAGTACCAAGGCTAGTGTCAACTTCCGGAGCATTGCACTATGGGTAGCTGTGAGTAGCTATCCCACAGTTCCCACAGTCTCCGCTGCCCATTGGGATTCTGGGTTGAGATCCCAGTGTCTGATAGAGCAAAAACAGAGTCATGAGTGGTTCTGGGTACATGTCGTCAGGCCTCCCTCTCCCTCCCTCCGTGAAAGCAACGGCAGACAATTGTTTCGGGCCTTTTTTCCTGGGTTACCTGAGCAGACGCCATACCATAGCAAGCATGGAGCCCGCTCAGGTCACCATCACTGTACGTCTCCTGGGTGCTGGCAGACATGGGACTGCATTGCTACCCAGCAGCAGCTCATTGCCTTTTGGCAGCAGACGGTGCATTACGATTGGTAGCCATCGCCATATTCCTGGGTGCTCTTTTAGCTGACCTTCATGAGATCGGTCAGGGGTGCCTGGGCAGACATGGGAGTGACTCAGCCAGGTCATGCCCATCTTCTGCTGAGCACCCAGGAGATAACGATGGCTTGCAGTCGTACTGCACCATCTGCTGCCAGCCTAAGATGTAAAACATAGATGGATCAAAACAAGAAATTGACTCGATTTGTTTTGTGAAATCAACGGTCTGCTAAAACCAGGGTTTTGAGTTCAGTCCTTGAGGGGGCCATTCTGTGTGACAGCTGTTTGTGTTTCTCCTTGATGCAAAGCCATCCCTTTTGTTGATTTTAATTCCCTGTAAGCCATGTCGTCAGTTGCCCCTCCCTCCATCAGAGAAACGGCAGACAATTGTTTCACCCAAAACCAGGCGAGGAGGCAACAGCAGTGTGGTGATGAGAGGAACACGGTCATAGACTTTTCACAAAGCACGGGCCAGGCAATGTGCCTCAGCAATGTGCACATCATGCTGCATGAGCTCTGCAAACACGCTGGCCAAACAGGAAATGAAATTCAAAAGTTCACAGGCCTTTTCCTGTCTACCTGGCCAGTGCATCTAAGTTGAGAGCGCTGTCCAGAGCGGTCACAATGGAGCACTCTGGGATAGCTCCCGGAGGTCAATACAGTCGAATTGTGTCCACACTATCCCAAATTCGACCCGGCAAGGCCGATTTCAGCGCTAATCCCCTCGTCAGAGGTGGAGTAAAGAAATTGATTTAAGAGCCCTTTAAGTTGAAAGAAAAGGCTTCGTCGTGTGGATGGGTCCAGGCTTAAATTGAGGTAATGCTGCTAAATTCAACCTAAAGTCGTAGTGTAGACCAGGCTTAAGTGTTATAAACGTTTAATACCCTCAAAGTGTTTTCATAGGCCAGCATTTAAAATTCAGTTTGGTTTAATGTTTATACTCTTTTTCTTTAATGTTATGTTAAAGGGAAGTAGTGGTGGTTAAAGTCTGTGCTTCTAAACAATTAGCAGAAGTGGAATTGATATCAAGCAAATTAATTCCAGAAAATTTGGTAACAATTCTGTTACTAAACACTTTTGCTAAAACAGAGTGCTCAACAGGGGAGAGCAGTACCCCTTCTCACAGAACATCGTGAACATCTATTTCAGCAGTTAAGCACTATATTTAGTATATAAAAAGTTAATAATGCACACTAAATTAATCTGTGTACTAAATTTGGGTTACTGAAAACAAGGGAAATGTAAAACTTTATTCAATTAATCAACTTAAGCTGTTTATAGCTGCATCCCACAGACTGAAGACTCCAGAAGGTATCAGGACATAGTGAAGAAACCCTCAGGCATCAAGAAAAGAAAAATGAAGTGCTTTATAAACAACAGACTTGCCAACTACACCTCAGTCTACCATATACGGACAACTAGGTAGGCAATCAGCTAAATACCACTAGCTGGACCACGTCTAACTGTCATTTAATCTGTATATTATTAAGTAAAGTGAGTTCGTGTGCCGCTGGTTTTAAATCTTTACCAACAAAATACGAATGAATTTAGCTACTGTGTAAAAGCAACTGTATTATTATTCTATTGCTGTAAACCATTTAGAATAACATTGCTAAACTGTTTAACCAACACATAGGTAAAAATTAACTAATTAATGACAGCAAACAAACAACAAACCAGTAAAGAAGTTATTTTTACTGTTTATGGAAGTTACATAGTAACTACCATAACCAACTCATTAGGAAACATTTTCTTTTTTTAATCACCTAATCTTATCAGTAATAAACAGCTAGCTGGCACTGGCATTGTTGGTGTATAACAAAAACAGTGATGAGTTGGCAATACGTCAAATTGTGTAAACAATTCCCTGTTAGTACCAGTCATACTGGGGGAGAGGGATAGCTCAGTGGTTTGTGAGTTCAATACTTGAGGGGGCCATTTGGGGAACTGGGGTAAAAATCTGGGGATTGGTCCTGCTTTGAGCAGGGGGTTGGACTAGATGACCTCCTGAGGTCCCTGCCAACCCTAATAGTCTATGATAATTTGGAGTCAATAACACTGCATCCTAATTGAAACAGGTTATTCAAAACAATCTTGTTCGGTGTCTGGTTAACAATATTAAATCATAAAGCAATGTTTGGTAAATTGGTTACTGTCCATTCAGTAGGTTATGTGGAACACAGCATCTGTAAGAAATAACTGGATCTACGTCAACTACTGGTGTATCAGAGGTATGCAATCATGTAGGTTATGTGGAACACAGAAGCTAGCTGATCCTGTTTCCTGCCCAATGAAGGTCATCAGAGGATTACTCCTGGGGGAATTCTATGCCACTGCAAACATGCAGAATTCATGTCTACTACAGTATTGCCCCCCACCCCACCCCAAAAATACATTCTGCTGAAGAAATACTGCAGTTCCACCTTTCATGCACCAGAGGCCACTGTGGCACCAGAACAGCCAGCTGACTGGCAGTAACAGCTTGTCACTGAGCTCATCACAGCAGTGTGCCTGTGGAGCCAAGTAGGAAGCAGAGTAGGGCCCACGGGGCTGCTGGAGGATCACAGACTGGGATTCAGAAGGGCTAGTGGGGTGACAGTACTGAACCAGGGGCTGAATGGAGGGCCACATGGAAACAGGGGGTGCAAGGACACATGGGGACAGGGACAGATGTGCCTGACTGAATGGGAGGGGCTTGGGGTCAGCTAGGGTCTGCATAAGGGAGCCTTCCCAACTACCTAGCAATCCCTCCTCCCCCACCCAAAAAGAAACCATTCCATACCCAACAACTCTCCAAGTTCACTGCCAGGCTCCTTCCTACCCAACAACTCTCCAAGTTCACTGCCAGGCTCCTTCCTTCTCCCTCAGTTCCTCTATTACCTCATACTTTCCCAAGCCTTTGTACTGCTTCTGAGGGGTGCAGGAAATATGTTTCTATATTGTAGTTTAAATGAATTACTCAAAGTTCTATATTAACATGCTGTAGCAGGGTGGACCCCCGTTCCTGCCTTAAAGGGGTAAAAACTGCCCTGGGAGGGGGCTGTGGCTGGAGAAAGCAGCTTTTAGGCTGGGCTAATTGGGGGAAGTGGCTGCAGCTGTGGCCACGCCCCAAACAGACTCAGCTGGCCCTATAAAGCCAGGGAAGCCTGGGGGACAGGAGTCTCTCTCTGCCTGTAGAGGGAGAAGGGCCTGGCTGCAGGGAGCGAGAGACAAAGTACCTGAGTAAAGCAGGGCTGGGGAAAGGCTGAGGGGCTGGGGAGCTCCAGCCTGAAAAGCCCCAGGCTAAGGCCTAGCATTGGGCTAAAAGGTACTGGGGGTTGCAGAGGGCAGCCCAAGGCAGCAGGCCTAAACCCTCCTTGCCAGTGATAAGTAGGCTGATACTGCTATCTGCCCCAGGGCGCAGGGGCTAGACAATGACTGGCCGTAGCCTGATATTGAGGCAAGGTGGGAACAGTAGGAGGGAGTTCCCCTGCAGAGGGGAGACCCTAAGACTGAGGGGTTACTGCCGGGGGACAGCATCCCAGGTAAAAAGGCATCGGATCCAGGGAGGGGCACGGGGGTCAGAGGACAGGCAGATCACGGGCCTGCAGAGGGCACTCCACAGCTGGAACCGAGCTAATTCCCAGAAGTCACCAGCAGGAGGCGCCAGAGGGGTGAGTCCACACCTCTACACATGCCTAGTAAGGAATCTATTTGTCAAACACACATTTCCTGAATCTTTTGTCTGTATTGTTACAGACATACTTGCTGACAAGTATTTTGAAATAAATTACCAAAATATTGAATCTGGTGTGACAATATCGTATTATTTTGACAAATAAAATATGGAGAATTTTAAAATATTGTTGACAGAATTTTTTAACTTTTTGGTGCAGAATTCCCTCAGTAGAGAGTGACAACTAGCAATAAGGGTAACTTATATCTGTCTGGGGATTGGTCCTGCTTTGAGCAGCGGGTTGGACTAGATGACCTCCTGAGGTCCCTTCTAATCCTGATATTCTATGATAACATGGGAGGACAGTACTGTGTAGTAACTAATTACAAAAAATTATATACAAGGCCTCATTTGTGATGTCTCTACTCCAAACTTCTGTTTTACTACTTATATACACAGCAAAACACTCATCCTACTACTAATACAGTACTAACTGTAATTGCCCTAATATGAGTGTGTTGCTATCTGCAGTACCAAAGTAAAAGGGCCAGACTACAACAACAGATTAGAAAAGGATTGTGATGCTCAAATATGAGGCAGTGTCATATTATATAGGAGTGTGCACAAAGCTCAAACATAAAATTCCATTCCTCAAAGTCCCTGAGTTAACATTCCCACCAAAAGGGACTAAGACATAATTGGAACATAAAATCTGTTCACCAGTCATACGAGGGAAGGTGCAGACCAAGGAACAGATGGGGCATGAATATGTAGAAGGTAAAATAAGGTGGCCATAAAACAGTGTTTAGCCTGCTGGGACATCTTCAGTCCATGCATTATGCTTTTCCAGGACGATGGTTAAAACATCCTCCGCATAAAAAGACAAAAAGTGGGGGAATGTAGTAGAAAGAGAGAGCCTGAGGCCTGGTCCACACTACGCTGTTAAACTGATTTTAACAGCGTTAAATCGATTTAACACTGCACCCGTCCACACTACACTGCTCTTTATATCGATTTAAAGGGCTCCTACAAAACGAGAGGAGTAACGCTAAAATCGATATTACTATATCGATTTAGGGTTAGTGTAGACGCAAATCGATGTTATTGGCCTCATTCTTTTATAGTAGCTACCCACAGTGCACCACTCCAGAAATCGACGCTAGCCTCGGACCACGGACGCACACCACCGAATTAATGTGCCTAGTGTGGACGCGCACAATCGACTTTATAATATGTTTTATAAAATCGGTTTAAGCTCATTCGAATTTATCCTGTAGTGTAGACGTACCCTGAGACATGAGGCCTGATATAAGAGCCTGGTGTAAGACCTAAGGCTCAAACTAAAGTCAAGCCCTGCCCTCTTACAAAGCAGATGCCTGCTTGCAAGTTCACCGTCCAATACATGAACCTGGCAAGAACAGGGCTGGTGTTGCAAAAACACAAATATGCTTAGGCACTAAGTCATGTAAGCACAGTCTAGAAGAGTAGTGCCAGAAAACCCCACTACAAGGTTATGGTGTAAACACACTCCCTGAAGATGATACTGGGACATACTGAGCCCTCTTAAAGAGAAGGTCAGGATCATAGGATGATGGATAGAGATGTTTTGATTAAACCAAGAAGTACAATGTAAAGGGTGGTAACTAACCACATCAGAGGGGCAATAGGGAATTTGTTTGTATCAATGTATAAAAGAGAGGTCACAGAGAGGGTGTTGTTTAGCTAAGGGGAGAATGGAAAGTCCCGCTGTTCACTGAGCTGAGTCCATTGTGATGGGCATACATGTGTTAGGGTACTTGTAACCATTGAGCCAGGGCATTAGGACGGTGCTTCATGGACAATAAACCTAGCCAAGTTCCTTTGCTACTGAACGGAGCCTGTGGTCTTCTTGGACAAGTCGACTGGAGCCTGCTGGACAGGCTATCTGGCCAGAGCAAGAGCAGCACACAGAGAACACACACACAGCCAATAAGTGATGACAACCATAAGGACAGGTTACTCACCCTGTGCAGTAAAAACTGTTTTTCTGAGATGTGCCCCGCTATAGGGACTCCACTTCAGGTGTGTGTGCCCCATGCAACTTCAATTGGACGTTTTCATTAGCCTCCACTCGGTTTGTGCATCCATCCCATATATTCCTGTGCCCTACACAGAGGATACAGAGGTCTGTGCAGGCAAACCACCTCAACTCCTTCTCTACCGCAATGTTCTATACAGGAAACTCTGAAGCAGAGGGGAAGGAGGGTGGGTAATGATCACCAAGAGGGGGACACAGCTCGAAGAACCACAGTTACTGCAAAGGGTGAGTAAATCATCACACAATATCAGGGTTGGAAGGGACCTCAGGAGGTCATCTAGTCCCACCCCCTGCTCAAAGCAGGACCAATTCCCAACTAAACCATCCCAGCCAGGGCTTCCTCAAGCCTGACCTTAAAAACCTCTAAGGAAGGAGATTCCACCACCTCCCTAGGTAACCCATTCCACTGCTTCACCACCCTCCTAGTGAAAAAGTTTTTCCTAATATCCAACATCCCCCACTGCAACTTGAGACCATTATTCCTTATTCTGTCATCTGGTACCACTGAGAACAGTCTAGATCAGGGGCTGGCAACTTACAGCACGCGTGCCAAACACTGCACGCAAGCCGATCTTTAGCGGCACACAGCTGCCTGCCGTGGTCCCGGCCCCCAGCCTAACTCAGCCCCCCAGCCCACCGCTCTCCCCTGCCGGGGCAGGAGGCAGAAACTTGGTTCTGCGGCAGCCAAGCTTCCCCCGCCCCCTCTCCTTCCCCTAGCATGGTGCTTTCCTGCCCTGCCCCCTCTCCTTCCCTGCGCCAATCAGCTGATGGCCCTTGCGAGTGGGAGGAGGAAAAGCAGCAGCATGCACACAGCTCCGTAGAGGATGCAGAGAGAGATAGAGACGGAGCCTTGGGGAAGGGGGTGGAACAGGGTATATCCCTTCCAGCCCCCTGCCATGAGCCGCTCAGGACAGGGGGCTGGGAGCACCCCCACGAGCCGAGCACCCCAGCCCTCTGCCCTGACCCCCAACACACACAGCCTTCTGCCCTACACCCCCCACGCACCCATCCCTCTGCTCTGACCCTTGAATCCCCCACACACCCAGCCTTCTGCCCTGTACCCCCACAGCCCCATCTCTCTACCCTGCACCCCCCCATGCCCTCCAGCCCTCTGCCCTGACCCCCTCCACACACTCAGCATTCTGCTCTGCACCCCCATACTCCCCAGCCCTCTGCCCTGACCCTTGAACCCTCCCCACACACCCAGCCTTCTACCCTGCATCCCCACAGCCCCATCCCTCTGCCCTGCACCCCCCACACCCATCCCTCTGCCCTGACCCCCCACATACACTCAGCCCTGAACCCCCCAACCCCAACACACACACAGCCCTCTGCCCTGCACCCCCACAGCCCCATCTCTCTGCTCTGACACCACCCACAGCCTTCTGCCCTGCACCCTGCCCACACACCCAGCCCTCTGCCCTGACCCTTGAACTCCCCCTCCCACACAGCCTTCTGCCCTAAACCTCCCCGCACCTCCAGCCCTCTGCCTTGACCCCCCTTACACCCAGATTTCTGCCCTACACCCCCACTGCCCTCTACCCGGATCCCTGATCCCCCCTACCCCAGCCTTCTCCCCTGAACCCCCTCCCCTACCCCCTCTGCCCTGATGGATGGAGGGCAAGTAGGGGAATAGAGATAGGGAACACACTTCCTGAAGAATCTCCAGTTACAATAAGTACCCTCTATTTCTTTTCTGAGTGATTATCCCTGTGTGTATTCTACATGTGGTTGACAGGCAAGCAATGTTCAGACTTGAGGAGAGTGCAAGGAAGCAGCTGGTATGCAGTTGCAGCTTGAGTTAGAGCATAGGTGTGTCATGAACATGTGGACAGACCTCCAAATTGCTGCTCTGCAGCAGAATGTCCAATAAGGATGCCATGGAAGCAACTTGTCCTCACATGGAGTGAGCTGTAATACCCCCAGGAGGGGGAAGTTTTGCTGTAGGTTCAAAAGAGAATGTTGACAGGACAAGGTTAAAGTCCCATTGAGAGGTAGGTTTAATGACCAGTGGGAAGCTTCTGATCAAGCCCTTCATAAATCACACAGTAGCCAGGTGCATGAAGACAGAACGTCCCTTTGCCAGAAGGAGAAAGGCACTAATCAATGCTAGGTATACTCGCAGCAAACTAGAGCCAGACCTAAAGTCTTTAAGCAGAGGATAACTGGAATGCATATGGTGGTGGTGACGTACCCAGGCTGAAAAGTACAGCCATTTAGCCAGGTAGCAGGCTCTCGCAGAATCTTTTCTAGTTTGGGTAAGGATTTCTTGAACAAGGATGGAGCATGAATGTTTTATTTCTGACACCCATCCAAGTACCAGGCCATAAGAAGGAGTGAGCCCAAGTTAAGGTGCTTGATCTCCCCCCTATCCCTGTCCTGAACTAGGTGATCCTAAAATAGTCAAATCCTGATAGGTGGGTGTGCTGACATCATTAGGAGTTCTGTGAACCAGAACTGTCTGGGCCAGTAGGGTGCTAGGAAGATAATGGTGGCTCTGTTGTGACAGATCTTCTGTACATCTTGAGGTAGTAGGGGGAAGGAAGAAAAGGGGTATCTGAGGTCATCCAGCCAGGAAAGCAGGAGAGCATTGCCCTGGGAATCACAGCTTATGGCTCCCCTGGAGCAATACATGGGAAGCTTTTTGTTCATCTGAGATACAAAGTGGTCTCAGCGGAGTACCCCATTGTGCAAATATATTGGTTAGAAATGTGTTGTGGATCTCCCATTTCTGGTCTGCACATAAGCAGCTGCTTAACCTGTCTGTCAGGGAGCTGTGAACCAATATAACTGTCCACCTATCTCTAGAAATGCACAATACTGAAGATTTAGAGCACCCTGAGGTAGGCGCCGATGGAGGTTTAGCCTTATACCATAGCAAGGAACCCATCAGGGGAGGTACCAGAGGTAGAGCTATGTCCAACTGTATCAGTCTGGAAGAACAACCCTCTTTGCTATCTCTACCATGTCCAGATGAAAACAAAGCTTGCTCGGAACAGTGTTTGCTCTTAGAAGAGCTTCAGGGTTTTCCAGTCCCACTGGAACTGGAGGAGCCCTTTGTCTCTACAGTACCAGTTCAAAGGGTTGAATTTTCTGAGATGGTTGACCTACTGGGAGACCAAAGTCTTTTCAGAGCAGACTCTTTACAAGGAGAGTCAGAGCTCTTCTTCCAGAGACCTTTTGAGGAGCACTATGGAGTCTTTCCCTTTCTGGAGGAGTGCTGAGCCAAGTTTGAAGGGACACTGGATCTGCCTGGAGATTGCTGACCTGGCTCTGAAGCAGGACAAAGGGAATGTTTCATCATAAGCAGCCTCAACTTGATCTCCAGGTTCTTCTTCACCCTGGAATTAAGGACCAGACAAAAGCCACACTTATGTGGGATGTGTGACTCTTCTAGGCAGCGAACACATTTGTAGTGCTGCTGCTAACCAGGTTGGGCTCCTGGAAAGCAAGGCAACATTTAAACCAGGGGTGGGCAAACTGTTTGGCCTAAGGGCCGCATCAGGTTTCGTAAATTGTATGGAGGGCAGGTTAGGGGATGGGGTCATGGCCTGGCCCCGACCTCCTATCTCCCCTTGGGACCCCTGCCCCATCCAACCCCCCCGCTTCTTGCCCCGTGAAACCCTCCCCCCGGGGATCCCTACCCCATCCAACCCTCCTGCTGCTTGTCCCTTGACTACCCCTGGACCCCCGCCATCCGATCCAACCCCTCCTCTCATTCCTGATGACCCCTGCCCCATCCAACCACCCCTTCTCCCTTTCCTCTGACTGCCCCCGGAACCCCTGCCCCTGATGGACTCTCCTGGACCCCATTCAACTCCCCTCCTTCCTGACTGCACCCCTTGGAACTTCTGCCCCCTTTTAATCCATTCCCCCACCCGACCACCCTGACCCCTATCCACACTCCCACCCCTGACCACCACCTCAACCTCCCCCTGCCCCCTTTACTCTATCCCTTGCCCTCTATCCAACCTCCCCCTGCTCCCTGCCCCCTTTACTGTGCTGCCTGGAGCACCAGTGTCTGGTGGCGCTGGAGCTAGGCAATGCTGCCACTGCCACCACGCAGCACAGAGCATCGGGTCAGGCAAGGCTCTGTAGCTGCACTACCCCAGGATCTCACAGCCCCACTGCCCAGAGCATTGCAACGGCGGTTGAGTGAGCGAGCTGAGGCTGCGGGAGAGGGAGGACAACAGGGGAGGGACTGGGGGCTAGCCTTCTGGGCCAGGAGCTCAGGGGCTGGGCTGTAGTTTGCCCACTTCTGGTTTAAGCCCTGGCAAGCCAGGCATGCCCTCCTGAGGAAGACAAGCCTCCTCAGGAGGGGAGAAGAAAAAATAATCCTCCCAACTACTAAACTAATCTAACAAACTAGACTGAACTAAACTAGCAGCTAGGAAAAAATTCTTTTCACCAAGGCACACTTGAGGTGGACCTGCTAAAACTCCATCTCAAGCCGAGGTGGTTGAAAAGCAACTGAGGGTGGTCTGCCCAAGCAGACCTATTTAGCCTCACAGCATGGCATGAGGATGTACAAAACATGTGGACCAAACAGACACTGTTAATGAAGATCTTCAACTGAAGACTCATGGGCACATGTACACCTGAAGAGGAACACCCATAGGGACTCTACTCACAGAAGAGCAAGTTCCTGTGACAAAGAGGCAGCAAGACTGGACCTGTAATGCGTTTTGTAAATTCATATAAGGGAAGCAATCCAGATGCCAAGATGTTTGACCAATCAGCTGCCGCTATGGCCAAGGTTAACGCCATGACTGGGACGTTCTTGAGAAATGCCATTTTCAGGACACGTGGTATTTCCTGATGGACTTCACTCTTACTTTTCAAAGACAGGATCTCGAGTTCTCTGAGAAACTACAAAAGCTAAAAAATGCTATGGTGGAACTCACAGCAATAAGAGATAATCCTAGGCCTTTTGCCCAAACTTTTATGAGGAAAGCAAGTTTGCAGGGACCATATTGGACCTTGGTGGCAAAGTCACAGAAACATTAGACATACATGTCTGAAGATACTGTTGAACACATGAATGTCACATTTATTAAGGCTCCAACAACTATCATATTGCTTCAAAGATCTGGTTCCGCACAATAATAAGAAAACAATTGGCCTGTTACTGACAATGTACAAACTGACAATCTGCTGGATCACTGTACAAATGTATAGAGTGAGGAAGAAAAGGAGACTGGTAAACAAATGACTCCCCCGTAAGCCTTGTGGGAGCCTTAGGCATAACTAACAGTGTGAATCAAAGGCTGTGAACCAGCATACACCAGGCCTTGGCAGAATGACAACACATTCGGTATTAGAAAGCACATTCCTGACAGGAGAGGATGGTATAGAAATGCCCAGAGTTCTCAAGTAACTGCATAAAAACATTTCTAGGAAATGCCACACTCATGGACCCACAGATCCCTCATAAGAAAGAGGGAAGGATAGGATAATGGATGAAGTTATTTTGTTCAAACTAGCCCATTCAAGATACAGGATTATAACAAAAAGCATATGGAATGTAATATGTAACTTGTTTGTATCAATATATGAAAAGAAAATCATGCAGGGCATCTTTGTAATAGTTTAGGGGATAACATCCTGGTCTGTTGACTGAACTGGTACCTAGTCAAGGGTATACATGTTAGTGTACCTGAGCTCCCATGGGGCACTAGGACAGCGCTTTGTTGACAGTAAACCTGGCTGAGTGCCTTTGCCACCAAACTGAGCATGCGGTCTTTCTTTAGGAATAAGACTGAGGTCTAATGAATCAATACGTTGCATTTTCTTCTAGTGCAGCTAACACCAAAGCTCCAAGAATAGCAGCCCTAGCAGCATTAATACGGCAGCACTAGCAACATTCCACAGCATGAACACCACTCTCCAAAACTCCACATAAAATCACTATGCACTTGACATCCTTCTAACAATGCTTTTGGTGGAATTAACATTCACTGAATTTTAGTAGTTTTGTGGTAGAAGATGGGTTTTCCACAGCTAAATTAATGAATAAAATCATGTACATATAAACTGAAAAGCACACTCCTGAACTTGATGAAACATATAAGTAAATGGCCCACATGTTGAGCTAGCTATTTTTCTACTGGTTTTACAACCTGGCAGTACTACTTGCTATTACAGTGTATAGTGCTCCCTTCCCCCGGATAATTTTTAAGAGTGCTCAAGAGCTTGTTACTAGAGATTAGTGTTTAAACTTTTACCTTTGATTTGAAGGCACACCTACAGTAAATATTTGATGTACGAGAGCACGGTCCACATTCTCCTTCATGGCAAAGATTTTCACATGTATGAATGAAATCTACCAAAAATTAAAATGCAAGAATGATTTGTAAATTAAACCTTTTAATTTAACATTAGTACTTTATATCTATGTCATATGAACATCCGTGGTCACATTGAGGCTTCTGCATGAGTTGGGAGCTGCAGGCACAAGACACCGCCTTCAAATCCCTTAGTATTTCTCATGTATATGTTACAGATTTTATGTCAAAAAAAGTGTAAGAATTTGGTGCATTATAAGATTTGCAACTTAAAGTTGTGTATTGCTTGGAAATATTTTTTTAAAAGCTCAAAATTGTACTTGTTCATTTTAGTAAGGCTATGGCCTCTAGAGTTTCAGTTCCACAATTTTTATACTAGTAGTATTAAAAATAAACACTTTGCTAAACACTTTTCATATAAATATATAGCATCAATAAACTTGTGATTTAATGTGGTGCTGTATAACCAGATGAACAGAGGAGCACTATGTTAAAAACCATTCTGAACACAAAATTTCCCTATATGTATAATCTGATTTTTTTTTTTAAATGTTGAAAAATTAAACATTAATTTTTCACTATCTATACTGACCTTCTGTAGCTTGGAAAAGGAAAATAAAAATTACCCACTTCCTATATCATCTATGGTTCTTCAAAATGATTGCCTTCATGGATCCAAATTGTGTGAGAGGAATAGTGACTTGTCAAGTATCCGACGAACTGTATTCACCCACGAAAGCTCATGCTCCAATACGTCTGTTAGTCTATAAGGCGCCACAGGACTCTTTGCTGCTTTTATAGTGCCTTGTGTGCGTGAACTTGGCATTCTTTAGACAGAAACAGCAATTGGAGAAAAAGTTTGCCCAGCTCTAAAGAGCAAAAATGTATCTGAAAATTTCTTCTCTCCAAATAATAAGGTCCACAGATCCATTACAGTGGGACTCCAGCCTAATTTTCAGTTTGAAGACCAAACCAGACCTGTCAGTTCCTGGAAGGAAATGATCCCACCCCTAAATAGCATGCCAGTTTGAGATAAGATCCACTGACTAATACGGAATTCATTTCAAGAATAACTATTTATGCACCTTATGCAGCTTAAGCAAAAACTTCAAAATTTCTCATCTGAATCAAAAGATATAGTTTTCAGAGTAGCAGTCGTGCAAGTCTGTATCCGCAAAAAGAACAGGAGTACTTGTAGCACCTTAGAGACTAACAAATTTATTTGAGCATAAGCTTTCGTGGGCTACAGCCCACTTCATCGGATGCATAGACTGGAACATACAGCAAGAAGATATTTATACATACAGAGAACATGAAAAAGTGGAAGTAGCCATACCAACTGTAAGAGACCAATCAACTGAGATGAGCTGTTATCAGCATGAGAAAAACAACTTTTGAAGTGATAATCGAGACAACCCATAGAAGGCGTGAGGATACTTAACATGGGGAAATAGATTCAATTAGTGTAATGGCCCAACCATTCCCAGCCTCTGTTCAAACCTAAGTTAATTGTATCTAATTTGCATATTAATTCAAGTTCAGCAGTCTCTCTCTGGAGTCTGTTTTTGAAGTTTTTTGTTGTAAAATTGCCATCTTCAAGTCTGTTGCTGAGTGGCTAGAGAGGCTGAAGTGTTCTCTCACTGGTTTTTGAATGTTATGATTCCTGATGTCAGATTTGTGTTCATTCTTTTTTTTTTTTTTTTTTTTTTGCATAGAGACTGTCTGGTTTGGCCAATGTATATGGCAGAGGGGCATTGCTGGCACATGATGGCATATATCACGTTGCTAAATATGCAGGTGAACGAGCCCCTGATGGCGTGACTGATGTGATTAGGTCCTGTGATGGTGTTACTTGAATAAATATGTGGACAGAGTTGGCATCGGGCTTTGTTGCAAGGATAGGTTCCTGGGTTAGTGTTTATGTTGTATGGTACGCGGTTGCTGGTGAGTATTTGCTTCAGGTTAGGGTCTGTAAGCGAGGACTGGTCTGTCTCCCAAGATCTGTGAGAGTAAGGGATCATCTTTCAGGATAGGTTGTAGATCTTTGATGATGCGCTGGAGAGGTTTTAGTTGGGGGCTGAAGGTGACGGCTAGTGGCGTACTCTTATTTTCTTTGTTGGACCTGTCCTGTAGTAGGTGACTCCTGGTACTCTTCTGCCTCTGTCAATCTGTTTTTTCACTTCAGAAGGTGGTGTCATAAACAGATAGCTAAGGGTTAATGTCTCTTACACCTGGAAAGAGGTATCCTGAAGCACTTGACCAGAGGACTAATCAGGAAACCAGACTTTTTCAGGTCTGGGTGGAGGGAAGTTTGTGTCCGAGTTCTTTGTCTTCTGCCTCTCTCTCTCTCGGCTATGGGAGGATTTCTGTCTCTTGCTTTCTAATCTTCTGTTTCCCAGTTGTAAGTACAAAAGATCAGATAGTGATTTATATGTTTTTTTGTATTTTACATGTGTGTAGTTGCTGGAGTGTTTTGAATTGTATTCTTTTTGAATAAGTCTGTTTATTCATATTTCTTTTAAGCAATTGACCCTGTATTTGTCACCTTAATACAGAGAGACCATTTTTATGTATTTTCTTTTCTTTTTACATAAAGCTTTCTCTTTAAGACCTGTTGGAGTTTTTCTTTAGTGGGGAACTCCAGGGAATTGAGTCTGTGCTCACCAGGGAATTGGTGGGAGGAAGAAGTCAGGGGGAAATCTGTGTGTTTTAGATTTACTAGCCTGACTTTGCATACACTCTGGGTGAAGAGGGAAGTAATTCTGTTTTCCAGGACTGGGAACGGGGAGGGTGGAGTCCCTCTGTTTAGATTCACGGAGCTTGCTTCTGTGTATCTCTCCAGGAACACCTGGAGGGGGGAAGGGAAAAGGTTTATTTCCCTTTGTTATAAGACTCAAGGAATTTGGGTCTTGGGGTCCCCAGGGAAGGTTGCTGGGGGGACCAGAGTGCCCCAAAACACTCTAATTTTTTGGGTGGTGGCAGCTTTACCAGGTCCAAGCTGGTAACTAAGCTTGGAGGTTTTCATGCTAACCACCATATTTTGGATGCTAAGGTCCAAATCTGGGACTAGGTTATGACAGGTGAGTATTGTAGTTTTAAGAATGCTTGATAGAGTTCTTGTATGTGTTTGTCTCTGTCTGAGGGATTGGAGCAAATGCGGTTGTATCTTAGAGCTTGGTTGTAGACAATGGATCATGTGGTGTGTCCTGGATGGAAGCTGGAGGCATGTAGGTAAGTATAGCGGTCAGTAGGTTTCCGGTATAGAGTGGTATTTGTGACCTTCGCTTATTAGCACAGTAGTGTCTAGGAAATGGACGGCTTGTGTGGACTGGTCATCTCGATTATCACTTCAAAAGTTGTTTTTCTCCTGCTGATAACAGCTCATCTCAGTTGATTGGTCTCTTACACTTGGTATGGCTACTTCCACCTTTTCATGTTCTCTGTGTGTATAAATATCTTCTTGCTGCATGTTCTAGTCTATGCATCCGATGAAGTGGCTGTAGCGCATGAAAGCTTATGCTCAAATAAATTTGTTAGTCTCTAAGGTGCCACAGCTACTCCTGTTCTTTTTAAAAGATATAGTGAATCCCAGTCTGCAACAGAACATCAGCACCGAGTAGTTCACAGATGGAATTTAAGTCTTTGACATAGCTGAGGCTCAATCCATTAATTACTTTGAATATTAGGACCAATGCCTTAAATTGGCATTGAAAGCTGACCGGGAGCCAGGGGATGGACTTGGTTCCTCACAACAGCCTTGGCCATGGAATAAGCAGGTAGACCCTTCTGTCCCAGCTGGAACCTATGCATCATCTTCACATTCAGCTTCACACACAGTTAACTACAGTGCTCTGCACCCTCAGCAAGTCTGTGGATCACATTAAGCCTGGGGAAGAGGTAGATATGCTGGAAGGTAGGAATAGGGTCCAGAATGACCTAGAAAAATTGGAGGATTGGGCCAAAAAAAAATCTGATGAGGTTCAACAAGGACAAGTGCAGAGTCCTGCACTTAGGACAGAAGAATCCCATGCACTGCTACAGAATGAGGACTAACTGGCTAAGCAGCAGTTCTTCAGAAAACAACTTGGGGATTACAGTGGACGAGAAGCTGGATGAGAGTTAACCTTGTGCCTTTGTTGCCAAGAAGGCTAACAGCATATTGGGCTGCATTAGTAGGAGCGTTGCCAGCAGATAGAGGGAAGTGATTATTCCCCTCTATTTGGCACTGATGAGGCCACATCTGAACTAATGCGTCCAATTTTGGGCCCTCAACTACAGAAAGGATGTGGACAAACTGGAGAGAGTCCAGCGGAGGACAACGAAAATGATTAGGGGGGTGGGGCACATGATTTATGAGGAGAAGCTGAGGGAATTGGGTTTATGTAGTCTGCAGAAGAGTGAGAGGGGATTTGATGGCAGCCTTCAGTTACCTGAAGGAGAGTTGACAGATGACAGAACAAGGAGCAATGGTCTCAAGTTGCAGTGCGGGAGATCTAGGTTGGATATTACGAAAAACTATTTCACTAGTAGGGTGGTGAAGCACTGGAATGGGTTACGTAGAAAGGTGATAGAATCTCCATCCTTAGAGGATTTTATGGTCCGGCTTGACATAAGAATGGCCGTACTGGGTCAGACCAAAGGTCCATCCAGCCCAGTATCCTGTTTACCAACAGTGGCCAATGCCAGGTGCCCCAGAGGGAGAGAACCTAACAGGTAATGATCAAGCGATCTCTCTCCTGCCATCCATCACCACCCTCTGACAAACAGAGGCTGGCTAGACACATTCCTTAGCCATCCTGGCTAACAGCCATTAATTAACTTAACCTTCATGAATTTATCCAGTTCTCTTTTAAACCCTGTTATAGTCCTAGCCTTCACAACCTCCTCAGGTAAGGAGTTCCACAAGCTGACTGTGCACTGTGTGAAGAACTTCCTTTTATTTGTTTTAAACCTGCTGCCCATTAATTTCATTTGGTGGCCCCTAGTTCTTATATTATGGGAACAAATAAATAACTTTTCTTTATTCACTTTCTCCACACCACTCATGAGTTTATATCCCCGCTTAGTCTCCTCTTTTCCAAGCTGAAAAGTCCTAGCCTCTTTAATCTCTCCTCATATGGGACCCGTTCCAAACACCTAAGCATTTTAGTTGCCCTTCTCTGAACCTTTTCTAATGCCACTATATCTTTTCTGAGATGAGGAGACCACATCTGTACGCAGTATTCAAGATGTGGGCGTTCCACGGATTTATATAAGGGCAATAATATATTCTCCATCTTATTCTCTATCCCCTTTTTAATGATTCCAAAACACACTGTTTGCTTTTTTGACTGCCGCCGCACACTGCATGGACGTGACTCCAAAATCTTTTTCCTGGTTAGTTGTAGCTAAATTAGCCCCAATTATATTGTATGTATAGCTGGAGTT
Source organism: Gopherus evgoodei (assembly GCF_007399415.2). Lineage (NCBI taxonomy): Eukaryota > Metazoa > Chordata > Testudines > Testudinidae > Gopherus > Gopherus evgoodei. The sequence continues at coordinate 126,171,348 of NC_044323.1, forward strand.
TTTTCTCCCAATATGCATTACTTTACATTTATCCACATGAAATTTCATTTGCCATTTTGTTGCCCAATCACTTAGTTTTGTGAGATCTTTTTGAAGTTCTTCACAGTCTGCTTTGGTCTTAACTCCCTTGAGCAGTTTACTATCATCTGCAAACATTGCCACCTCACTGTTTACCCCTTTCTCCAGATCATTTATGAATAAACTGGTAGGATTGGTCCTAGGACTGACTCTTGGGGAACACCACTAGTTTACCCTTGTCCATTCTGAAAATTTACCATTTATTCCTACCCTCTGTTCCCTGTCTTTTAACCAGTTCTCAATCCATGGAAGGATCTTCCCTTTTATACCATGACAACTTAATTTAGGTAACAGCCTTTGGTGAGGGACCTTGTCAAAGGTTTTCTGGAAATCGAAGTACAAGCGAGTCTCATCTTACGCTGGGGTTACATTCCGCTGTCAGCATGTAAAGTGAAAATTGCATATAGTCAAATTATACTGAGTGCAATGGCGGGCGAAATTGCCCGCACTACAGGTACAGTATTTAAATTGTTATTTTTCCTCCTTTTTTCATTTTGTTTTTGCCGACCGCGCAAAGTTGAATTTGAGCATGTTAAATACGCGTAAGATGAGACTCGCCTGTGCACTATGTGCACAGGATCCCCCTTGTCCACATGTCTGTTGACCCCTTCAAAGAACTAGAATAGATTAGTAAGACATGATTTCTCTTTTTTTATTTAAAAAAAAAAAAATTCTCTTTACAGAAACCATGCTGACTTTTGCCCAACAATTTATGTTCTTCTATGTGTCTGACAATTTTATTCTTTATGATTATTTCAACTAATTTGCCCATTACTGATGTTAGACTTACTGGTCTCTAATTGCCAGGATCACCTCTAGAGCCGTTTTTAAAGATTGGCGTTACATTAGCTATCTTTCAGTCATTGAGTACAGAAGCGGATTTAAAGGACAGGTTACAAACCATAGTTAGTAGCTCTGCAATTTCACATTTGAGTTCTTTCAGAACGCTTGGGTGAATGCCATCCGGTCCTGGTGACTTGTTACTGTTAAGTTTATCAATTAATTCCAAAACCTCTTCTAGTGACACCTCAATCAGTGACAATTCCTCAGATTTGTCACCTACAAAAGCCAGCTCAGGTTTGGGAATCTCCCTAACAGCCTCAGCCGCGAACACTGAAGCAAAGAATTCATTTAGTTTCTCTGCAATGACTTTATCGTCTTTAAGTGCTGCTTTTGTATCTTGACAAAACCCTGGCTGGGAAGATTTAGTTGGGGTTGGTCCTGCTTTGAGCAGGGGGTTGGACTAGAAGACCTCCTAAGGTCTCTTCCAACCCTAATCTTTAATGGTTCTACCTTGGAGGTGACAAATGCAGGGATCACTGTGACCACTCATCCCAGAGGAAAGGACATAGCTTCCTAAGAAGTTGGAGGTGTAAAGTCATTTTTGGAAACTGATGCTACCTGGTCATCCAAGCTTAGCGAGGAGTCCGATGCCTCCTATTAACCTATTACAGACTGAAGCACCTCTTCCACCCCAAGGGTCAGCTAAGGACTAGACATTCAATTTGAACTTTAAATAGGTAAGAGAATGACCTGATGACCGCTCCTACAATGCATGCTATCACCACTCCTACGATGCATGCTACCTCTCTTCTCCCAAGCCAATACTGCACAAAGCTGAAATTGCTCTGGCTCTTCTTAGGTAGTTTAGGCCTTTTGCCCCATCCACGTGGCAAGATAGAGAGGATTAAAGGAGGAGACTGTACTGTACTGTACAATGTACCAAGGAGCAGGTCTAAGGCAACATGCCCCAGAGGGACTTGTGCCTTCAAAAGAAAAAAAAATCTCCGTCAATCCACTGAAGGATACAGAGAAACTGATGCAGCTCATAGTTCAATCTTCTTTGTGTTACCCACCATGAGGATGAGCAGGAATACCAGACACTGCAGTTTATCTACCATGCTTTTTGCCCATGTAAGGACATCTGAGATTTAGTGTGGTAAGGGGGCCAAAGCGTCTCCTGCTCAGACTGGCTGCTTGCAAAGGGTTTGTAATGTATATTCTGTCTTCTTCCTGGGTTTGTCCATCAGATACTGTTCCATAAAGATAAGCAGGGGGTCAAGCTGCTGACGTCTCAGGCAAACACAAAGGAGGGCTTTCCCTCTGTCAGAGGGCAAACCGACAGTACAGTTCTAATGATTCTGCAGCGAAATTTAAAGATTTTTCTTCCTTTCATTTTCTCCTCAGCAGCAGTGTGTGTCTGGAACTGCCTGCAGAGGTACAGGAAGAATGAAAAAAAATTGGTTGGCTACTCATGGGCTGGGCCAGGCCATACACCTTCCTGACAGAGACTGGCAGGACTGGTTCTGCCTTCAAAATGACAAATAGGCTGATGACTTAGTATAACAGATCTGTGGAGAGTATGTCATTTTAAGTTGGCCTTCAAAAGTTCAAGGTTTATTGGGAGACTAATGGAGACACTCTTAAAAACCCTTGAACAGAACAGGGAGGAAGAGCGTGCCAACGCTGACAACTGTTTGGCAAAAAAGTAAGTACTGTTGTCAGTAGCATCTTCACCTTCCCATTACACTGATGATAAAGAGGGCTGGAGGAGAGAATTGCTGGTAAGAAGGCTCTTAGGCAAAGGAGATCCTGCTAATATAAGCCTTTTTTTCACTCTCCTCTTCTACACAATCGTCCTTCGGTCTTCTGCGATATGGGCACCTGCACCCATGTAGCTCAACAGGTTTAACATATCTTTATTCCATATGGATATGGTGGACTTTTCTCTGCAGGGACCCATCAGCAAGGAGCAGCGGGGGCTCCAGGCACCAGCACTCAAAGCGCGTGCCTGAGGCAGCAAGCCACGAGGGGCGCCCTGCCGGTCCCTGCAAGGGCGGCAGTTAGGTAGCCTTCGGCGGCTTGCCTGCAGGAGGTCCTCCGGTGGCAATTCGGCGGCGGGCATGCTGAATCTACAGGACCGGGGACCTCTCGCAGGCAAGCCGCCGAAGGCTGGTTGCCTGACTGCCGTGCTTGGGGCGGCAAAAGAGCCAGAGCCCCCCCGGCCAAGGAGTCATTCAAGTAGTAGAAGCTGCCTCACTTGATCCATGGTGAACAGAAGGAGTCTCAGTAAGTGATCTCAGAGTGGACCTTGGATCCTATCCCTGGGAGCAGTGAAGCAAAAAGTGCAAGGCCCTCATGGGCAGGCCCACAAGAGCACCAGAGCAAATGCCATTTAAAAGTTTCATTTGCTCTGGTGCCTTTACAGAAATTAACTTTTCTGTAAGGGATAAAGGGAACTGACAGGGAAATGACATGCTATAGAACTCAGCTGGCTGGCCAGAAAGATCTGGAGAAACTAAAGACATGGAGACACAGGCAGGGTTCATATGCAGTCCCACTGGACACTTGTTTTCTAGAAATTTTTGCACTTGCCTCCCACAACATGTGTACCACCTACAGTGGGGGATCCATACAGGCAATGCTAAAAAAGCTGGTCAGTTTCATTTGTTTCTAGACAGCTGCACTTTCTGATTCTCAAGTCCAATAACAATTATTCAAGATTTGGGTTGCAAATTCTACGGAGGCTTTTATAAATTCAACTTGACTACAACCACCCAATCATGAACACTTTCTACGCATACTGGATTTCTGTTCTTTCTGAATCTATTTAAAAATAAAATATGAATCTAGACTATCTGCCTCTTTAGTAATGGAATGTGTTTGTAAGTGTTTCAAGTAGAAAGTTCTAGTTACCACGGCTACCACAAGGTAGAGGTTTGCCACATGTTTTTCCACACGATGGGATGGGATCCGTGCACAGTTTACGCTCAATACATCCTAGTTTTAGTAATCTGCTAAGAAGAGTCTGCCCACAAGGACAGCAGTGCACTACTTGGGGAAGCCGTGGACAAAGTTGGCAGGGCTCAGGATGACATATCTGCATACAGCTGTGCCTTCCACAATTTAATTTTCTAAAAAAGAAATATGTAAGGAATTACAAGGGTATCAGTCACTGAGTGTTGAATAAAATGTAATTTTTGCTTTAGGTTTTTTGGGGAGAAAGAGGCCCTTACTTGTCACATGTCTTCTGGCAGGAGAACTTTCCAAATCCATCAGAAAACTCTTCATTTGTTCCACACAATACATCTCGAAAGGTACTCCCACAGTAGCAGACTAAGGGAGAACAAACAACAAGAAAAAAAACAGTATTACCACAAACAAGGAACACTAAACTCTGTATATGCAGGACAATACTAAATTTGAAAAATTGAACACAAAAATTCAAAATGTATTAAAAACAACCTTTAAAAAAAGTGTACCTTAGTTGCTCTATTTAGACTTGACTTAGTTGTATACAGACTGAGTTTCTATATTACTTTTATTAGCAAAAGATACTAATAAAAGAGAGGAACAATAAAAAGGACAAACTACTTGCAAAAGAGGGTTTAATCAGCACAGCAATACTTGACATTCAAAAAATAATGCAAATTCATCTTGAATGGGAACTTTTATCTTAAACTAAACTTCAAAAAATTTACATAAAAAATAAATGCAAGCATTTTCTTTGTAAATATCACAAAGAAATGTACCAATATTATTATATTGTACTAGACATCTGGACGTCATAGAAGCCACATGGGATATCAGACCAGAGGTAAAATAGTTTTAGCCATTTGAAAAGTGCGGGTGTTGAAGTATACTTCTTCAAATGTACTTTTATACAGCTTTTCTGTTACTTTTCAAACTACTGATTTAAAAAGTCATAGGGGTCACACATAAGTAAGATTTTTAAAGTCAAGAGTAAATTAGTATTTAAAATATCCTGTAACAATGGTATATCACCTGTTTTGATTTATAGAACCCTTGCAGATGCATTTTTTAAAAGTAAAAAAATTAAAATTAAGTGCCTGTCTAAAGCAAGACTTCTGTCAAATTTGAAGTAAACTCTCTGATAAAAGATAAGCACGTATTCAGCCTTTAGATGGAAAGCTGTTAGCGGTACTCATCATACATAAAATTTATAGAATTATTAATTTATATAACTTGCCATGATAGCAAATCCATTGCAATATTAATTAAAAGAAGCAAAGCACCAACCCCTATAATTAAAATTCTTCTGCCTTTTTTGTAACCGCTCAATCTCCCATAGGGCATTAAAATTTGGCAAGGGGATAGTCTTTAGGCAGGCTGTGCCTGACTTTTATTAAAGTCTTTTAGGTTCCAATGTAATAAAGTAAGGACACTTGAGCAACTACAGTAAAGAAAACTTAAATGACAAAGCTAATCAGGTAACAACAAAATGGGTTAGAGAACAGTTGACTGGAGCTGAGATTTATAAAAAGAAAACTCCTGTCTCATGAGTTAAAATGCTTGTCAGTGGAGGATTAGTATACTCTTGGGAAAAAGAAGATCTCTCTTTTAAGCAAATACATAATTTTCCCTAAAAAGTTGGATGCATGTTTTATTATACAGTATCATTTAAAAACCTTTTCATCGGATGACTTGAAAAAGGCTAATGTAGTGCTCCTCTTTAAAAAAGGGAAGGAGGAGGATCCAGGGAACTACAGGCCAGTCAGTCTCACCTCAGTCCCTGGAAAAATCATGGAGCAGGTCCTCAAGGAATCAATTCTGATGCACTTAGGGGAGAAGAAAGTGACCAGGAACCGTCAGCATGGATTCACCAAGGGCAAGTCATGTCTTACTAACTTAATTGCCTTCTATGATGAGATAACTGGCTCTGTGGATGAGGGGAAAGCAGTGGACATATTATTCCTTGACTTCAGTAAAGCTTTAGATATGGTCTCCCACAGTATTCTTGCTGGCAAGTTAAACAAGTAAGGGCTGGGAATGGACAATAAGGTGGATAGAAAGCTGGCTAGATCGTCAGGCTCAATGGATAGTGATCAATGGCTCCATGTCTAGTTGGCAGCTGGTATCAAGGAGAGTGCCCCAAAGGTCAGTCTTGGGGCCGGTTTTGTTCAATATCTTCATTAATGATCTGGAGGATGGCATGAATTGCACCCTCAGCAACTTTGCAGATTACACTAAACTGGGAGGTGTAGTAGATACCCTGGAGGGTAGGAATAGCATACAGAGGGACCGAGACAAATTAGAGGATTGGACCAAAAGCAATCTGATGAGGTTTGACAAGTACAGAGTCCTACACTTAGGATGGAAGAATCCCATGCACTGCTACAGACTAGGGACCGAATGGCTAGGAAGCAGTTCTGGAGAAAAGGACCTAGGGGTTACAGTGGATGAGAAGCTGGATATGAGACGACAATGTGCCCTTGTTGCCAAGAAGGCTAACGGCATTTTGGGCTGTATAAGTTCGGGCACTGCCAACAGATCAAGGTACAAGATCATTCCCCTCTATTCAGCATTGGTGAGACCTCATCTGGAGTACTGTGTCCAGTTTTGGGCCCCACACTACAAGAAGGATGTGGGAAAATTGGAAAGAGTCCAGCAGAGGGCAACAAAAATGATTAGGGGCCTGGAGCACATAATTTATGAGGAAAGGCTGAAGGAACTGGGACTGTTTAGTCTGCAGAAGAGAAGAATGAGGGGGGATTTGATAGCTGCTTTCAACTACCTGAAAGGGGGTTCCCAAAGAGGATGGATCTAGACTGTTCTTAGTGATACCAGATGACAGAACAAGGAGTAATGGTCTCAAGTTGCAGTTGGGGAGGTTTAGGTTGGATATTGGGAAAAACTTTTTCACTAGGAGGGTGGTGAAGCAGTGGAATGGGTTACCTAGGGAGGTGGTGGAATCTCTTTCCTTAGAGGTTTTTAAGATCAGGCTTGACAAAGCCGTGGCTGGGATGATTTAGTTGAGGATTCTGCTTTGAGCAGGGGGTTGGACTAGATGACCTCCTGAGGTCTTTTCCAACCCTGAAATTCTATACCTTCCACATCTTCAGGGGAAGCTGCCTTCTTTTGTCTCCTTCCCCTTGTTTATTTGTGCTCATCCCTAAATTTTGGGCCAGCAAGAAAAACTGGCCAAACTCATCATCACACCTTCGTCTTCACTCAATATTAAGAAGGAACAGGAGTTGCCATGATGTAAGCAGGAGCTGAATGGAGACTGGCTGTTGGCCACTCACTGGCTGCTCTACCTGCTCCACTCTTGTCCATATACTTTTGGAGATCCACGAAAGGAGAAGGCAGGCTGGCTGAACTTCCCCAGCTGTAGAGTTCTGAAGATGCACTGAAGCAAAGTTCTCTACTGCCAGTATTAAAGAGGATGAAAACAGCTGTTGTTTCCACCTTTTGACATCATCAATACACTTTTCGCTGTACAGAAAACTAGTCTGTGCATGTGCTAATTGCTTTCCTTAGCTATGCATTTTTTACAAATTTAGTGGAAAACCAGTCTTTAAAATGTGCTGCATATCTTCAAGACTGATTTTTAAAAGGCTTGTAACTTAATTAACACAAAACCAAATTTCAGTGTAACAACTGCGTTTCTCTTTAATGTGAGCTATTTCCATACTACAATTCAACTTCCTATCATTTTTACTGTTGAAAGTAATCAAAATATTATTCCAGTGTTTTTGTTTTGTTTTTCCACTCTCAAATTGGCTGAATCATTTTTTGCTTAAACTTTCCATAAAATATTTACCTTCAGGCAAAGATTGAGCTTGAAAAATTTAATCCCACAAGGTGAAATTCAAGATGTTAAAAGCAACTGAAAGCAGTTACAAAGCTATGGCAGTCACCACTCCCATTATACTGGAAGAGATTTTATGCATTATTTAAATTTTAGATTAAAACCCTGCAGGTGAAGTCCGTAATTCTGGGTTTTACTGGCACGAATAAGTTCCTTATATAGCTGCATCAGCAAAAGGACAAACCTGAGACATGTTCCTGGAAAATATTACAATGAATTTTAAGTTGTTTCAGTGTTCAGGAAATAATCACTAAATAAAAACGTTGCATGTATATGTACTTGCATATATTAAGAATAAGGGCTAGTGACCCATTGTAAATTAAATGCAACTTCAGCAGTCATTTTTTTTTAAATCTTGGCATTAAAGATTACCTATTATTTTGTTCACTATTGTACTCTAATTTATTTGTTTACTAGCAGCTAGCTAACATAGAAATTGAAAAACAGCTCTACTGAACATACAAATCTAAGTACATTTCCACATGTCTGATACCTACCTTGCTGTACTGTAAGCTGGCAAGGATGACATTTTCCCACATGGCACACCTGAGCACAGTTATGCCTACCACAATTTAAAGTATTCCCACATACATTAGAACAATGAATTGTGGTGGATTGGCTGCAGCGAACTGAATGACTGTAGATAAATATGATACTGTAATTAGTATAATATCTTTTAGCTGGATTTAAGTATTTCACATATTTACATATACAAATAACCCCTTTCCAATATATGCTGCAACATTCAAAGTAAACAAGTTCTATTTGTTAATGACAGATACATAATTCTGTTCAGAAATAATGCTGTGGCTTTAGACCCTTCTTACATCGCAGCATAAAGAAAAGTGTTTGACGTCACACTAACTGGGTGTAGTGTAGTATTTAAAATGCAGAATATGATTTTGCACTTGATTTGATATTCTGGGGGGAAACAGTGTCTTAAGATATTTGAATTTCTTTTTAAGTGTAGTCTTACTCTGAATTTGCTGAGTTTATAATGCTTGGTTTTGGGATAGGCTACACAGGGATGTTGTAACTAAGTATTTGTTAGGTAAAGAACAGGCATAAGTTAAGGCAGTAAAACAATGAGCCTTCATGTCTACATCCTGTAAGACATTAGCTTGAGCAGTTAGTATAAGGCTTTGAGGCATGGCCTAGGCAAGAGCAAGTTACCAGACAGTTACTCTGAGTTTTGAGGGAACTGGGAAAGGTGTGTAATTTTAATACTAGGCCTGATTTTGGGATAAGAACCTATCAAACTTCAGAGCATTAACTAGAAATTCTTAAGTAATCAATATAATACACAATCTATCAGGCAACATCTGTAATTTTATTTTACTCTTAAATTAGATACATTCTCTAAGATTTAACTTTTTGTCTGGGATATATACAAAGGTTAGTAATGCTAATATTATAGTGTCCTAGTTGTAAAATCCACTGATTACAGAATTCTAGATGCACTGCTTTTGCACAATTTGGTAACTGGCTTTACTCTTTCACTCATCTTGAATCCATATCCTATGTCCAGATGAATGGTCATGTGTATAAATTTTTTTTTTTAAATGGCTAGGTATAGTACCACAGGAACAAGTTGCAGGCTGGACAACTTGAAAACCAAAATGGATCTGGAATTCTGAGTGAAATTAATGTCACTATAGGAAATGTGAGTGAATTACACATCCTCTTCCAGGTCAGCCTGCTAACAAGCTGGTTTCAAACCATGACTATAACTGTATCCATGGAATGGCAGCTGTTTTTAATCTTTTTTTTACATCTCAAAAATAACCACTTTTAAATCATGTTAGCATATGCACCCCCTGTTCTGGATGCTGAGATGATAGTCTGAGAATGCTTAACTTTACGTGACTATATATGCTGACACAAACAGTGCAAAAAACAGTGATCTGGTATCATGAAATCCAGGACTGAGCATATCCTTCCTAACCTTTAGTACCAAACTGGAATAAAATTCCTTCCATATTTCACCCTGTGGAATAGGTTCAATAGCATTTTGTGAGAAGGAAGTAGAGTTCCTGCAGTTCCCCCCGACCTCCAAATTCTACAGTATTCAAGAGCTGTCTCAAGCGGGACAACTTCACCGGACAATTTGATAAGACTTTCAAAATGAATTTTGTAGCTTTGGACACAGTAATGTAGGACTAGTCCAGTACCCCACGATCAGAGGTAACCCCTTCATGTAAATTTATGAATGGGATTATCAAGCTCCTCCTTAAAACTAATTAAGTGCTTTGCCCCCCACTACTCCTTTTGAAAGGCTGTTCCAGAATCACACTCCTCTGATGGTTAGAAATTCAGAAATTCCTAATTTCAGCCTAAATTTACTCATGACCAGCATATACCCATTATTTCTTGTACCAAATTGGCCACTGGCTTAAACAGCTCTTCTCCCGCCTTGGTGTTTATGGTCTATAAATACATCAGGGTGTAATCATGCGCTTCCCCCCACCACACACATATTTTGCTAGGCTAAACAAGCCAAGCTCTTTTAGCCTCCTCTAATAAGATAGGCTCTCCATTCCCCTTCTTTGTACCTGTTGCAGTTTGAACTCATCTTTCTTGAACTTGGGGAGCCAGAATTACACACAGATTCCAGATGAGGTAATAATTCTTTAGAAATACCTCATCTGATACACCCTAGGATTGCATTTTCCATTTTTATGGCTGCATCATGCTGACGGCTCAGCCATTCTGCAATCAAACTAATATACCCAGGTCTGTCTCTTAATCTGTTGTTTCCAACTGATGAGCCCCCCAACTTATAACAGGAATTCTTATTTGCTCAACAATGTCGAACCAAGATTATTATAGGCCAATGGGGAGATACTGAGCACTCAAGAACTTATGTCTATAAATACTAGCTGGTTTGTTGCCTGTTGTCTTCGTCTTCCCTCTATGAGAGAAAAAGGTCAAGAAACGATTGAAATGTGACATTGTTTTCCTTAATAAGATCAGGTACCATCTCCCCCAAAAGCTTCCCATCTTTATATATTAGGTTCTCATGCTTTTTCCAAAGATCAGGCACTGTCTTATCTGCAGCATCTACCATGGAGACAATTGTGTTTGCTGGAGCATCACGTTCTTTAAAAAGTGTATTTGCACTTAGTGCTGAACTAGCTCCAAACTTTCACAGATGGGTTTTTCAAAAATCTGCATGTTTCTTCTAGGATGGGAAAGGTTTTTTTGTTTTATATAAAGCACATGAACAGGTATTTTATTATACAGAACTCATTCATTTCTATTACAGGTAGTTTGCTTCAAGGACTTATGTATCTACCTACCCACTCAGGACTTGGAAGAACAGTCTACGGATGGTGCCCTTTGACATGGCACCACCACCACCAGACAAAGAAAAACGTGGGGACTTCAACCTGGAGTTTCTACAAATCATAGATAATTCAAGAAAAAAATATTCTTCTCAACAGGGGGTAATTCAATACCAGACCTCATTCTGACGGAGAGAAATGGTCACTGAACTAAAATTTGGTGGCTGTCTAGTGCAAGTTGTGATGCTTTCAGGCCAGATAACAGCTCTTGCCCAGGCTGCACACATTAGCTAAGAACTGACGACCTCGTAGCTGGAGAGCAGATCAGGTCACCTTATATGTTAATTTTGTTCAAAATAGGTATTAGTCTTCTAAGAATGTATTTAGTGTTTAGACTCTATGAAATGCTTGTATGTTGCTACATATAGAAATCTTATAATATCTATATCCCATGTTATACGGTAATATTGAAATGTTTGCGCTGTAACTGTAAACCCCACCTCCTCCCCCCACCAGTCAGGTGAGAAACATTATCAAGTGTGAAATACTAGTTTGCCACAAGAGGTGTTATCTATTGCCCCACAAAAGAGGCCCATAGACCCTAGACAAACCATTGTGGAACATGAGAGGACAAATACTTTTTCGATTACTCCCCCTACACCCATAAAGAGGAGACATGCATGTGAACTGGTCGCATCATCTTGAACTCTGGGTGAAGGGAATAAAAATCCCTGACAAGAAGAAACTGCATCTTTTTGTCTATTTGAACTTGGGGGGAGGGGAGGGAGGGAGAAAGAGGACGACGGACTCTTAACTGAAGCCAGAGATCCCCAAGAGCCTCCTGGGTCTGCTCTGAAAGACACTTTGAATTAACAGATCACTACAACTCTGTCACTCTGAGGAGCTGGATAATAACTCATTTGTCTGTGTGTATGTTGGCTTGCTTTAACTTGTAAATAATTCTTATTTCTTTTTTCCTAGTTAATAAACCTTTAGATAGTTTATTACTGGATTGGCTACAGGTGTTGTCTTTGGTGCAAGATTTAGGGTACCAGTTGATCTGGAATAAGTCTCTTAGGATGGGAAGCAACCTGAATGTGGTGTGATTTTTGTTGTAAGTGACCATTTATCACTAAGTCCAGTTTGTCTGAGTGGCAAGATAGACTGGAGAATTTAAGAGGACTATCTGTGACTCCATGTTAAGACTGTTATAATGATCCAGTTCACATATGTTACTGGTTTGGTGAAATCTAATTCTAGAACACCATCAGTTTGGCCCTTTTTTAACAGTCTGCACTGAGGCAGGCACTCACAGTCATGAGCCCCTCCAGGCAGGGTGACACAAGTGATCAGGACCTTATTACATCTGCTTTGTGAAAACACAATGCAGTCCCACAGAATAATAATGATATTATACCTACAAACAAGGAGAGTGCTTCAAAGGGTTTGAAAGCTAAAAGCTAAATAATAATTATGAACAAAATTAATTGGGAACACAAAAATATTAACAGACATATGAATAAAAGTTTGGAATTCTTTCAGAACACCTTATTAAATGTCCCAAAGCCATAAATCTGCCATGGAAAAATGCTAATACAAAGGGGGAGGCTCATGGCAATAACATGTTTGAATTTAAGAAATTTAGGCAATTAATAAGGGGATTTTAAATGCTACCAGTGAAGTACTTATGGCCATTTCGGTTAGAGTTTCGTGGTTAACAATAAGGAAGCATAGGAAGCATTTTTAAATGCTTCAGGAAGTAAATGGTCACAGTGGTCCTTTCTGTCTCTGACATCTACTAAACGTCCATGTGGAAGATGTGAGGAGATGTTTCTTTGGGTATAAGTTACTTTAGGTACTGTCAGAATAGTAATGAGGATGTTTTTACACATCCTTCATCCAGTTGATGGTATGGTGGAATGAGATGAATACTATCACCCCAGCCACAAAAAGATAGGTCAAGATATTCCATAATTTTTACCTTGAGTCCTTAGTGGCTTCAAATGTAAATAGGATTATCCTAGCATATCTAGTCCATTCACAATGGGAAAAAAAATCATGTTCATAGATTCCAAGGCCAAAAGGGACCACTGTGATAATCAGGCTATAGATTCTCCAAAATAACTCCCAGGGCATATCTTTTAGAAAAGCAACTGAAACAGATTTTAAAATGGTCAGTGATTTAGAATCTACCACAACCCTTGCTAAATTGCTCCAGTGATTAACTATCTTCACTGTTAAAAACGTATGCCCCATTTTCAGTCCGAATTTGTCTAACTTCAATTGGATCACGTTATACCCTTCCCTGTTAGACTGAAAGGTCCATTATTACATATTTGTTCCCCAAGTAGGTACTTACAGATTGTATTATCAAGTCAACACTTAACGTTCTCTTTGTTGAGCAACCTCACTGAGGACAGGGCTTTGTTCTCTTTAGTCTGTATGGAGGTATGAGTTGTGTCACAATAATCCTCCAGCTGATCTGGGTCATCAAATTAACAAAACACCCTGTTGAAACACCTGTATAATTTCATGTAGTAGATTAAATTGAGACTGATAGCAGATGTGTGACAGAATTTGAATAGATGTCCATTTGGTTGCACTGAAATTGTCAGCACCAGCTCCTGACAGCTTTGGAGCATGAGGTACCACACATATTTGAAGCATAGGAGACAGGCTTTGTGCCAGGACAGTGATTTGACCAGCTAGAGATGGAGTGTCTGTGTCACCAATACAGACAAAGTTGTGAGGTGATAGTCACCAGATTGCATGAGATGAAGCTGAGGCTGACATTCAGAGGTCTATATTAGTAAACACTGTCAGAACTAGAGTCTTTGAAAAGTCAACAGTAAAAATCAAGGTTAGAAGAGGTATGGCTGAACCAACAGATCCACTTTTCCACAGTGGCAGCAGCTGTGAAAGGGCATTCACCTAACATTAGTGGTGAAAAATGTTACACACAATAGAAGGTTGTTGTACTTGCTCTGAAGATATATAGTGCCCACTGGAATTCTAAAGCTACAGGACTTTCAGTCATGGTCTAACTACAGAACCAAGATTTGGGCTTCATTATTATTTTTAAACTACTACTGAAATGCCAGAGTATATATTAACATCTGTCTAATTATTATTTCGCAAACACAAACTTTCAAAAAAATCCTAAAAACCTGTATAAATTTTGTTTCTCACCCAGAGACAAGATCTTAGTAATGCAATTTTGTTAAAATACGGCACTAATTGAATTTTTTAAAATTAGCAATACATTTTTTGCTTTACTGGAATTTTAAAGACTTGTTTACAGTGTTTAGAGCAGTGGTTCTCAAACTGTGGGTCAGAACCCCAAAGTGGGTTGCAACCCCGTTTGAATGGGGTTGCCTGGGCTGGCTTAGGGTCAGGGACCAGGGCAGAAGCCCAAGTTCAAACCCCACCACCTGGGGCCAAAGCCTGAGGGTAGTGGGGCTCAGGCTTTGGCTCCCCGCCCAACCCATTCGGTGCAGCAGGACTCAGGTGGGCTCAGGCTTCAGTCCCCCCTCCTAGGGGTCATGTAGTAATTTTTGTTGTCAGAAGGGAGTCGCGCTGCAATGAAGTTTGACAACGCCTGATATAGAGCAACATGTTTACATCAACTAAAAGTTATCTCAATAATTTACCTATTACAAACAACATTTAAGAGTACTATAACAATTAGAATTTTATCAGTTTCAGTTTCCATTCCGTTTCTGTGGATCTCTCACACAAAAAAAGCAAAGAGAATTTAAAAATATATAAAAATGTAATTGTAAAAATGACAAGTTACCAGGATGACACTATTTCAGATATTACATCTGTCCGTATTTAGATTTTTTTAAGAACAGAGTAGATTTCAAATATATTGTGTCTAGTTTTCAGCAAAGTTGGCAGAAATAGCTTTGGACAATCCCAATACACAGACTGGAAGTATACCTCAAAAGAATGGAAATTTATTACAACCTATATTTATAAAATTTCCTATTTTTGTTTGTAAAAAAAAAAAAAAATCAAAATAATCTCACCTTGTTCGCCCACATTCACATGTTTTTGTCATAAAGGCAGGGCACGACGGGCAAGGACCTGGATGGCAGAGGCTTAAAAATGAAAACATTTTAATAAGTCACAAAAAAAATATGGTATCTTTATTTTTAAACTTGTTTAACAAGTCAGAGTGAAAGTTTCTATAGCCTGAAGCAATATAAAAGGCTTGTAAATTTAAAATACAACAGTTCATTATCACAACATTTGTATATTAATATTTTTTCCTGAAGTGTTTTACAAAGTTATATTTACACTAACAAAAACTTAGTGACAATTCAGGATCTACACCACTCACGCAAATCCTTGACAGCATGGAAATAAGTTAAGGGCAAGGTTTCCAGTATTCTTTGCCACCTTCACATCAATTAGAACGTTGATGATGATACACTCCTGGACTCTAGCAAAAGATGTGCCTACCTTTCAAATCTGCTCTTCTGTGACACTTTTTAGGCATTTGGCATACATATTAATAACATTTTCTTTCAAACGCCACAGTTTTTAACTTTCACTAACATTTAGCTTTGGGTATGTGTATAATGCCAACAGACCGTCGGCAGGCAGGATTGAACCTGGAATCTCTGAAGCTTAGTGTATGAGTCTCTACTGCATGAGCTAAAAGCCACATGGCTATTAGCTAAGGCTGTAGCTGACTCAACAATCTCTAGCTGGGCTAGGTGCCACCAGAAGGGACAGAGTGCCACACCCAAGCAGGCATGGATAACGCGTACGCTGGAATTGAAGGGGAGAGGTGATGTCAGACTGTGTAAAATACCTAGTCTATCTTTAATCTAACTCACTCATAGCATGGATAAAAATAGCAGTGAAACCATGGCAGCACAAGCTTCAGCACAGGCTGTACAAGCCCACCTGGGACCCTGCGTATATTCTCACGTTCCTAGCATGCAATTAAGCTCTTGCCATCATGGCATCATTTCTAGTTTTAGCAGTGCTAGCTAGATTAAAGCTTGTGTGGGTATGCCTACACAAGCTGCAACCACATCCTTGACTGGAGTGTAGGCATACCCTCTGCGAAATCTGTCTTTAACTTAAAGACTCTATCATTTAGCTCAAAGAGTAGTAGCTGATTCTTTTAAATCCAGAATACCAGGATTCTTTTTGAACAGATGTCCTGACTAGGGGCATCATTACACAATACCAAGTTCCTAGAGGAGGAGAAGAAGCCATGCTGTCATTGCAGATTGTACATTCGCTTTGACAGGAAACCTCTCTCGTTCTGAACTCCAGATGTCCATAGAACTTTAAATCCTATAAGCAGGCTTGAAAGAATTAGATTTTTATCTGTAAATTTCAGTAAATATTGACTTCACTGAACTCACACAAAGTGCTGAAAAAATATTTCCATTATAATAATTGAAATTTACTGACATTTACAGTAAAAAATGCTGCTTGAGAACTTTGGTTTAATATTTATTGTATATATGTTGACATGTGATTGTGACCATTTGTGTTTGAATTTCAACACCTACTGTCATTAAATAATTATTGCTGATCCACCCCCCGCCCCATTGTCTGACCCTCCCATAATTTCCTGCAATGGTGAAAATTTAAATAAATTAAAAATACAAAATAGAATTCTTCAAAACTCATAATTCTGCACAACCATAACAATTTAAAGTCAATAAAAATAAATCATCAAATTCAGCCAAGCCTACCTGTATCTGTGGGGACTGAAGCAGGGATCTCTGAATCTAAAAGCATGACTCTCTAGTGCTTGAGTTACAGAACCATGTGCCGACTCAAGCTACTAATTGTGGTCTAATCCCTAAAACTCACTAAAAACTATACTCTGTTAGGGTGGGTTACCACATGGTCTTCTAAAGTTCTCTAGTATATCTGGTGCACCATGTCCTCCTAATCCCTCTGCCATCTTAGAGATAATGCTAATGCTATAATTATAGCTTGTCCCCTCAGCAACACTGTGTCAACATTAACTCCCATGCTAACCATTGTATGTCATCAGTAACAATGACAACCTTGAATAGTAACACTATGTCAATATCAACATGCAAGATAACTTTTACATTTAAAGTTTAAAAACACGTTGCAATCTTTAGCAGGCATTTTTCTAATGTATTCAGAGGAAAGCGTAACAACTTAAAACAGTAGATAGTAAGAAAAATTCAGTCACACGGTATATTTTAAAAACAGTCATAACTAACCTTTTTGTTTGTTTTATAACATTGCAATGTTAGAACTAGAAATTAAAATCACAAAGGTAAGGAAATGCAAAAGCTCGACATCTCAGTGATATTAACTGATCTCCAATGCACATATATGTTTTTGATTAGCAATTAGATTCAAACACTCATCCTTAACTGGAACCCACTTAGACTGACCTCATGCACCAAGATCACTGCTCGCCAGAGGAAGAGAAACTCTTGGGAGACTAAGAAAGGCCACGGTAATAGGGGATATAGGAACATATTGGGTATAAGGTGACCGAGAAAACAGTCTGAAAACTTGCCTGTCTGTGAGATGGCTGTGGACATCACAAGAAACCTACATAGACTTCTCCACAGCAATCATCAGAAGTCTATGGTCATGTTACACACTAGTACCAACCATGCAGGAGAGAGATCCTGGAAGTTAAATTTAGACTACTAGGAAGAAGGTTTACATCCAAAGCCTCTGTAGAAACCTTCTCTGAAATGCTTTCAAGTCCATGCCTGGTTCTAACTAGGCACAGAGAACTTTAGTGTCTCAATGCATGGTTGACAAGACAGTGTAAAGAGGACAAGTTTAAGTTTACTAGGAACTTGAGAATATTTTGTGGAAGGGGAAGCCTGTACAGAAGGGACGGGGCCTCCACTTTAATTAAAATGAAACCAGACTGCGAGCACATAAAATAAGATATTGGAGGACTGTTTAAATTAAGAGGTGGGGGAAAGCTGACGGGAGTTAAGGAGCACATCGATGGACAACTGCATCTGTATAACCAGTAGAGAATAGGAAGCAAAATTACAATTGAACTAAAGGATAAGAACAAGACCAGAACCCATGAAATTCCAGAAAAAAAAATCAAGCTGTCAGATTAGGCAGTTAAAACAGGTGCTTGGTAAAAAATAAAACAACGACAGACAAATTTCTGTTCACAAACATGAGACTCTAAAGCAAAAATTAAAAGAACAAGACTATCTTACTGGCAAATGATAGCTGGCATTGTGGAAATACACTGGAATGAACAAATCAGTGGGATACCGTAATACCTGGTTGCAACACAGTAAGAGACAGAGTAGGCCAAGTAGATGAGGGAGCAATATCTAAAGGATTCCCTAGACAGTATCCAGCATGTCTGACTCATTGAAGACACCCCCTACCCCGCCTCTGCTTGAATCAAATCTGCATCAGAAGAAAGACTTACAAAAGGCAAAGAAAAGACAGTGGGAGACGCACCTAACCCCCTGGGATAAGGATGACAGGATTAAGGAAACTCCCAGAACCTCATTTGCATCAAAGATAGGACAAGGAGGCATCTCCATTAGCATATAGCATGGAGAACAGAGATTCCAAGGCAAGAACCGCATGGAACTCTGGGACCAGAAAAGCAGGGAAGCACTTCATGATGGGGAATCTCCGCTCCAGATGTTAATCAATCCATGCCGACACATACACAGCTCAGTAGTTATCAGACCAAATCTAGTAATAAATCCTTCATTGGTATCCAAAACAGTGAAGCTCCCTAAACACATTGTGAGCTCCCTCCAAGGAACACTGCTCAAAACCAGGAAGGATCAGCTCCCACGGTATAGCCTGAACAAAACAACTTTTGGTATACTCCCTTGTTTACACATAAACAAATCTAGTATTCTCCTTTGAACCATTGTTGTTTCTCTACAAAAACCTCTACCTAAGCTCAAATAAGTGTTCTGACGCCTGGATCCAAAATCTACATCAGTTCCATTGGGACTTCATCTTCTCCTGACTGATTGTGCTGCGGGCTCTGCCTGACTCCACACTCCGGACCCTCAGCTACCACCACCACCTGGGACCCCTCATCGATTCAAGCTTCACAGAGTGGTAAGAACCCAGCTCTCTCTCTCTCTCGGTATAGCCTTCTGACCCTGACTTGTGTGATCAGTTACAGTTTTGTATACCTGACTTTTATAATAATATTAAATCTAACTTAAATTTGATAACTGTTTTGTTTGTTTGGCTCCCATATGGTTATTATCTGGCAATAAATAACTTTCATGATTAAGCTGGTTGCTTCTCTCACTCTCCCCCCTTCGTGGGTATTTTTTGGTTTCCTCATTTGCTCTGCACCAACTCTCCTCGTACCTAAGCTAAAAGATCCCTGCAGCCCCCCAAAATCCTGTGGGGTTTCTTCATCAAATGGGTTACTACCAGAACAGTGGTAACATGAAAGTGGGGCTAGAGACGTGCTGAACCTGGGACATATGAGGGTGGCATTTTAGAAGTGCTGCTCAACCCAGTCTGCTGAGTCCAGGGACATATGAGGGTGGCAGACTGAAGGTGCTGCTCGACCCAGCCTGTTCAGGCATGCTCTATTCTGGTGCGGGGCCCATGGCATATGAGGGTGATAGCTTTGACGTGCCGTTTGACCCAGACTGGTGAGTCCCAAGGCCTATGAGAATGACAGCTTGGAAGTGCTGCTCAACCCAGCCTATTGAGTCCAGGGACATAAAAGGTGTCAGCTTGGGAGCGCTGATTAATCAGGTCCTCGCAGACATGTTCTGTTAATATATGTGTGTGCGTGTGTCTGTCTGATTCTAGGGTTGGAAGAACCCAGCCCTGGGGAACCTAGTTCCTGCAAGATAGCTCCATTGGGAGGAGCTCTTCTCTACAAATATTAGGGTTAGAAATTTACTTTTAAAAATGAAAGCTGAGATTCTCAGGTAAAGAGAAGGTCATTGCTGAGAACCTAAATGATTTTTTTTGCACCATTCTTCACTGGAGAGCAGGTTGGGCAGATACATATCTCAGACACGCTCTTTTCTGGTCATAAAGAAAAGGTGCTATCAGAGACGACATTAGAAGAAAAGATGCTCAAACAAACAGATAATTTAAAAAGCAATATGTCACCAGGCCCAATGCCAGGGAGTACACGTGTGTGAGAGAGAGAGAGACACACACACACACGTGTGTGTGTGAGAGAGTGAAAGACACACACACGCGCATTGCCCCTTTAAGCATGCTGACACCAGTCTAAGTACATTGCCTTTTTAAGCAGATCAGCAACTGAGACAGCAGCGGCTGTCCACAAGCTCCCTCCATCCTGAGCCCTGTCATGTCCTCCTCCCACCCGCTCTGTGGCGTTGGGGTATGGGAGGGGAGGGGGACACTCTGACATCAGTACCCCTCCACCCGCTGTACAGCAAGCAGGAGGCTCCTGGGAGCAGCTCCAAGGCAGAAGGCAGGAGCAGCACATGGCAGTGGAGGGAGGGACATCTGAACTGCCCAGCTATTGATAGCCTGCTGGGTGGCTGCTGCACAGAGAACTTAGGGGAGCTGATGGGGGGCTGCCAGTCCACGCTGGTTCTACCCTCCCACAGCTGGCGCCAACGGGCTGCTCTTCCTGCAAGCAGTGGACAAAGCAGGCAGCTGTCAAACAATGTTATAAGGGAGCACTGAGCAACTTTAAATGAGCATGTTCTCTAACAGATCAGCGACATAACAAAGAAACAACGTTAACTGGGATGACATTAAGTGAGGTGTTACTGTATATAAAAATCAAGCATAAAAGAAATCCTAGAGATGACAGAAGTTCAGTACTAGGTGAGATAGTTCAAAAAAAAGTTGTCAAAAAATATGCAGAAAAGGCTTAAAGCAGCCTGAATTATTTGGTAAATTAGGTTCATTTAAGCAACATGTATTTTAATACACCAAAATACAAGCCCCTGTACAACTAAGAACAAAGAGTGCAAGTCACACTTATTAGATTGGAACCTGTATCCTGGAAAGCAGGGACTCAAAAGTGATTTAAGGGTCATGGTAAATAACCCACTGAACATGCACTCCCCACTGCAATGCTAAAGAAAGTTAAATACAGTCCCTGAAACTGCAGAAATTGAATTGAAAGAAGGGGAAATATCAAGAAGTAGGGCGAGGATACTACCTCTGTACACACAACTGTGGTGAGACCATTACTGGAATGGTATGTCCAGTCCTGGTGTCCACACTACATAAACATTGAAAATTTGGAAAGGGTTATAAGAGAGCTACAAGAATGATCTGAGGTCTGCAAATCCTGCCTTAGAGCTTTTTATGTCTTCTACTGTATCTATTTAGTATATCAAAGACAAGGTTAAAAGATTACTTGATCATGTGTCATAAGTACCTCCATAAGTATAGCAGCAGGCTCTTTAATACAGCAGACAAAGACATAATAAGTGCTGATGTGTGGAAGCAGAATTTATCTACTTTCAGGTTAGGAACAAGGTAACAACATTTTAACAACAAGGATAATTAACTACTGAAACAATTTACCTAGGGACTTGGTGGATTCTCCATCACTTGAAATCTTTAAATTAAGACCATCTTCCCAAAAAACATGTTCTAGCTCAACTACAAGATATGAGCTTTGATGCAGAATTCCACCCAGTAATTCATATGACCTGTACTATGCAGGAAGTCAGGCTAGGTGATCATAATTGTCCCTTCTGATCTTACAAATGTATGAATTTGTACAAAACTATGTATACACTGCTAAAAAGGTGGGGAAGATATTTGATTTAATAATGGAAAACTAAACAAAGCTACTTAGTTTGCATTTCTATATATTAATTTTCCTTGTTTTTATTATTATTCTTTATTACTTCTACTTTAAATGCCTGAATAAGGATTAGGGATCCATTATGTCAGGTGCCATACAAATACGTAGAAAGAAAAATCCTTGACCCAGGAATTTACAATCTAAAAAGGCAAGATAAACAAACAATATTAGACAGACAACCACTAACAAGTTTCAAATATTTGAGGTGACACTGGGTGAACATTTGGTTTTATTTTCTTCTTCTCCATTACGTGTTTCTCTGAAAGTTTTTTAAACTAATGTGTTCAGGCTGGATCAGTTTTCATTATACAGAAATACCACAATGCTTTTAACAGGTTTCCTTTCCATCTTCTGAGAAAAAAAACTCATATTACATCTGTATTGACATATATGGATATTGGAGGGTGGGGAGGAGTTTTAGCCATGTGTTCTCAAAGAAATACAAGCAAACTATGAACATAACAATGTTATATATAACAGAAATATTTAATGTATTTTTAGTTCTTGATGTTATTTGAGATTTATTTTAGTTTTACTTGCAAGATCACTTAAAGGGATATCATGCATTTGGAAAATCACATTTCCATATGATGTTTTGCACTAACTATTGTTATAAGTAACCTTAAGATTATCACACCCGAGACAGACTAAAGAAAAATGTATTTAATCAACGTATTAAGGTACTGCTAAATGGAACATCAATATAACTGTTTTGATCATGGCACATGCCTTTCCTTGGGCTCAGCCAGAGCAGCAGCAAAGTAGCAGCTACTACTCAGCTAGTAGCAGCAGCAGCAAAGCTGAAACTAAAAAAGCAGCAGGCATTCTGCGCCTGCCCAAATGATTCTTTTAAATATCCTTACCTTTTAAAAAAAGTTTTAGGAAATACTATTTAAAGGTTGTTCTGGGAGGACATTTTGAAGTCAGTCAATATAAAAAAAGATTCAATTCAACTTGACAATATCCCTATAGCACACTAACTTGCAAGAGACAGTTACTTTCATACCTTTTTAAGGCAAGAACGAAGCATTATGATCTAGTTTGACCTCCTGAACAAAAGGCCATAGAACTCCACCCAGTAAATTCTGCATGAAGCCCAAAACTTCTGTTTGAGAAGCCACACAGCAAATCAGTGGCCAAGGTGAGACTTGAACCTAGGTCTCTGGATGTCCAGTCCAGCATCTGACCCACTGACCATCTTTCCTCTCTTTAAGGGGAAACAAACCTGCAGCTACTACTGATCATTGTATTACTAAGCTAGAAAATGCCTTTTTCGAAGCAGATTTAGAAAGTGGGGAAATTATAGATTCATCCACTACATTTATCTGTACAACAGTAAAGGGATACACAATGGTCAACATTTTTAAGTGTTTTGTTTTTTTTTTAAATAAAATAGGGTGCACAATCTGATCTTGGTGGCAATACCCAAATTTAAAAGATATTATTTCAGCAGACTGGCCCAAAAACCAACCAATCCTAAAAAATTGATTTTATTTTTCATTCCCAATACAAAAAACATATCAGTTCTAAGAAAGATGGGCTGTTATACTTAAAATCCAAAATTTTCAGCCATAAGCACAAGCCTTTAAACAAAGATTAAAATTCCTAAAAAATTCTACATTTGTTCTATCTGGTTACACTGTAATTTTATTTCTTTTACAATGAGATCAAAACTGAAAATGCATTTATTATTTCCCCTCTCTATAAAACAGAGTGAAGAGGAAGAAGTGCCATTGTACTAATTTCCACGCTTCTGCTGAAAAATATACTTGATCCAGTGAAGTAATATATTTTATGCTCAGAATTAAAGACACTGAAAAAAAGTTTAGATTTTTACACTTTCCTAAAGGAACCTGAAAAATGTCTAACAAATAGTACTTGGCATTAGTCACTGAAAGCCTGAAACTTTTTCATACTGGTAAAGAAAACCACATTCCATAATAATCAATTTCATACAAATCTTTTGTTCATCCACGAAACAGCCATCAAAACAGGGGTTTTAAGAATTAAGTAACCAACAAATTGAAAGAAAAATACTAATATCTGTTTCCACGGCTTTCACAAATGCTTGTAGATGACTACAAAACAGTCTGAAACACACTTACATATTACAAGAGTGGGGACAGTCCTGACCTGGTCTTCTTTTTCTACAAAGCTCTCCACAGCTATGTGGAATTTCATTTCTATTCCATTCAGGGTTGTTTACCTTACCTAAAAAGGTAAAACAAAAACAAAAAATTAGATGCAGGAACAGCTTCAATACAATAATGAACTTTAAAGTAAACATACTGGGATGATGAGGGAGGGACCATCTTGGATTCTGAGATGTCACCTTCAGTGAGGTGATATTCCAAGTTTTTTAGAAAATAGGAGGCAACTTTTCCAAGACAGGCTGATTTTAAGAAGTGGAAGCTGACTGAAGCTGCTCAGAATTTTGGAAATTTAGTGCAAGTTTCAAAAATATGAATCAGTGGTCAGAATACTGGTGAGATATCTAAAGGTATGCAGTTAATTCATTTATCTCATGATTCTTCAATGTTTTGTGCATCAGACTACATATGGTAAAGTAGAGATCTAGGCTCTGGATCTACACAGGAAAGTTGCACCTGTTAAACTTGAATCTTTTCTTAAACTGATTTAATTAAAACTAGTGCAAGTTCCTGTGTGAACAGTTATTTTAGTTTAATTTAATCCCATTTCCAATCAACTTAATCTAAGACAATAAAGCCACTCTTATACCAAATAAGTGTGTCCAAACAGGAGTCTGAATTGGTTTAACTACATTGGTTAAATTCACGTTAGAAAAGTGCACTAACATAACATATGTAGGGAAAGGCCTATAATAGTTGTAATTACCTGTACCTTAGAACAAGGTATTTCTAGATTTTTTTTTCCTACTAAATGCATTCATATCAATACTGATTTCAAAACATTCCTAATAAAGGTTTTATTTTAACATTTATCTAAATATTTGTTATATATAATCTTTATATAGGAACCAAACATCACACAAGTCAGGCGGTTATCTTTCAATATCATTAACAAAGTAGCCACGAAAGAGAGCTTTTGGAGATGTAAGGAAAGATTCTTCAACAGTATTAGAACTTATTAATTAAGGAATACCAACTGTAAATATGAAATACACTCACCACAAAAACAGGTGTAAGTAGTAGGAACTTGTGTTGAAGCATTTTGACAAGCAGGACATCTCCAGCCACTATTGCTATCTGTAAAGAAATTAATATACAAGAACTTAAAATATGTTTAAGACAGATGAAAAACAAATTTAGAATAGTGGCACAAGACAGCAAACTTCTTTCACATTTTACTAATTTCACCATTTCAAGTAATATTATACTATACCACCTTATAGAAATCTGATTTTGTAATGTGTCACATTCAGTTTAATAATTAGTGCTATAGAAAAATCAGTGACTCATTTTAAATAAAATAAAATAAAATAAAATAAAAATGAACAGAATCGCTAATTGAAGATCATGAATGAGTGGCAGTGTTCTTACGGGGGTCCCACAGGGATTGGTCCTCAGCCCAATGTTACTCTATTTTTATCAATTACCCTGGAAGAAAATATAAACTCATTGCCAGTAAAGCTTGCAGATAAAACAAAGATTGGTGGGTTGGAAAATACCAATGGGGACAACATACTACCAAGTGATTTGGATCACCATTATGATGGATGCAATCAAACTATATTTTAAATACAATCAAAGTCATACATTTAGGGACACAGATTACAGGCCATGCTTGCAGGATGAGAGCCTGTATTCTGGAAAGCAGTACTGAAGACGACTTGAGGTCAGAGTAATCAATTGAACATGAATTCCTAATACAGCAATGTGTCAAAATAAGCTAACATGATCACTGGACACATAAATAGGATAGTATATAAGGAAGGTAGTAATCCCAGTACCTGGTACTGGTGAGACTATTATGGAAAAAACTGCATCCAGTTCTGGTGTCCACACTTCAAAAAAAGATGTTGAAAAACTGGAGAGGGTTCAGAAAAGAGCCATAAGTATGGATATGTGGCGTGAAAAAATACATTATAATTACCAATGGAGTTCAATACATCAGTTTATTGAAGTAAAGGTTAGCAGATTACTTGGAAACATTTTATAAGCACCTACAGAGATAAACCGCTTAATTGTAAAGGGCTCCTTAGCAGCTAAAGCGTAACTAGATTCAGCTGGTCTGAGAAAGATGCATGAACAATGATACTTTTGTGGGGAAACAAGCAGCAATATGGTCTTCTGAACTCAGTCATCTCCAATAGCTCGGTGTATGACTGACTGTCATGTGACTGTAATATGGGCAACTCCCTGAGTGGTAAGCAATATCACAGAACATAGGGCCCAATTGTAGTAGGTCACAGAGCAGAAGAAATACCCCAAGGATTCAGTCCCTGTATGAGACTGAGTGCTTCCATGATAACATGACGGGTGTGAATAAAGGAAAACCAAGAGAAAGACTTCAAAACCTTTCACCCAAAAGCCACATTGGACAAACACCACATCTGTTTTATAGTGCTTGATAAAGATGAGCACTGAAAGGCAGAAAGACACACAGAAAATTCCTTGAATTAAGCTCTGTGCTGTTCTAGCCAGCAACTAGCCAAAGGTTTGTCTGAGTGAGACCTCACAGAAGGGGGATCTTTTATGGACACTTTGTAGTCCTGTAAAGATTCTTGACGATATCTGCCTAGAAATAGTGGATATGGGTGCTTAGTGCCCTTTCTTATATTCCCCATATAATCCTAAACTCTATGACTCAGTTGTGCAAGCAGCACACAAGGAGGATTGCTCAACTCTGTGACTCAGCAAGGCCCACCAGTACATGTCTGAGCCAGTATTTTTCCAGGTACATGGACTGAGCGTATAAAATAAGAGATAGTGGCATCATGAGACCACCTCCCTCCATTTACGCTGAAGACAACAAGAACACTGTGAAGACAAAGACTGAACTGAGAAGACCGGTCCCAGACTGAGAAGGAAATTCACACTGTGTATAAACATATAACCTACCTGCTACATTCAGTGGGATGAGGAAAACTGTTTGATTCAACTCTCGCTTAGTCTAAAAGTTTAGGATTTAGAATGCATGTTTACTTTTTCTTTTCTAAAAGGTAACCATCTCTGACCTTTATGCCTACCACTTCATAATCACTTGAAATCTATCTTTCTGTAGTTAATAAACTTATTTTAATATTTTATCCTTACCAGTGAGTTTGTATAAAGTGCTTGGGGAATCTGCTCAGTTTACAAAGGCTAGTGAACATCCACTTTCCTTTAACGAAGTGGCGAACTAATCAATGAGCTTGCACTGTTAAAGAAAAGGTATTGAGCAGCGTAAGATGGTAAATTTCATAGGTGCTGGAACTAGGTGCGCTGGCTGAATCCCGACTTGAAGTGGTTTCCATCATATATAGGGTTTCAGGGCTAGCTTTAGGAAGTGCAGGGCCTGATTCGATAACCCAGCGGCCATCCGGGTCTTCAGTGGAACTTCGGCGACCTTCATTTGCTCCAGGTCTTCCGTGGCACCGAAGGACCCGCCGCTGAAGACCTGGAATGAGTGAAGGACCCGCCACCGAAGTGCCACCAAAGACCCAGACCGCCACCAGGTGAGTAAAAATTAAAAAGGCGCCTAAGTTAGGCACTCTTCTTTAGGGCACAGGGCCTTCTTAGGCACGGGCGCAGAGCTCGATTCAGAGGGAATCGGTCTAACGCTGGACACCACAGGGTTTACAGTTTGGTTCAATGGATCTCAGTAACCCCACTATGCAAATTGTTCCAGCACCCCTGGGTGCAAGGTTAGTGGCTGGGGAGATTTGCTGATGCTTCCCTGTGCATAGTTTATGAGTGGCTTGGACAACATTCATGCAACTTAGCTGTGTGTGCCTCTGCATGGTGATGGCTGAGTAATAACAGCATCTGGAGGGGTTTGCTGCTTGTCACTAGCAAAGCACTGTGAGAAAACTCAGGCTGGAGAGTTATGGATGCATAGCAGTCCCACAGTTCCAGGTTGTACTCAGGGGTCCCATCACATACATCTTCTGCATAAAGTGAATGCATCAATACTACCTGAGACGACTTCCTGGAATCTGATATTGTAAAGAACCCTTTTCCTGTACTATATCACATGACTTATGAGGAGAGGCTGAGGGAACTGGGATTGTTTAGTCTTCAGAAGAGAAGAATGAGGGGGGATTTGATAGTTGCTTTCAACAACCTGGAAGGGGGTTCCAAAGAAGATGGACCTAGAATGTTCTCAGTGGCACCTGATTACAGAACAAGGAGTAATGGTCTCAAGTGGCAGTGGGGGAGGTTTAGCTTGGATATTAGGAAAAACTTTTTCACTAGGAGGGTGGTGAAGCAGTGGAATGGGTTACCTAGGGAGGTGGTGGAATCTCCTTGCTTAGAGGTTTTTAAGGTCAGGCTTGACAAAGCCCTGGCTGGGATGATTTAGTTGGGAACTGGTCCTGCTTTGAGCAGGGGTTGGACTAGATGACCTCCCGAGGTCCCTTCCAACCCTGATATTCTATGATTATTGGCTTATACCAGTAAACCTGACTAACATTGGTTATTTCATCTCTCGAATACATTTCATAAGGAACCAAAATGTGGTTAAGCAGTTTACTATACAATTTACCAATAAGCTACACCTGACATCGACCACACTCACTTTACCTGGAATATATGCAGATAATAGATGCATAGATAACTGTCAGTAGCAAGCTGGATATGAAAGCACTCTTTCTATTAAAAGATCTGTGCCCTGCTAATTACATAATATACACAACTATACATTAAATTGATGAACAGTAGATCCTGAAGACTCACATGCAGCTCTTCCCCTTACTCACACACAGAAGTTGCAACACATATAACCACAAATCAGTCACACAACTCAAAGTTAACCACAGGTCCTCATATCACCAACACAACTTTACCAAGCAGAGCCTACTACTACTGCCTCCACCATTGCAGATAGGTACACCTGACATACTGACTACACCTGGAATGTACATAAATGAGTTACTACTGGCTGTTGCCACCTCCAGGGGAACAGAAAATGGCAAAAACAACCTTTACATAGAATCATAAGAATAATCAGGGTTGGAAGGGACCTTAGGTGGTCACCAAGTCCAACCCCCTGCTTAAAGTAGGACCAATTCCCAGATAGATTTTTGCCCCAGATCCCTAAATGGCCCCCTCAAGAATTGAACTCACAACTCTGGGTTTAGCAGGCCAATGCTCAAACCACTGAGCTATCCCTTCCCTCTTTTTCTCATTTAACAAAGGAAATCCTGTGGGTGAGTGTGAAAGGGCTGTAAAAGGATGTAAACTGTGGGGTTGGCAAAGTAAAGATGTGGGATGTTTGATGATCTGAATGTTGTCACCTCAGTCATACAAAGAAGAGTCTGATTTTCCACTTGTGCATCAAGTAGCTGCATCTTCTATGGTTTGTTCAGATGTAGGTCAATGTAGCACAAAGTCTGTGTGGCATGTTAAAACCAAGAGGGCAGCTTCTTGGGTCAGTAAGGATGTACTTGTTTGGAAGGTAGACAAAGTCCAAAACTTTGCCATTCCCTGGCCGGATCCAAAGACATGAGGTGGTCACATATGGTCATTAAATTTTGCAATTTCAGGTATCATTGGGGTATGTTATTCATAAGCTACTGGATGGGAAGTTCTGGCTACTCTTTGGCACATTTAAGTTCTTGTCCTGTGGCTATATCTCAGCAGATAGCAAACATCAAACCTCAAGTTAATACAGAAAGTCATGGTAGAGACGTTGATTTTAAAAGTTCCCGTGATGACTCGCATGTTCTGATACAGCTGCCCAGCCACAAGTTGGGTACTCTGCAAATAGTACACTCGGGCCAAGACTGATGTTTGTAACACCGAGTCAGTTGATCCACAGCTTGGTCCCACTAACTTTTGAATAACGTTGAAGCAAGTCTTCGTGTTAGAGGCTACTTTCTTGAGGTGATCATGAAAGGTCAGTTTACGGTCAAAGATGACACCAAGATATGTTAGCTTTGGGTCATAACGCACAGTTTTGCCACACAATTCCACAGTTAGAACATTTGTGCAATTCCATTCTCAAGGTGGAAAGTAGCGACTACTGATTTGCTCAGATTTGGTCTCTGCTTCCATTTCTGGAAGTACTTCTCCATGATCTTACGGTCAGATGTAAGGTTCACTTCAAGTTTTTTAAAGCTATGGGCCTGAGTTGCAAGTGCCAAATCATCAGCATACACAAACTTCTGCATTATCACTTCAAGCGTATTACTGGTGTACTCATTGAAGAGTATACCACTTCGTCAGAGCAAATACAGAGCCTTGCGGTAGCCCATTATTTAAAGTGCGTGGCCTGATGGTTTGACTTCCAAGTACATGCACAAACTTTGGCTGCTAAGCATGGCATTCTGCAGCCTGAGACCATTGTTCCAAACTTATCAATCTGTCAGCAGCCTAAGACGCAAAGCAGTACTGATCTTGAGTTTTCATCGGAATCCAGCCTCAATGTTTGTAGCAAGAGCCAGAACTTGATCACAGCAACTTCTTATTGGTCAAAAACCAGCTTGCTCCTTGAGTAGGCTGGCATCCACAGTGGGCCCAATTCAGTTAAAAAAATCATACTGGTCTATAAATATGCGGGGCTGAACCATAAGTGATCAGCAATTGAATCAGCTGATTGTATACAATATATTATAAAAGTGTAAGGAGTGAGATCTTTTCTGAAAGCTAATGACACACTGGTGATTTATGTCCTTCTGAAACTTATATATTAGCACTATCTGAGGAGACACAGAAACTTAATGATATTAGGCTTTAAAGTCTGTGGCCAAACAGGGAGAAACAGGCTGCCGTTAAAACAGGAAAGAAGGAACCTATTTACTTGGCTCCAGTACTAATAAGCAAAGTGTGAACAAAAACAATAGAAGCCCCATTTACACAGATATCAGCAAGGGGATTGGGAGTCCACGGGAAGGGAAAAACAAGCGGCGGCTATCTTGCCTCTTGAAACAAACTCATTAAAAACTTTGGAAGACTGAAGCAAGGAGAGAAGCCATTTTTCGCATCCCTAACTAGACAGAAAGGAATCAGAGGGATAGCTGTGTTAGTCTGGATCTGTAAAAGCAGTAAAGAGTCCTGTAGCACCTTATAGACTAACAGAAGTATTGGAGCATGAGCTTTCGTGAGTGAATACCCACTTTGTCGGATGCATCCGACGAAGTGGGTATTCACTCACAAAAGCTCATGCTCCAATACTTCTGTTAGTCTATAAGGTGCCACAGGACTCTTTACTGCTTAGATAGAGAGGAACAACGGCAAAAGATGGGCCCTTCAGTTAAAGGGGGGATTGAAATATCTAGAAATTGAATAAGGATGAGAAACCATCTTAGACTAAGATCTTTCACCCAAGACAAGGGAAGCCAACCCCTGTGCTTCTGGGGAAGGTCCTTGTACTAGAAAGAGAGAGCGTGAAACATGAGGCCTGAATTAAAGTAGCAGTTTGGCCCAGCTCTTATGAAGCAAAGTTATCAAAAGTCAGGTTGTAAGCAGAAGTCAGGCCCTGTTATAAAATATGCCTGCTTTCAAGTTCACAGAACTTGGCAAAAACAGGGCTGGTATTGCAAAAACACACACAGTCCTAAGAAGCGATAGGCGCAGGACACTTACGCAAACACATTCCATAAGAGTGGCAACAGATCATCCCAATACCAAGTGTGGTACAAACACACTTCCCAAAGATAACAGGAGCACACTGGCCCCTCCCAAAGATAATGTTGTGATGACAGTGTGATGAATAGAGATGTTTTGATCGACTCAACATGTATAACGTAACAGATGGTAACTAACTATGTCAGACGGGCAGACTGGAGCACTGTTATGGTTGGGCATAAACTGTTCAGGAAGGACAAGTGGGGGAGAAAGGTGGAAAAGTCGCACTGTATATAAGAGAACAGTATGATTGCAGAGCTCCAGAGAAAAGCCTGTTGACAGTCTTTGTATTAATCTTAGAGGTGAGAGCAACAAGTGTTACGTCATGGTGGGTGTCTGCTATAGATCACCAAACCAGGAGGATGAGGTAGACGAAGCTTTCTTTGGACAAGTAACAGAAGTTTCCAGATCACAGGCCCTGGTTCTCATGGGGAACTTCAAATCACCCTGATATCTGCTGGGAGAGCAATACAGCAGTGCCCAGACAATCCAGGAAATTTTTGGAAAGTGTTGGCGACAACTTCCTGGTGCAAATGCTGGAGGAACCAATTAGGGATCGTGTGATGTTAATGACATGAACTGTGACCATATAAATCATTGTTGCAACCAAGGTCATATAGTTGCACCAAATCTTGTACCAAGGAGGTCAAGTAAGGTGTCTATGAAAAGGTTGTAATTTGCTGGTTAGGATTATGCTATCTGTAAGTATGTATCATTTTTGTATGTGAAGTTATGAATATGGCCTATGTACCTGTATCTCAATGTGTTTGATTCTAAGTAGCATTAATGAAGCATTTGGTCAGCTTCTTGAGAAATAATTCTTCACATTAAGTGCCCAATCAAGAAACACTTAACTGACAATGGACCTTGGGAGACCCCAATCCACATCTGAGGAGCCTTCCTGGAGACATTCACAGTAGTATGTGAGCAATGGCTGCCACTTGCAAACTGAGTCATGCATGGACATGTGACTTGCCCATGTGATTCCAAACTCCATCTTGCTGCTGTGATTTTCCACAGTAAGAACAAAGGGGTGTCCTTCCACAGTGCAGAGAATATAAAAGGCTGTGGAAACTCCTCCATTTTCTCTTCAATCCTGCTTCGCATCTCTGGAGGAACTGTGCTTGAAACTGAAGCTCTGAACAAAGGACTGAATGACATATACACCGGGATGTTTGTACTCTAGAGACTTGATTGGTTTAAATTAGCAGTAATCCCGTCAAGCCTGAAAGAAGCCTGAACTAAGAACTTTGCAATTGTGTTATGTATTTGATTCATTTAACAGTTTTAACTCATCTATATTTCTTTCTTTTTATGAATAAACCTTTAGATTTTAGATTCTAAAGAACTGGCAAAAGCGTGATTTGTGGGTAAGATCTGACTGGTTTATTGACGTGGGTCTCGGTCTTGGTCCTTTGGGATTGGGAGAACCTTCTCTTTTGCTGGGGTGTTGGTTTTCATAACCGTTCATCCCAATAAGGAGTGGCGTTGGTGGTGATACTGGGAAACTGGAGTGTCTGAGGGAATTGCTTGTATGACTTCTAGTTAGCCAGTGGGGTAAAACCGAAGTCCTCTCTGCTTGGCTGGTTTGGTGTGCCTTGGAAGTGAAGAATCCCCAGCTTTGGGTTGTGACTGCCCTGCTCTAAGCAATTTGCTCTGAACTGATACGTTCAGTAATATCCTGCCAAAGGCTGCTTTGTTAGAGGCCGTGCTCCTCTTGACCTGCTGCTCACAAACAGGGCAGAATTCGTAGGGGAAATACAAGTGGGTGGCAACCTGGGTAGCAGTGACCATAAGATTGCCGAATTCAGGATCCTGACAAAAGAAAGAAAGGAGAGCAGCAGAATACAGACCCTGGACTTCTGAAAAACAGACTCTGACTCCCTCAGGGAACTGATGGGCAAGATCCCCTGGGAGGCTAATATGAGGGGGAAAGGAGTCCAGGAGAGCTGGCTGTGTTTTAAAGAAGCCTTATTGAGGGCACAGGAAGAAACCATCCCAATATGCAGAAAGAATAGCAAATATTGCAGGAGATCAGCTTGGCTTAACAGATAAATCTTCGGTGAGCTTAAACACAGAAAGGAGGCTTATCAGAAGTGAGAAATTGGACAGATGACTAGGGAGGAGTATAAAAATATTGCTCAAGCATGCAGGGGTGTAATTAGGAAGGCCAAAGCACAACTGGAGTTCCAGCTAGCAAGGCATATGAAGGGTAACAAGAAGGGTTTCTATAGGTATGTTAGCAACAAGAAGGTGGTCAGGGAAAGTGTGGGACCCTTACTGAATGGGGGAGGCAACCCAGTGACAGATGATGTGAAAAAAGCTAAATATTCAATGCTTTTTTCTGCCTCAGTCTTGACAGACGAACTTAGCACCTAGACTGCTGCACTGGGACATACAGTATGGAGAGGAGGTGAGCTCTCAGTGGTGAAAGAACAGGTGAAGGACTATTGAGAAAAGCTGGACATCCACAAGTCCATGGGGTCAGATGCAATGCATCCGAGGGTGCTCAGGGAATTGGCTGATGTGATTGCAGAGCCATTGGCCATTATCTCTGAAAACTTGTGGTGACTGGGAGGGGTCCCAGACGATTGGAAAAAGGCAAACATAGTGCCCTTTTTTAAAAAAAGGGAAGAAGGAGAATCCAGGGAACTACAGCCTCATCTCAGTTCCTGGAAAAATCATAGAGCAGATCTTCAAGGAATCCACTTTGAAGCACTTAGAGGAAAGGAAGGTGATCAGGAACAGTCGATATGGATTCTCCAAGGGCAAGTCATGCCTGACCAACATGATTGCCTTCTATGATGAGATAACTGGCTCTGTGGCTATGGGGAAAGCTGTGCACGTGATATACCTTGACTTTAGCAAAGCTTTTGATACAGTGTCCCACGGTATTCTTGCCAGCAAGTTAAAGAAGTATGGCTTGGATGAATGGACTATAAGGTGGATAGAAAGCTGGCTACATCGCCAGGCTCAATGGGTAGTGATCAACGGCTCGATGTCTATTTGGCAACCAGTATCAAAAAGTATCATCTGGATGACAGGATGGATTGTACCCTCAGCAAGTTCGCAGATGACACTAAGCTAGGGGGAGAGGTAGATACACTGGAGAATAGAGACAGGGTCCAAAGTAACCTACACAAATTGACGGATTGGACCAAAAGAAATCTGATGAGGTTCAACAAGGACACTTAGGACAGAAGAATCCCATACACTGCTACATGCTGGAGATCAACTGGCTAAGCAGCAATTGCGCAGGACCTGGGGACTACAGTGGACTAGAAGCTGGATAGGAGTCAATAGTGTGTCCTTGTTGCCAGGAAGGCAAACGGCATATTGGGCTTCATTAGCAGGAGCCTTGCCAGCAGATTGAGGGAAGTGATTATTCGGCACTGGTGAGGCCACATCTGGAGTATTACACCCACTTTTGGGCCTCGCGCTACAGAAAGGATGTGGACAAATTAGAGAGTGTCCAACGGAGGGCAACAAAAATTATCAGGGGTCTGGGGCACATGACTTATGAGAGGATGAGAGAACTGAGCTTATTTAGTTTAAAGAAGAGAAGAGTGAGGAAGGATTTGATAGCAGTCTTCAAGTACCTGAAGGGGGGGTTCCAAAGAGAATGATGCTAGGCTGTTCTCAGTGGTGGCAGATGACAGAACTGGGAGCAATGGTCTCAAGTTGCAGTGGGGGAGGTTTAGCTTGGATATTAGGAAAAGCTATTTCACTAGGATGGTGGTGAAGCACTGGAATGGGTTACCTGAATCTCCATCCTTAGAGGTTTTTAAGGACTGGCTTGACAAAGCCCTGGCTGGGATGATTTAGTTGGGGTTGGTCTTGCTTTGAGCAGGAGGCTGGACTAGATCATCTCCTGAGGTCTCTACCAACCCCAATTGTCTATGATACATAACTTGTTTGTATCAGTGTATAAAGAGGGGTTTCAGAGGGAGTTTTTTGGCTAACCAAGGTGGGGAATGGAAAGTTCCGCCATTCACTTCAGCTGAGACTGTTGCAATGGGCATACATATGTTAGTGTACCGGTAACCAGTGAGCCAGGGCATTAGGATTGTGCTTTGTTGACAAACCTGGCCAAGTGCTTCCTCTCCTGAAATAGGTCTATGGTCTTTTGGGCAATTTTATCAAGGTCTGCTGTGTTGAGACAGCACACAGAAAGATCACACACACACACAGTCAATGATTGATCACAGTTCTAACTGAGGGAAAGTCTGTCATGGTAGAGCAATGATGATTGGTGAAAGAAATCGTCTTGAACAAACCCTGAACCCTGCTAAATTAAGTTTTAGACTCAGATGTGTATTTTCACTTTTATTTGCTTGTTACCCTTTCTAACTTTCTCTCTTATACCTGAACTCATTTAAAATCCTATCTTTTGTTAATAAATTTGTTTTACTTTTAATCTAAACCACCAGTACAGTATTTGAATTAAAGTGAATGTGGAAAGCTGCCAGGTTGTGTGCCTTTAAACAAACCCTATTATTTCTCTGAACTGTCCAAGAGAGGGATGGACATTACAAAGCACGAGGTTTTTGGAAAAATTCATGATTGGGAGTGTGTTGGG
Organism: Gopherus evgoodei; assembly: GCF_007399415.2. Taxonomy (NCBI): domain Eukaryota; kingdom Metazoa; phylum Chordata; order Testudines; family Testudinidae; genus Gopherus; species Gopherus evgoodei. The sequence continues at coordinate 126,207,454 of NC_044323.1, forward strand.
GTCACCCTGCAAGTAGTACCCAAGGCTGGTGGAGACCAGGGAGAGCATATTTGGTTTGCTGCTGGTGCAAGAGCTGCTAAACCAAAGCTGTTCAGCCCACAGACGCTTAGGCTGTTACCTGGATGCTAACAGGTTGGTTGTGAGCATCACAGGCTGGGAAATACAGCAGCAAAGCATTGAGAGGCACCCCAGGTTACAGTCACTGGTGTGGATTGCACCCCAAACTCCATAACACCTCCCTCTTCAAGAAAGAATTCACATGTCTAATTTCTTCTCTCCAAAGACTTCTGTGGATGCAGGGTGGTTGGGGTCCACAGGCAGGGCTGGAAGATGCAGGGGGGTGGGGTTAGAGTGCATGATGTTTGGCACAACTGGGGTAGTGGGGGTGCACTGGCAGAGTTGGGGTGCACAATTGTTGAGGTGTACTGGCAGAGTTGGGGGATGCAGGGAGTTGGGGTACATGGTAGCTGGCACAGCTGTGCGTGCAGGATGTTTGTAGTCCACTGGCATACCTGGGAGATACAGGGGGGTTGAAGTGCACTGGCAGAGTTGCGGGGTGCGATGCCTCCCTCACCTAAGCTCCAAACATCTCTCACCTCCCCCTAACATCCATTCACATTTATCCTCCTCCCTAAACTCTCCTACCATTCCCTCACTCCTCCACCCTCTAGTACTCCTTCCCTCCCAGGAAGCATTCACGTGTCTAATTCGCCCCCAACCCCCCAATAAAATAGTATGATTACATTCCCCCAAATAAAACTGCCACCCATGACGCACAAATCGTAGTAATGTGCAGCCACGCAGTTCAAAACTCCTTTTCTCTTAGGTGAGGGCTTGTGATTAATTTTATCTTAGTTTAGTTAATTGAATTCAAAGCCATCAATGGTGATTTCAATCATCAAATTCAACAAGGCATGTGATTTTATCAGTGATTAGTACTTCTTCATTTAACAGCACAAGAAAGCAGAAGGAAGGTGGGAAGTGGGGTTTGGGGGGAAGCTCCATAACTCAGGAATCCCAGAATCAAATGACCTCAAATTTGGATCACTAACAAAAACACTACCCTGCACCCCGTGAGGCACCCCAAATATTAAAGCAATCCAATTAAACATTCAGATTTTAGACAGCTTATAAGCTTGGAGCTTTAAATCATATAAAATGATAAAAATAGAAACCGTCTAGCTATTTTTCTGTACTGGTGTGTGTGCTGTGCAGAAAATGCACATTTTAATTTTTCTCAGGCTGCCATCACTATGTTGGGTAAATCTTGGCAGATTATTAGTGGATGAAAATGGAGTCAAACAACAGTTTGATCTCAACTGCTAAGCAGAAAAAAATCCCATCCATAAGTTTATTTAAAAATGGCTATTTTTTTCAGTGCTCATAATGCCAGACCAGTACATACACATGACTCCAATATGTGTGACTAACTCTACCCTGCACCCCCCGGCACACATCAAATTTCAAATAAATTCAACTAAGCACATCAATTCTAGAGAACTTAGAATAAGGCAACCGTCAAAGAGATGTCTTAATGCAACTGTAACTATAGCAGTACTGGCATGCCACTATCATTCACACACACACTCTCCCCCTCTAGATCCTGGACGTTCATTCAGCCAAAAGTATAGAAAATAACATGAGAGTTGTAATGTGAAGAACCATAACATTTGCCCATTTCTGATTTACAGCTTGCTTTACTCGGAGGCAGTTGTACTTAACTTAAATGAATAGGTAATTTAGGACTAGAATTTCTCTTCTTCCACATACCATGAAAAATTTGAACTTCTCTGTACATCTGATAAGAAAATACTTACCTTCGGCTTGTGATGCTGGTGATCTTGCCCACTTCTTAATGCAGTTCAGATGAAACACATGATAACAATTCTGACAGCTCCATACCGGGGCTATTGTTCGGATCACCTCACAGCACACCATACACTCATATTTCTCTGTGGTCAGCTGCTCTATCAGAGAACCTGAAAAGAAAATTCAATATGTACACACCTAAATTAATCAAGACAATATACATACTAAAAATAGCACCAAAATATGATACACTTTAAATGCAATTTTAGAATGTATTTCTTCATATAAATGTAATGCAAAGCTTTTTCTTCTGTTAGAAAAGCTGAAAGATTCCAATCCAAAAATTTGGTACAAATGTTCTGCTTTCTTGTGTGTCAGCCTCTTAAATTTGGGCAAAAGCAATAATAAATTGTTCAGGTGTTTCCTTTAAACCTATTAGTGATTCTTATCTGACAGAAGAGAAAATTTTATTAGTCTTTTGTTCCAGCTACCTTAAGTGGGAGAATTTAGCTTTTTTCTGCTTTTTACAAAGAATACCGCAAAATGTACATCACTATACAAATCTCAAACTAAACAAAGTTAAAATCTTGTACCTGTGCATTATTTACAGACTAGTTAAATAATGAAGTACTGTGAACATGCAGAAGACTTCACACTCCACCCATAAGAGGAAGCACTTTCTAACTGGCTGTTTTAGGAGCAGAGTTGTGGGCTCCAGACAGAACCACACTCAACTACTCTAGGCCAAAGGGATGGTTGCCATAACATAGGACCCTTTTAGTATGCAAAGTTGCATCAAAGTTTATTCTGAAAACAAAGAGGGAAGTGCACCTTAAACACAAGGCGGAAGAAACTAAAAACAGATGGTGGAAAAAGTCTGAAAATACATTAAGGTGTGCAAATATAGTTAGGGCAGCCAAACAAACTTAACTCTGCCCTACAGCTATACTATCAGAGTAGGGGAGGAGAAGAGAAGAAAAAAAAAAATCAAGTGCATCTTTATGTCAGTTTAATCTAATCCAAGTCCACAAAACCTAAAATACCTTAATCATGGTTGACTGCTTTTGCACTGTGTCGCTACCGGGTGCATTTAAGGTTTCTCCTGAACGAAAATTTAATATTTTTAAGTTATGAAAAAATGACCATTAAGCCTAAAAGAAATATTACAATACTGCCAATGCACAGAATTTTAATATGGAAAGTTTGAAAAGTTGGTGACAGGGCAATCATTAGTGTAATTTGGGTTCCCTAGCACATACATGCTACTTTCACGTTCCCCTCTGGCCTCATGACGGGATCCAGTGCAAAGGTGGTTTTTGAAGACATTTAGGATTAATGGCCATTTTTTACTTTTATTTGTCAAGTTACCTGGCACAAAAAAAATTTCCCTTCCAAAATGACCATTTCCCACAGTCTTCAAAGGGACTGATGCCACATAGAATCACAGAATATCAGGGTTGGAAGGAACCTCAGGAGGTCATCTAGTCCAACCCCCTGCTCAAAGTAGGACCAATCCCCAGACAGATTTTTGCCCCAGATCCCTAAATGCCCCCCCAAGGACTGAACTCATAACCCTGGGTTTAGCAAGCCAATGCTCAAACCACTGAGCTATCCATTCCCTGCCCTTGGGGATGATGGTGGAATCAAGATGCTAAGTTGCACTGGGAACAGTGAAAGAGATATCCCTTTCAAAAGGGCCATCAAACACCACAATGGCTTCAATCTTATTAAGATTTCCTTCCTTCTTAATTATTTTTATGTGGTTGTATAGAACACTAGCTCGTGTATGTTGGGGTACCGTCTAATAGTTGGTCTGCTTTAGAGGAGGACAGCCTGCTGCTGCAAGGCCATATTTACACTACAAACTTTGGTCAACTTAAGTTATGTCAGCTGCAATTAGAGTATGGCTGCTTGGGTTGGTTCTACACATCCTCACCAGCAGTGCCTGTCCAAACACAAACCTCAGTGTACTGCATCACCCTCCAGTGAAATACCTTTTGATAAATTGTTGCAACATGTTGTGGGGTACACACAAGCTGCACAGGGGTTGGGGTGGCTGAGGGCAAGAGTCAAGTTGACATCATGTAACTTTCTCCATTCCATAATACCATCCCTATTCCATTGTTTGTAAGCTTTTTAAAAATACCACAAACCCACTGTGACAGGATCCCTGGGGCACAATCAGGAACTGGGGTACCACTGTGCCCCCTTAACTCTCCAGCCTGGGCTGTCTCTCACAATGCTTTGCTAGTGACAAGCAGCCAACCCCTCCAGGTGCTGCCATCACTCAGCACAACAGCATGTCGAGCATCACATTCAGCTAGACTTCGTGAACGCTCCCAAAGCCATTCACGAACCACACAGAAAGAGGCACCAGCCAATTTCCCCCATCACCCTAGCCTTGCACCCCAGAGCTGTACCGTCTTGCCCTGGTCAGTGTAAGTTTATTACCCAGTCTGCCCCTCCCTCAATGGGGAGGACATACACCAGCCTTTGTAACCTGAGCTGAGATTTCCCCAAGCACCTCAACCAAAATACAGTTTTAGGTAAAATATAAAACAGATTTATTAACTACAGAAAGATTGTAAGTGATAATAAGTGGTAGGTATAACTGATCAGAAAAAGTTACCAAAAAAAAAAAAAAAGGTAAGCACACAATGTATATCTCAAACCTTATTACATAAGGCGGTATTTAGATCAAGCATTTTTCTCACCCCACTGGATGTTACAGTTCTTAACACACAGACTTCTGGCTCTCAAACCTGGGACCAGTCTCCTCAGTTGAAGTCTTTGTCTTCTCAACATTCTTGTTTGCAGCATAGGTCGGGGAGGAGAAAGGCAAAGGCATGATGCTGCTGTCCCTTATTTTATACCCTCAGTCCACCTGCCTGGAAAATACTAGCTTCCCCTGGTGTGGTCTTGTGCAACTGTCATTAATTGTAAAAACTATTACAACTCCCCTGCTAATTAATGGTCATTGAACACCTTCCTGGGCAGGGATCACATCCTTTGTATGCCACTAGCAAATTTACAGCACATTTCAGAAACAACGATACAGCAAGGTCTTATAACTTGATGCACACTAACAATATACGTATTTTGACAGAATGGGTTTCAGCAGATCATGACCTTTCATAAGGTATCTTACATGACATGCTTTGTATGAAATAGATCATAATTATACAATGTGTGAATATGGGGGTTCCAGGGTGCTGCTTGGAGGTAAAGTGTGCCACAGCCACACAGCACTTTTTTCTGGTCCTCTCCCTCCAGTGGATGAACACAAGAATAAGAGCTGCATTGACAGTTAAGAAGTAAGTGGCAATCACGCAGTGGAATCTTGCAAAGCTGGATTGCTACTGGTCAATGAGAAATCTTTTGGAGTTGGAAAATCCACAGCAGAGGCTGTTATCACACCAGTGTATACCGTGAGATAGCATAGCCTGTTACACAGGACAGCAATTCTACACAATATGCAGGGCATCATGGATGGATTTGCAGCAATGGAGTTCCAAAACTGTGTTGGGGGGATAGATTGTGTACACATCCCTAATTTGACACCAGTCCACCTTGACAGAGTACATCAACAGAAATGGCTCCTTTTCTGTGGTTCTGCAAATGTTGGTGGATCATGGGGAATACTTCACGGCTATCAACATGGGCTGGTCAAGGAAGGTATGGGATGCGCACAACAACAGGACTGTTCACAGGAAGCTGCAGGCAGGGTCATGCTTTTCCAACCAGCATATTTCACTGGTGATGCTTCCAGCCCTCAAGCAAGGCAGGGCAATGAGCAGTGTGTGATCTCTGGCACTTAGGCAGGGGCAGAGCCGCAATTAGTCTCAGGACGGGGTACCAAAACAGTCTCGGGCCTCAAGAGGAGTTTCTCTGACCTCTGAGATAGGGCAGAGCAGTAAGCAGTCTACTGCCTGACATCTTGGCTCAGGTAGATGGCAGACAAATGCACGCCTCGTGGCCTAAGGTGGGGAGGCTGCCACCCCGTGATAGGGGGGGCAGGAGGATCCGGGCTCAGCCAACTCCACCGGGTCCCAGCCCAGGGCCCTACAGAGTGTTCCATCAGTAGGTAAGCGGGGAATCCAGCCACAACACGCTGACCAAGTTTCTGGCAGCAATGCAGACAGACTGGGTCAGCTGTTCTTGGGCAACTTCCTCCCCTTGGGGCGTATCTGGATTCGTGGGGGTACTCCATTTCTTCAGGGTAGATGCTGGGATTGCCACTAGCTGACTCCTCAGTGCCTCGGTCAGCTAGCAGCTCTGGCCAGTCCTCAGCTCAGTGAGGCTCCTGTATGATTTCCAGCATCAGGAAAGGGTGGGGTAGGTGGTGTCCATATCCTCCGGTAGCTGCAGCACAACTGAGCTCCAGGACCTGCCCTTTATACTTCCTGTCTTTCCTCCTGACTTCCGGTGGGAGCATTGGGCACAGCTTGGCTCCACCCACCTGGGCTCAGAGAGTGAGGTGGAGTGGCCTCTGGCTCAGTGGGAGGCCACTCCACCTCACTACAGGGAGGTGCTAAAATGGAGATCTCCACTGACTGCAAAGGGAAGTGAGATCACGATTGTTGGACCTATAGGTCAACAAGAATCTGCAGCATTTGTGTTTCTTGACTAAAAAGACATATCCCAGTGCATCTCGATCTCTTTTTTCCCACTGGGACCTCTGGGCTTTTCTGCCACATTCACGTAGCAGGCTCCCCATTCACAGTCCAATGCAGCACTAGCTTGGAGGACCTCAATGAACATATCCTCCACAGCCCTCTTCTTTCTCGTTCTCATCTGGGTCAGGCATTCCATGGGTGTGGAAGGGGTACCCCACAGGGCCTCAACAGCAGTAACTACAGATAAAACAGACAATGTATCATTGGATTTACAGTCACAATGGAAAGTGAAAGATAAATTTCAGAACTCCATTCTCTTAATCCCATAAATATTTCTAATAAAATCATGCTTGTTGACACGTCAGCTTTGAAGTGCCTCTGCACAGTCTAGCTCTCCAGTCCCAGGCATCAGGAATATAGCTCACCAAGCGCACAGAAGCTGGGGAAAGGGGTGGGGAGAAACGAGGAAGGAATTTTTCCATTATATGAAATATCAGCCTTTATGTCCATGGGTATGAACATAGGGCAATAATACCATGGCACTAATTTTCCACAGGCAGTAGTTATTTTAGTTGATGTCTCACTCCTGAGGGTAAGAAAGGCACAGAAAGCATAGCTGCTACTGATGTCCCAAAGCTGTCCAGACCCATATGCCACTAGCCTGTGAACTGCAATGGTGCCAGGCGAAGTCATCACAGAGTGGCATGGGAAAGTGACCTACATTGAGGAGTAAATAAGGCAGCCACGCCTAGAAACCTTCAGGAGAGGATTGCAGAGTACATCTATGAAGATTTCTTTGTATCTTCCTAAGAACACTCCTACGAACTGCTCTGCATGCTCCGCCCCCCCCGCCCATCTAACCATACAGGGAATTAAGAAGCAGACATCTATCTGGTTGTTATATTGCTACCTTGTCTCATACAAGTAAAACAATTAAAGGCAATACCTGTGTCTGGTTAACTTCATCAGGTTCCTCTGTGCTCAGCTGGCAGAACTTGCTAGTCCACAGTAAAGTATTGAAAGTATATGGCTCGCAGCATAGCTGGATTTCCCTATAACATCGCCCACCTCCACCTCACTGTTGATCACATGGGTCTCTGTCTCAGGCTCCTCCAAGATATCCACAGTGGTCTGCAGATGCTGGTGGGTTCTCTGCCAAGTATTGCATGCAAAGCGTGGTAAAAGCGATAGGTGTGCAGCTTGGCATCAGCTCAATTGTCGGCCTCCATGGCCTTGTAGAATACCTGCTGCAGCATCTTTGCTTTCATGCGACACTGCTGCTGCTACCTGCATCCCCTATGCAATATTTTCATTCATGTTTCTATGACTAGTCCATAGTTCTGCCTACACAGCCTCTTCTCCCCATACATCTAGAAGATTCAATACCTCATGTCTACTACAAGCAGACACACATGGAGCCGGCATAGTTGGTTAAGCAGCTGTACACAATGAGGGAAAGCTGCCAAATGGGAAATCAGGAAAAAAAAGGCATTGTAAAAAACTGATTAGGGTTTAAAAGGTGGGGAGACATGGCTTCTGGTCTCTGTGACCCCTGGGCAATGGAGTTCACAGTTGTGACCAGAGTGATCATTGTGGGACCGCTACTGAAGGACTGTTAGGGTCGAGATAGGTCACACAGCATTTACACTCTCTCTGCATCAACCACAGTATGTCAAACACGGCTCAATGCCATTTGGGCAGGGGTGTTACCATGTCGCCCTAACAGGGGCGCTTACAGAGGCAGCAATCAAATATGAGTGTAGACATACACACATGTAAGTCGATGCAAGGTAACACCCAACCTATCTTTGTAGTGTAGGCCAGGCCTGAGTGAAGGAGCTATTTCTTTAGATGAAAAATAGAAATCAGTGCTGTGGTTTTGGAGAGTGGTTTGTTCCCTCCACATCTGATTGAGTTCTAAAGCCTGGAACCGAAGACTTTTCACAAGCTCCACTACAGAGCCTGCACACTGCTGGTGATCTTCTCACTGATGGTCAGTGCCACACCTTTCCACTCCACTGTTCCAAAACTAAGGCCTAACAGCCTTTTTTGTATTTCCAATATTACATATTTTTGCTACCATATGCTTGATCTCAGCAAGGGGGGTCCAGCAATAGGAGTTTCATTTTACCCATCCCTTAATTAGCTCCTCTCTGTGTGCAACAAAACATTAGAAAACTTTTGCAACTTTGACAACAATTTCATTTAAGGATACTCCAGCTTTAGAATACATGTTCAAATCACTTTACATTTTCCTCACAATTCTACTCTTGTCCCTGATATGACTTCCATTTTGATTTACAAAAGATGCAAAATTCAGCTTTAAACAACACATGTGGAAAGGCTGCCACCTTTCTATAATGAAGTGGGAATTATGGAAAATCACCAGACATAGCAAACAGATGCATTTAACTATAATCCAAGTATGTTAAGTATCCTTTGCATCCTTTGAAACAGACCCTGTGAGGTGTTGAGCAACTCCTGTGAAATGCCAACCATCTTCAACTAACTTAAACAGCAGTTGAAATTGTTCATCTCACAGGACCAGACCTTTAATTTGGAGGTCTAAACCAGTCCAGGAAACTTACCTGTATGAGTTTCCTTGTTCCTTGGTACATCACTCTGCTTTTTCCAATACTGAGTCCAATTGAAGCGAAGGGAGGTTGTGTGTCCCACCTGTAGGTGAAGCTGTCTTCCCCCATATTTGACTGATTCCCTTAATTGGTGAGCTTGTGTTATGCTGGTCAAGTTTTGATCATTGTTGTGAATGCCTGATTCTTTACTCCTCTCTCTAATTTTATCTTTTGGAGCGTAAATAAGAGGAGGCTTTTTAACTTCTTTTGTATTTTTACTGCGGTGAGTATCTTGTTTTTTCTGGATTTCTTTACCAAATTGGGGTTTACTCCACATGGACTTCCTGGGGTATTTTTTGTTCGCAAATGAATGTCTTTTTTGTTCATCACTGTTGCCAGCATATCCATCAAACAATGCTTTGGCAACAGATGCTTCTGAAGAGTCAGATTGAGTCAGATCCAGAGATTGTATGTTTTTAAACATATCATCCTTCTGTTTAGATGTCACTCTCTTATCCCGCTCATGTAACTGCTTCCCCTTCTCTTTGAGGCCTCTTCCAGGTGCAGGCATCAAGTGTGTTTTCTTTGGCTTTGCCCCTCTATTATCTGCACTAGATACCTCCTTGTCACTCTCTGAAGAGCAAAAGTCATTGACTCTCCACCTTGGTACTAATGTGGTATCTAAAATTGTCATGTCTTTTGTACCATCAGTAGATGATTGCCTTATCCGGTTTCGAGTATATGTCCTATCACTTCTAGATCTCTGCCATCGCTGACTTTGAAAACTAGGATTCTTATGAGATTTACTGGTACCACCAAGCTGGAGAAAATCTTGCTGGCTACAGTACTGGCTTTCTGGACTATAAAAGCTGTGTTGCTTTGTGGAAGAATTTTCATAGTCTGTGCCTTTATCAGTCGACTGACTAGGAAGTGGTAGAGTATCATTTCTGTTCTGATTCCTATTGGATTCTAATCTACCCAGACTTCTCCAATTTACATCAGGAGTCTCTCTCTCTCTGGGAATGAAATCAGCTGCATCCGGATTGAAGTTTAATACACCTAAAAAGTAAAACAGAAAAGTTGCTGAAGTTCAGAACTGCATAAGTTTTAAAATTCCTCTAATGATGTACCACAGCAAAATCTACTGCATACACAATGGGCCGAATAGTGCAGCTGCTCCAGACATTAAATTGCAGAATAAGGACCAACATCCAGGAGTTCAATTTTTTCAGGGAATATGAAAATAGTTATTTTTTATTTGCCTTATATCAAGCATGATAAATTTGTTCTGTACCTTCTTGGTTATGTACTGAGAGTAAAAATTTCACTAGGAAGAAAATTCTGCGGTCTTTTGAGTGTAGTGTCCTTTAGCTAGCTAAGTAAAATATCACATTTAAAGACTTATCACAAGAAAGCCTTTGCATTCCTGAAATCTCCTTCCTTCACCCCCATAACCTCCATTCTTTATGTGACTGTCCCCTCTTTTCTCTATCCATTGTTCATTTTAGACACAACACCTCCTCACACATACCCTCTCCACTCCCACCCAATCTCACTTTGGCATTCCCCCCCCCACGTCCTCCTCTTCTCATCAACTTCCTTCCCCCCATACCCCTTTTTCCTACCCTCTCTTGTTCCTCCTCTCTACCCCATTTGCTGATTCTTCTCCCTACTCTTCCTGCCTGCCAGGTCCTGGTTCCTGGACTAAGGTGGGAGCGTAGTAATAAAAAATGTCCTTTTCCTTAGTAGTATGAGGCACAACAGCAGTGGCAATGAGGGAGAAATCTGGAAAGAAGGTTCTTCTGATCCCAGTGCTGGGAGACTGGTGGCGGCAGGAATGGAGTGGGGTGAAGAAAGAGACAAAAGGTGACTCATGTGGGCGGGGAGCACTGGGAAGGACCTTCTCCTAAGCCAAAGCTGAGGAGCATTTGTGGCACTATTGCTAAAGGAGGTAGGGTAGGGGCTAAGACATTATCTCCCTGTTAGAAACAGATAGTTAAGGGTTAATGTCTCTTTTACCTGTAAAGGGTTAACAAGCTCAGTGAACCTGGCTGACACCTGACCAAAGTACCAATCGGGGGACAAGATACTTTCAAATCTTGGTGGAGGGAAGCCTTTGTTTTGTGCTTTTTGGGTTGTTCTTTGTTCTCTCTTGGGGCTAAGAGAGGTCAGACATGCAACCAGGTTCCTCCAATCTTTCTGAAACAGTCTTCCATGTTCAAAATAGTAAGTATTAGCTAGAAAAAAGGTGGATTAAATTTATGTTTGTTTTCTTTATTTGCAAATGTGTATTTTGCTGGAAGGATATTTTACCTCTGTTTGCTGTAACTTATACTTAGGCTAGGAGGGAGGGAGTCTCTCTGGTCTATGTAAAGCTGATACCCTGTAAACATTTTTCCATCTTGATTTTACAGAGATAATTTTTACTTTTTCTTTCTTTAATTAAAAGCTTTTCTTTTTAAGAACCTGATTGATTTTGTCATTGTGTAAGACCTAAGGGGACTGTGTCTGAACTCACCAGGGATTGGTGGGGAAAAAGAGAAGGGGGGGAAGGTGAATTTCTCTCTGTTTTAAGATTCAAGGAGTAACCCAGGGAGGGGAAAGTCTGGGACGGGAAAGGTAGGGGAATGGTTTATTTCCCCTTGTTTTAAGACCCAAGGGGTTTGGGTCTTGGTCTCCCCAGGGAAGGTTTGGGGGGGACGAGGAGCGCACCAGACACTGAAATCTCTGGTGGTGGCAGCATTAATCAGATCTAAGCTAGGAATTAAGTTTAGAGGAATACATGCAGGTCCCACTTTCTGGATGCTAAAGTTCAAAGTGGGAAAGAGACCCTGACACTCCCTCTTCCACTCCACCCACTTTTACTTTAGCTACCTCCCAACCCTTTTATACTGTGGCAGAGCTAAAGGCAGATTCCTTTGTTAATTTCCGCAGGAGCTGTGGGTCCTTTGGGCAGGCAATATGTTTGCCACTCCTGTCTTATATGATGAAGAGATAGTAGCTTCTCTACAGTTAAAGTTGCATCCATTTTCTATCAGAGATAGGGCTGCCAAGTGATTAAAAAATTGCAATAAAAAAATTAATCATGATTAATCGTGCAGTGAAACAATAATAGAATACCATTTATATAAAATATTTTTGGATGTTTTTAACATTTTCAAATATATTGATTTCAGTTACAACACAGAATACTAAGTGCATACCACTCACTTTCTATTATTTTCATTAAAAATATTTGCACTGTAAAAATGATAAAAAATAGTATTTTTCAATTCACCTCAAACAAATACCGAAATACAATCTCTTTACCGTGAAAGCGCAACTTCCAAATGTAATTGTTTTCGTTATATAAATGCACTCAAACAAAATAATGTAAAACTTTAGAGCCTACAAATGCACTCAGTCCTACTTCTTGTTTAGCCAATCGCTCAAACAAGTTTGTTTACATTTGCAGGAAATAATGCTGTCCGCTTCTTGTTTACAATGTCACCTGAAAGTGAGAACAGGCATTCGCATGGCACTGTTGTAGCCAGCGCTGGAAAATATTTACGTGCCAGATGTGCTAAAGATTCGTATGTCCCTTCATGCTTCACCCACCATCCCAGAGGACGTGTCCATACTGATGACGGGTTCTGCTCGATAACGACCCAAAGCAGTGCAGACTAATGCATGTTCATTTTCATCATTTCAGTCTGATGCCACCAGCGGAAGGTTGATTTTCTTTTTTGGTGTTTGGGTTCTGTATTTTCCGCATTGGAGTGCTGCTCTTTTAAGACTTCTGAAAGCATGCTTCACACCCCATCCTGATCAGCTTTTGGAAAGGACTTCAGATTCTTAAATCTTGGGTTGACTGCTGTAGCTATCTTTAGAAATCTCACATTGGTACTTTCTTTGTGTTTTGTCCAACCTGTGGTGAAAGTGTTCTTAAAACAAACAGAATGCTGGGTCATCATCCAAGACTGTTAGACCATGAAATATATGGCAGGTGTAAAATAGAGCAGGAGACATACAATTCTCCCCCCAAGGATTTCGGTCACAAATTTAATTAACGAGCGTCATCAGCATGGAAGCACGTCTTCTGGAATGGTGGCCAAAGCATGAAGGGGCACATGAATGTTCAACATAACTGGGACATAAATACCTTGCAAAGCTGGCTACAAAAGTGCCATGCAAACCTCAGTTCTCACTTTCAGGTGACACTATAAACAAGAAGCGAGCTGCATTATCTCCTGTAAACGCAAACAAACTTGTTTCTCTTAGTGACTGGCTGAACAAGAAGTAGGACTAAGTGAACCTGTAGGCTCTGAAGTTTTACATGGTTTTGTTTTTGAGTGCAGTTATGTAACAAAAAAAAATCCACATTTGTAAATTGCGCTTTCATGATAAAGAGACTGCATTACGGTACTTGTATGAGGTGAACTGAAAAATACTATTTCTTTTGTTTATCATTTTTACAGTGCAAATATCTGTAATAAAAATAATATAAAGTGAGTACTATACACTTTGTATTCTGCGCTATAATTGAAATCAATATATTTGAAAATGTAGAAAACATCCAAAATATTAAATAGAGTACCAATTGAAATTAAACAGTGCAATTAATTTTTCTGAGTTAATTGCGTGAGTTGACTGTGACTAACTGACTGCCCCAATCAGAGACATATTTCAGTCACACTAACTCTTGCTTAGAAGACTAGTTTAGTCAGAAAATTGCTAAATTTATTCTGAAGGCAAAAGGGAATGTTTTTAAGAAGTACAAAGAAAACTCAAATTGTTTGATAATGTTACAGGTCATTAAGAACTTAGCCTAAAGTAAAAAAATTCAAATCTGGGTGTCATTTGACTTTTTTACCCCTCCAGATTTACATATATGTATCTCCTTGAAAACTCATGCAGCTGCTTTATTCATTGAAGAAATTGGGTTGTGATTAAATAAGGTTATTAAATATTTTTGTTGTGAGTGGTTTGGGGTGTAATAGGCAAAATACTGATTTCCAATCCATGGAATTTTTTGTCATTGAATTCACTGGAGCAAGAGTGTGTAAAATATAAGCACAAGCACACTGCAGATTAGAACGTTAAAAAAGTCCTTCCATTGCTAAACAGATAAGTAGTAAAGACAAGTGGCAGAAAAAGGGTGTATTCTAAAGCTGTGGGTCCTGTCTTCTAATTCCATGTCTGCAGGTGTGTGCATTTTGTTATAGAAAGATAACCTCTACACAGCTGAGGTTGAAGCAAGGGTCATGTAAGGATGATTTTTAAATTTCCTTTAACCCACCCTCCAGCGCAAAAAAAAAACAAACACATACATACTATGACACAGAGGCATGTGATCAAAAAGGCCAGTGTCCCAGAAATTTACAGTTTAAACATTTCAGATACACAAACTCTGCCTAATCTACTTTATTTTATGAAAGACCTGAAAGAAAAGAGGGCACAAAAGTTCCTTACTATAGTTTTCAGCTAATGAAGTACACTAACTTACTTCTGCACCTGCCTTGTGAAAGAGGTAAATCTACCGGTTTGTTTTTAAACACACAAGTTTAAGAATATTTAACATTAGGTAACATTTGTAGGAGTTGTTAGAGTTGTTAGAGTTGCTAAGTCATGCTTTACTCAAAAATGAAAACATCAGCTTCTTATGATTTAGGATGAAATAAGCTTGTATATTTTTAAACTAAACAAACTGCAAGCCTTTCATTTTTAAAAAGCATTCCTTACTTTCATTCCTTTTAGCCAGAGGCTTGGAATGAGCGACAGGGAACAGATCACTTGACTATTGCCTATTCTGTTCATTCCCTCTGGTGCACCTGGCATTGGCCACTGTCGGAGGACAGGCTGCTGGGCTGGACAGACCTTAGGTCTGACCTAGTATGGCCATTCTTATATTCTTAATATGTTTATGTAAACGATAATACACTTTGTATGCATAAATAGAAAGATAATTTTTAAACATGCTCATTTTTTAAGCAGTAATCAGCTATTCCAACCAATATCAGAGAGGTAGCCATGTTAGTCTGGATCTGTAAAAGCAGCAGAGTCCTGTGGCACCTTATAGACTAACAGACATATGGGAGCATGAGCTTTCGTGGGTGAATACCCACTTCGAAGGATGTATCCGACTAAGTGGGTATTAACCCATGAAAACTCATGCTCTTGTATGTCTGTTAGTCTATAAGATGCCACAGGACTCCTTGGTGCTTATTCAAACCAGATATATTACATAAATGGCATGCTCAGAAAAACAAAAAGATCATTAAAAAGTAATACTTTTTATAGTGACCTAGAACAGGGGTTCTCAACCTTTTTCTTTCTGAGGCTACTGCAACATGCTATAAAAATTCCACAGCCCACCTGTGCCACAACTGTTTTTCTGCATATCCAGTAGATTAAAAGACAGGGCTGGTGGTAGGGGACAGCAAGCAGGGCAGTTGCCCAGGTCCCCAAGAAGTTGCTTGGGCTTTGGCTTCAGCCCCAGCCCCGGGGCAGCAGGGCTTGGGCTTCAGCTTCAGCTCTCTGCCCTGGGTCTCAGCGAGTCTAGTGCCAGCCCTGCTCTCTGGTTTATTTTGGGGGAGACCCTAATATCTGCTCATGGCCTCCCAGGGAGCTCCCAACCATTGATTGAGAACTGCTGATGTAGACACATCCTTGTAAGCAGCAAGAGTCGAGCCACGAAATCCAACAAAATTCATGATTCTACTGCATGAACTGATTATATAGACACATTAGCTAAAAGCACTAAAACCATCCCATTGACCCAATATATGAATTCAGCTAAATTTCTACAAAGTGTACACTTAAAATGAAACTCTCTAAGATTGGATTAAAACCCTTTGAAGCTTAAATTAAAAAAAAAAAATTTAAAACAAATCAACCAATGGTAGCAGGGGTGGTCCATGCTTAAAATTTGTTATTTGGGCAAATCCTATAACCGTCAAATTAGTCAAAGGGAGAGAAGCTTCTCTGAAAGCTGCAGCAATCCAAAGTGAAAACTTCAACTGCAGCAGATTGTAACATTGGCAGCTATTACAAAAGACATCTCACAACAACAGAACAAAACCTCAGCCCAGCACTATTCCTGCAAACTTAAGCTGATGAGATAAAGTCCTGCATAAGCACTCACAACAGTCAGATTGCGAAAAAGTTAACCTTTCTGTAGGCTGCCCCTCCTGAGACCCTTTTCCAGTCCCCCATGTAACACCCCTTAAAGGTGACAAGCCTGTGCCTTCACTTCTGAGGCAGGACAATGTGATCCAACCACTCTCTGACTTGATCTCTGGTTGCCAACCATGACATTTAGCAAGTCCAACAGGTTTGGCACCTGCAAGAGTTTTCTTTTAGGAGCCTGCCAACAGTAACAGCATGCAGTTCCTTAAGCCAGGACGGATTTAAAAAATTAATAAAATTTGTTATTTAAATTAGATGTTTTCCTTTTCTTTACATCTGAAATTATGACAATTTAAATTAAAGCTTAAATTTATTATAATCTATTAAAATAATGCACATAAACGAAATATGTGCTGCACCACCGAGTCCTCCTCACAATTTAAAGGAAATACAGGGTGCTGCTGTTTAATTATATTCAGAATCAGGAGAAAACATCAAACTTTAAGGACAACCCAATTTCATAAATGTCAGTATTATGTACCACATTAACTATATTATTTTCACTCTTTACAGTGGAGCAAGTGCTGGTATTTACATTTTCCAAATATAACTACTTTCAATTTTGTTGTGCAGAAAAGCTTTTATCTTAAATTATTTTTGATTTCATATTAGCTAGCGGGTGCAGAGAGAATGAATCAACCAGTCCAAGAAGAAAAAGTTAAGAAACCAGTTTGGAATTGAAAAACCAAGAAAGCTTGTTTTCCCCTTCCAATCTATGAACAAAACCCAGGTACTAGAGGATGGGATCTATTAACTCTAAAAATGTGAAGCACATAGGGCAAGTTAACCTGCTTTTAGGCACTTCTGAAAATCCCACATGGCATCTAATCTGCATATTTAGGTGCCTAAACACCTTTGAAAAATCTGGCCCGTGATGACCACAAACAATCTGTTAATTCACTAATTAGAGTTCCTATCAGCTTAAAATATAAAACATATTTTGTGTTTGCTTTTTTTAAACGTACTCAGCATGTGACAGATAGGGCTATTTCCTGCAATATTCTTAAAGGACTTTATCGTATTAAGTTTATGCATTTTATGAGACGGGATTGTACATAACCACGTGAGGTGGTGGGGGTGGTGATGTGAGACCCAAGAGTTCAAAAAACTATACTGAAACTCTGCCAAACAACTATGGACTTTTGGGACAATACCTGTTAAGTGGATTTCCTGGGAAATCCCTGGGGACAGCTTAATGCAAATTCTCTAACTCTGCTTATCCAAAAACCCAGCATTTAGATGCTACCCCAGGGTCATTCATTGTCTGATCTTGGCCTTTCTTTAACAGGTAATCAGCAAAGGCCTGAGCTCTACAAGGAGAAACAGCTCACGTACCCAGTCTGGGTTCTGCTTCTGCATCTATAATAGAGATGAACTCGTAACCATGGAGAAAACCTATGATGGGTTTTGAAGGACTAAAATCTACCAGAGTCCTAGGTTGGAGTTGGGATTATCTCTGGTAAGATTTTTGGCATGCATGTAGGTTCTTTTATTCTTTAATATGTTTTCAGTGTAATTCTTGTACTTTAAGAATAAGCTGTAGTGCTACAGTGTAGACTTATGTGATGGAAAGGGTTGTGTTCCCCCCACATCGCTGTAGTAAATACACTTCTTTGAGAGGTGGTAGCAGTGTACACTGTGGGGGTTAGGTTGACCTCAATACATTGCACAGGGCATGAATTTTTTCCAGAGCCTTGAGCAATGTAGCTTGGTTGACCTAAGTTTTAAGGTGTAGACTCAGCTTGAATGTGTTTGCTTAGAAGAAGCTGTATGATAACTCATAACTATGGGCAATACATTGAAAAGAAAGCAAAGCATGGGGGCTGGCCTGTTTAGGCAGTCTGGCTTGCTATGGATATCACAGGATACAACAGGAAGCTGTGCAGTCTTAAAGTCCCTGGTCAAGAAGGAGTGAGATGTGGGTCTTCACCCAGGAGAGTTGACACCTGGGAGCTAGCACCCTAAACTGGGTACCCTTGTTGGACCACAGACTGGGAATATAGGTGCAGCTGCCTGAAAGCATGACAAAACATTTCAGGTACTTTTATTTAACTAATAATCTATTTTAAAATGCTTGTTTTGTACATGTAATTGAATTCCAATTTTGATCCAAATGCAGCATGACACAAATTCCAGGTAAGAAGTTATCTAATAAATAAAAGTTGTGTCACGCTATTTTCTAACAACTGTAAAAATTAAGAAGCTGAATAAAAACGTTATGCTATTCAATTGCTTAAATAAACATGTATAAATACAATGTCTCATCTCCTCCTGGTTAGTAAGTACTACCAAATTTAGTGTCAAGGTTATTGCAATGATTTGGGGAATCTGTCTATGTACAGTTTATGAATTCAGTGTGATTTTATGGATTGTCTGTACCCTTTTATCTTAGAACTTTTTTTTATTGTGGCTATGTACACACTGCAGTGTCTTCTTGGGCTGCCACCCTGACATGGTGAAGAAGCTTGAGCATACTTAAGACCCTAGGAACAATGCCATCAGGAGTCCTGCACTCCTGGTAGGGTCACCCAAGGCGATAAGGTCAAAGGCAAGGTACCAGACAAAGCACAGCCCAACACAACCGAGTATAAGACCTCAATGGCAGGATTACCTCTCAATGGCTGCAAAGGCACATGAAGGCTGCAATGGAGAAGAAACCCATGGTTGTTGTGGACCTCCTTGCCACCAGACACAGGTATCTCTTCTGCCAAGATTTGTGTGGCTGCTGGTGTGCAACAGCTCCCTCACATTACAGTACTCACACACAAGCTTCTTTCACAGGAAGAACTTTCTCCCTATACCACGCATAAAAGTCCTGCAGCGATGGGTGAGTGGCGATGGGGACAGATGAAGTGATCACAAGGAGTCCCTAGTCACAGACCCACATGCAGGCAGTGACAGCAAGATGGTCATTGTGTGCCTCCGGACTAGGCACAGCAGTCACGACTGAGCAGCTTTTTTAGGAAACCCTCTGCTCATGTAATATGGGGAAGGGGCTAGAAAAGGTGCCCCAAACAAACTATCCTACCATACCCGACTGGATAACCGCATTCAGAAAGATCACTCCCAATGCGGTCGAAAAACAAAAATGTTTCTTGCAACTTGAAATGTCTGTATCCTAACTAGATGGCTCAAAAAGTGAAAGACAAAAACAGCAATCTTCGCCCAGGAACTCTCAAGGTACAACATCGACACTGCTGCTCTCAGTGAGACAAGATGTGCAGATGAAGGCCACTTGAGGGAAGAGGTTAGTGGTTACACTTTCTTCTGGAAAGGAAAACCAGCAAGCAACAGGCAAATACAGTGTCGGCTTTGCAATCAAGAACCTTCTAGTCAACTGCCTGATTGAGTTCCCCTTTGGCATCAACGAGCACCTTAGGACCCTCTGTATCCGACTGGTCAATAAGTCATTTGCCACCATCATCAGTGCATATGCACTAACATTTGACACTGAAGAACGGAAAGAATCCTCCTACGCTGACCTTGATAAATTTCTGTCATCTATTCCAAAAACAGATAAGACAATCCTCTTAGGGGACTTTAACACAAGAGTTGGCTGAGATTCTAATGTATGGAATAGCTCTATGAGAAAGGAGTGGGCAAGACCAATTCCAATGACATCCTTCTACTCAGCAAATGCACAGAGCACAACCTTGTGATCACAATCTTCAGACAAAGCAACAAGTACAAAACAACTTGGCAACACCCCCGCTCAAAAAATGGCACCTTTTAGACTATGTCATTGTAAGAACACAGGATCTAACAGATGTCCAAATAACCCACACTATGAGAGGAGCCACCAACTGCTGGACTGACCACCACCTGGTGAGGTCAGTCTTGTTCAATAAGACTGCATCAAAACATAGAAAGCAATCCAAACCACACAGACGGCAATACAACATCCAAACACTTCAATCCACAGTGCACCAAGAGAACTTCCAAGCACTCCTCGATGAAAAACGGATCATATGCACCCCTGGAAATGACAACACAAGTGTCAAAGAAGATTGGGAAGCTCTAAAACAGACCATCCATGAGGCTTATGAGGAATCCATCGGCCTTGTTACCTGTCTTCAAAATAGTCCTGATGGAGGCAACAACATTGAGATCACAGCCCTTTTGGGCAGGAAGAGAAAAGTTTCTGGGTCTGGCAAAACCATCCATCATCCAGTCAGAAGTAAAGCTCTTTCCATCAGCTCAAAGATGAAGTTCAAAGGAGGATCTGAGAAACCAGAAACAACTGCTGGAAGGACAAAGCAAAAGAAATCCAAGCATTCGTTGATAGACATGATATGCAGAGCTTTTTTTGTGAGACAAAGACCTTTACAGACCAAGCTCATATGGCCTCGCACCACCAAGATCCGAAGGTAGCAGTATCCTTCTTAAAGTAATGAACTCATCAAAAAGCACTAGAAGGAACACTATCAAAAGCCTCTAAAATCGAGAATAGACTGTGACTGATAACACCATCAACTCCATCATTCAGCACCCAATCTGGGAAACTCTTGCCAATCCACCAACACCTGAGGAGGTCTGCAAAGCAGTTAAGCAAATGAAGAACAATAAAGCATCAGGTCCTGATGGCATACCAGCTGAAGTACTGAAAGTGAGGGGAGAAACACTGACTAACAAGCTTAATTTGCTGCTGCTCAAAATCTGGTGCACCGAAGAAATCCCCACTGACTTATGTAATGCTAACATAGTAATCATTTTCAAAATGAGAGATAGGGCTGTCTGTGGCTACTATTGAGGCATTGCTCTCCTCTCCACTGCTGGGAAGGATTCTTGTTAGAATCTTATTGAATCACCTGCACCCTCTTGCAGAGGAAGTACTCCCAGAGTCCCAGTGTGGCTTCAGACCATCACAAGGAACCACCAATATGATTTTAGCAGCAAGGGCAGATCCAGGAAAAATGTCAACACCACAAGGAGCTGTATTATGGCCTTTAATCCATCTGACCAAAGGCTTCAGCTCTGTCAACCATGAGGCTCTGTAGAAAATCATATCCAAGTTTAAAAAAGACATCCCCTTCAATAATCCTATTGTGGGTAAAAGGTGGAGAGGAAAAGGGTAGTCACTGTAACTGGACTAACGGTCACTTACTATACACAGATAGGAGGACACAAACTTCTTTGTGAAGGGCAAAGCACAGCAAGAAAAAAAGGCAATTTGAAAGTGAGGGCAAAGACTGATAAATCAGCACTAGAGTTATTCACATGGATATGAGGACCAGTTCCATGAACGGCAAGGCAGTGTGAACCCCTATGTTTCTGTGGAGAGAAATCATGTATTTCCCCCATAATGTGATTGCAAGGTTTGAAACAATGCTTTCTGAAACGTTTCAGACATACCAACTGAGGATTGGGGAAAGTATGTCTTAAAATTGGTATCTCTGCTAGATTTCCAAAACTTTACTTTGGGTTTGGCAACTATCAGGATAGGCAACGTAGTTACCTCTCCCTTACTTTCATGTGTCATTCCTTTGTTACCATTATATGCCTAGAACTGTTTTTCAGACATTAAACTGGAAGAATGTAAATTGTGGTTACTGTATTATTACAATGACCTTCCCTGTTTATCCACCATTTTGAGTCTGTGCATGACATATGGCTCAGCCAAATAACATGTAGACTGACCCAGGAACTTGCATCTTACCTAGGAACAGCAGCTCATGCATCAAAAGGGAGAAAAGAGTAAAGGGAAGAGTCAAGATTTGGAAGCCAAGATGGATTTAAAAAAAGATATGCTTTAGGAATTATTTTGGGGAACTTCTATGGCCTGCCTCATACAGGAGGTCAGATTAGATGATCACAGTGGTCCCTCCTCGTCTTAGAAACTATGAAAGTTTGGAAATTACAGAGGAACCAGATTAGAAGTGCTGAGCATGGCAGCTGTTGATAATGTCAGGGAGGTAGGGAAAACTCTGAAGGCAGAGCAGGGTGGGAAGTGGCAAAGCAAGGACAAAAGACGATACTTCCACTCCGCTCATTTACCAAAACACTAAATGGCAATATTCGTAAAAACTCAGAAAACTCTCTCTAGCCTCAAATCTTGAAAAAACAGCTCCAATTGTATATAGTATTACCAAAACTGCATATCTAGTATAGAAAGTTCTTTGCCAGTATTCTTCTTCTTCCAGATAAAGTCTCAGCTGCCATCTCCACTGCCATGTCTGGATGCTGGGATCCCATGAAGATCTCAACACCACTGACACACTGCAGTGCAGCTCTTCATCCCTCTGATCCACCAATTTAACAGAGCAGTTATGTTTCTATTTCATCAGACCGCATAAGTTGTCTGTCTTATCTATTAGCATTTAGGGCAGTTTGGAAGAGCAAGAACTAAGGATTCCGTACAGATCACCACAGAATAGATAGATTTTCAGCCTCAAGCCAGAGCTGCCATTGTCATAGACCTTAAGTCCCTTAAGCGTTTCTCTGCACTGCTCAAAGTTATACCCCTCTCAGCTAATCATTTTTATATACTAAAGTCTTGTGAGTGACAATTCATCTGGTCCTGATCCTCCCTATCTCTTCAGATGGCCACCAACAACCTAACATTGACTTTGGGCTAGCTGGCCATACACTAGTATGATGGTTTCCTCTGAGTAGTACTACAGATAGTAGGAGAATAAAGTTGAAGAGAAAGGTACATGTCTTCTGGCCTACTAAATCCTTGTGCAGAGGAGTTCAGAAAGCAGTGGTATAACACCTAGGCAGTGTTGGAAGCAAAATGTGTTATAGATGTACTGGGAGTCCAAATTCTAGTTACATCATCAAGTATGTCTAGTGTAGACAAAACCTCTAGTATAGCTGTAAGAGGAAACTGTAATACAGAATTTTTTTGGGAGGAGGGGGGGAATGGAGGAAGGGAGGAAAAACAATATGTTTCAGTTCAAGGACAAATTCTAGTTACCTATGTGAAAAGGAAATGTACTGCCACATCACATGGCCCAACACTCTGTGGCAAATTACCGGTACTGTTATGTTGGGTCTCGCGCTCTCTCTTCTTTAGGGAAGGTTCAGGGCGCCATTGCTTGCCTCTGAACCGGTATTTTAATTACCCCACTAGTGTACTTGAGGAGGGGAGTGGAGAGGGAGGGACCTGGGCCCGCCTTCTTCTCCAGGTCCCAACCCAGGGGCCCTGAGGTTTGTGGTGAACCTCTTGGACTAGCAGTTCCTTCCCCTGGGCTACTTTCCTCTCCTGCCCCCCTTTAGCTTGGGAAGGGGCTTCTTGCCCTCCTTTTAACACAAGCCAAGTTCCCCTTACCTAGGGTTTCTTAAGGATTTCTCAGCCCACCACAGCACTCCTCCAAACTTTCCTTTTGTCTCTCTTCAATACTGTTCTCTTCTCCAACTCCTTCAAACTGCTCTCTGCTCCAACCAAACGTCCCTGCTCCAACTCCCACACTGTCTGACTGAAGCAGGGGTTTTTATCACGACTGACTGCTGGTGCTCTAATTGGCTGCAGGTGCTCTAGTTAATCTATAACAAACGCTCCTCCCCTTGCAGGGAATAAGGCTCCCTGCTAACACTCTCCTGCTGCCCTCTGGCCATGCTGTATCACATATCCCCCCGTCCCGCTCAACACCAAGGGGTTGGGCTACTTGGGACGAGAGGCAGTGCCATCGGGATAGGCCATCAGCGTTGCCATGTTGGCTTCCTGCTCTATGTTGGACCCGAAAATGGAAAGGCTGCAGAGAGAGGAACCACCTCGTCACTCTGGCGTTCTTCTCCTTGTTCCTGTGCATCCACTGGAGCGGGGCGTGGTCTGTCATGAGGGTAAACCGCCGCCCTAGGAGATAGTAGCAGAGAGTCTCCATAGCCCATTTTATCGCCAGACATTCCTTTTCAACAATCGCGTACTTTTGTTCCCTGGGGAGGAGCTTCTGGCTGAGGTACAAGATGGGGTGCTCCTCCTCCCCTACCATCTGGGAAAGGATGGCACCGAGCCCCACCTCCGAGGCGTCCATTTGTAGGATGAATTCCTTCTCAAAGTCTGGGGCTATGAGTACTGGATGGCAGCATAGGACTGTCCGTAAATCTGCAAATGCTTCTTCTGTCGCAGCAGTCCACTTCACTATCTTGGGGCCCCGAGCTTTTATCAGATCCGTCAATGGCCCTGTTCTTGTGGCGAAATGAGGGATGAATCTCCGATAGTATCCTACTATTCCTAAAAATGCTCTGACCTGCTTTTTGCGGATTGGTCGAGGCCAACCTTGTATTGCCTCCACTTTGTTCCACTGGGGTTTTACCAAACCTCTCCCTACTACATGCCCAAGGCATCTGGCCTCAGCTAGTCCTATCGCGCACTTGAGAGGGTTGGCAGTGAGACTGGCCTTTCGCAGGGCGTCCAACACTGCTTCTACTTTTTCTAGGTGCGTTTCCCAGTCAGGGCTATGTATGACTATGTTGTCTAAATAGGTGGCGGCATACGTGGCATGGTGTCGTAATAACTTATCCATAAGTCTTTGGAATGTTGCAGGGGCCCCATGGAGTCCGAAAGGGAGGACAGTGTATTGAAACAGGCCATCGGGTGTAGAGAAGGCAGTTTTTTCTTTGGCATCCTTGGCCAGGGGAATTTGCCAATATCCTTTGGTTAAATCCAGAGTGGTTCAGTATCGGGCCTTGCCTAACTGATCAACTAGCTCGTCAATGCGTGGTATCGGGTAGGCATCAAAGTGGGACACTTCATTCAATTTCTGGAAGTCATTACTAAACCTCAGGGTGCCATCAGGCTTGGGGACTAGGAGGATCGGACTGGACCACTGGCTGTGGGATTCTTCAATGACCCTGGGTTCCAGCATCTTCTTCACTTCCATCCTAATTTCTTCCCTTTTAGCTTCCGGTATGGTTTTATCATCACCCTTACTCCGGGGCTGGTGACAATATGATGTTGGACTAGTGTTGTTCAGCCCGGTTGTGTATAGAATACGTCCTGGTTCCGGTGGATCATTTCAATGACCTCTGTTCGTTGTTCTGGGGTTAATTCAGGAGATATCTTTACCTGTCCCTGTGGGTCATCTGTCTGAGGTGTCCTCGAATGACCAGACACGTCTCTCTGTCATGCCAGGGCTTCAGTAAGTTGATGTGGTAGATTTGCTCTGGCTTTCGGCGGTCTGGTTGTCTAACCTTATAGTTCACTTCCCCAATGGCTTCCACTATCTCATATGGTCCGTGTCAGCTGGCTAGAAGTTTGCTTTCTGCTGTCGGTATTAACACCATCACCCGTTCCCCCGGCTGAAATCTCCGTACTTTCGCCCGACAGTTGTAATATGTCTGCTGGGCCTCTTGTGCTTTTTCCAAATGTTCCCGTACTATCGGAGTTACTCGAGTTATTCACTCTCTCATCTGTGTCACGTGCTCAATGACATTCTTTCCTGGGTTGAATTGTTCCTCCCAACCTTCCTTGGTGATATCTAATATCCCGCGTGGGTGGCGTCCATATAATAATTTAAAGGGAGAAAAACCCGTGGACACCTGGGGGACTTCCCGTATAGCAAACATTAGATATGGCAGAAGGATATCCCAGTCTTTTCCATCCTGTGTTACCACCTTCCAGATCATACTTTTAAGGGTACAATTAAATCGCTCGACCAGTCCATCCGTTTGTGGATGGTAGACTGAGGTCCGTATAGCCTGGATGCAGAGCAAGGCACATAAAAGTCTTTCATTAGTTTTGACATGAACGAGGTTCCCTGGTCTGTCAGGATCTCCTTAGGGATGCCCACTCTGGCGAAAACCTGTAGTAGTTCTTTTGCTATTGCCTTGGATGTGGGGTTTCTTAAAGGAATGGCCTCTGGATACCGCGTGGCATAGTCAAGGATGACAAGTATGTTTCAGTGGCCTCGTGCTGATTTTTCTAATGGGCCCACTATGTCCATGGCTATCCTCTCGAAAGGGACATCAATAATAATTGGCAAAGGTACTAATGGGGCCGGCAAGTGAGGTCGGGGGCCATGCAACTGGCATTCAGGGCAGGAGGCACAATAACGCTGGACTTCTGCGCGTATCCCTGGCCAATAAAACCTTCTTAGGATTCTATCCAGTGACTTGTCTACCCCTAGATGTCCCCCAAATAGATGACTGTGAGCTAATTCTAGTACTGCCCTTATGTGTTTCCGTGGGACTAAGAGTTGCTCTACTTCTTCCCCTCGTATTTGCTCTATCCTGTACAAAAGATCGCGTTTGAGCACATAATATGAGCTTGGGCCTTTGATTTTTCCTTCCACAGGCACACCATTTACTTCCACTACCTCCTCCCTCATGTTCGCATATAATGGATCTTCGGCCTGGTCCTGCTCAAAAGTTTCACGTGCAGTACCGAACTGACCTAATTCTAGGAGGCCTATTTCTACTCTTCCCCTTGGGGTGCTCCCACTTGGGCTAGGGACCGCCTCCAAGTCTTCCTTGGCCTGAATTATCTCCTGGTCTCCTGAGCGGGATCGCTTACCCACAAGGGAAGTTTTTTTGATTAGCTGCTAGAATCCTGGTCCCTAACCTTTTATCTGCCCTTCGTTCTCGCCTAGATCTTCGGGGTTTTCCAGGGGATGAGAATAACTCTGGAGCAAATTCGGCAAACACTGGGGTGAGGCTAAATGTAGTTGCCTCCATCTCAGCCTGGGGGTTGCTACCCTCCCCTGGCTCTACTGGGGTAAGTAAGCCTTCAAACCCGGGGAAGTCTCTCCCAATCAAAACAGGGTAGGGGAGCTTGGAGACCACCCCTGCAGAAACCCTGGTAGTATTTCCCTGGATCTCAATCCGTACTGGAACTGTAGGGTAAAAATTCACGGTGCCACGTACGCACGCTACCCCTGTGTTTTTGGCCCAGGTTAGTTGGTCTGTTCCTACCAACTTCCCCGAGACCAGCGTGACAGCACTCCTGGAATCTATTAATGCTATGGTCTTATATTTTTACTTATTCATTTTTACTGGTCTGGTATATCCATGTCAGGTCATTGTGACCCCTACTAGGCCGACTAGGCCACATTGCTCCCCGTAATCCCCCAGATTACACTGCATAGGTTCTTCCTTGTTGGGGCATTGGGCTGCTATATGCCCCAATTCCCCACACTCATAACACCGCCCCCTTATTCCGGTTGTCACCCTCTGCCTGGGGCTATTTGGCCAGCCCCCCACCTCTCTTCCCAAACCCCCAGGTCCCTTCCTGGCCTCGAGCCTTTCCTCAGTGTCTTTCCTCCCGGTTACAGTTCTCCTATAGTTCTCGACAGCCTGGGGCCTTGGGTTTGGGGTTGGCTTCCTGGATTGCCGTGTCTCCCCGGCTGGGGTCTGGAACAGTTCGCAGGCTGCCAGCTGTCTTTCCACGAGGGAGACCAACTCATCATAAGTAGAGGGATCATTCTGGCCAACCCAAGACCTGAGACCTGGTGGCAGCTCCCTCATATACCGGTCCAATATCAGTACCTCCATCATCTTCTCAGAGCTAAGGGCCTCAGGGCGCAATCATTTCCAGGTCAGGTGGATCAGGTCAAACAATTACGATCGGGGTGTCTTGCCCTCCGTATATTTCCACTCATGGAACCTCTGGGCTCACAGTGCCGTCGTTACTCTGAACCTGGCCAGGATCTCTGCCTTTAGCTGGGAATAATCTGCTGCAGCCTCTGCAGCCATATTGTAACAGACCTTCTGGGCTTCCCCACACAGGAATGGGGCAAGGATACTAGACCACTGATCTCGGGGCCAGGCCTCCCGCAGGGCTGCTCTTTCAAAAGCCAGGAGGTATGCCTCCACATCATCCTCCCGTGTCATTTTCTGTAGGCAATGGCTAGCCCGTATGGTCCGGGTCCCTTCACAGTTGCGATTCTGCTCCATAAGGGCCTTCATCTGGTTCACCAGGTCTTTCAGCAGGGCTCGGTCCTGAGCAGCCTGACTCATCAACAGATGATTGGTCTCCCGCTGCATTCTAGTCGCCTCCTGTTGGGCAGTTGCTTGGCCCCGGGTAGCCTCTTGCTGGGCTGCAGCGGCTTGTAGAAGGGCCTTGACCACATCATCCATCTTAAGGATGGGAGGGTTTTGCCTAACCCTGGTCTAAGTCCCCAGCGCACAAATCCCACTTCTAACACCACGTGTGGCAAATTGCCGGTACTGTTATGCTGGGTCTCGCGCTCTCTCTTCTTTGGGGAAGGTTCAGGGTGCCATTGCTTCCTCTGAACCGGTATTTTAATTACCCCACTAGTGTACTTGAGGAGGGGAGTGGAGAGGGAGGGACCTGGGCCCTGAGGTTTGTGGTGAACCACTTGAACTAGCGGTTCCTTCCCCTGGGCTACTTCCCTCTCCTGCCCTCAGCTTGGGAAGGGGCTTCTTGCCCTCCTTTTACACAAGCCAGGTGCCCCTTACCTAGGGTTTCTTAAGGATTTCTCAGCCCACCGCAGCACTCCTCCAAACTTTCCTTTTGTCTCTCTTCAGTACTGTTCTCTTCTCCAACTCCTTTAAACTGCTCTCTGCTCCAACCAAACTTTCCTGCTCCAACTCCCACACTGTCTGACTGAAGCAGGGATTTTTATCACATGACTGACTGCTGGTGCTCTAACTGGCTTCAGGTGCTCTAATTAATCTATAAAAAACCTTCCTCCCCTTGCAGGGAATAAGGCTCCCTGCTAACACTCTCCTGCTGCCCTCTGGCCATGCTGTATCACAACTCCAAGCAAAACAGTTGTGCATGTTTGAGTACCACAGTTAAATAGAATATTGTCAAATAACTTTATATATTTTATTTATTTTTAAATGTAACTTACTACATCTTTTCTGCTTCTTTTACAACTTCCCTTCCTGGCTTCACTCCACTTTTTCCTATTTTAGATCATGATTTTTCTTTTCCTGAGCAGTTTCCACTATCATTTTTCTTCTCTTCCCACCCTCATCTTTCCCTACATTGTGTCCTCTACCTCCTCCCTTATATATCCTGCCATTCTTCCTTCCTTTCCAGAATCTCTTTCCACCATTCTTATGAACATCTCATCCTGCAAATCACTCATTTTCCCACTTCATGAACATCCATTCCTAGACTGGTGAGATTTTCAAGCCGTCACCTAGATCTACGTGTGCACTAGCAATATTCAGACTTAATTCACCAACAGTGAATGCAAAAGTTCTGTAACGATTCCACAGTGACAAGTTTAGATACTAATATAGATGCATCATTAAACCTACTACTCAACATATGACACAAAAGATGGAAGGAAAGATTTACAGGCAATGCACAGGAGATAAGCCAGACACCCTACTCCCAAGCTGCCGGGAAAAAATTAAACTACTGGGACTTCTGCCAGGGTAATGTCCCTGGACCCTCACCAGGCTCCATCTTTCCATCAGACTCTGGCTAGAAGATGACTAAATCTGAAGCCTCCCTTCGCCTCTCGTCACAAGTTTTGGCTTCTAGAAAGTAAAAGGAATATTCTCTCCCATCCCAGAGCCTACTGGCTGCTACATAGTTGGATTGGGAGTGCTCTGCTGTTTCACCTCTCAGATTTCCAGTACTGCAAAAGAATGCATTCAGCCCAGCCTCCGTTTTCAAGTCCTACTCTCCAGTGAATAGCTTAAGTGCTTGTGCTGTTCAAAGTTTACCTCAGCAGCAGCAGGGGAAAAGCTATCCGAATTGTCAGTTTCACTGATAGGCACAGGTTTCTGAATAGCAGGCAGTGAGATCAGACAACACAACGGTCAGTTACCACCAGTGTGGAAACTTCAGAAAACTAAGCAAAGCACCAAAGGGTCTGGAGCTGTTTGCATGCAAATTTAGGAATATAGCAGTAGATTAGTTCACACTTGAATTACATTTGTAATGTTATCTTTCCAACTTTAAGGGATGGAAATTCAATTTATTTTAAAATGAATACTTCTTACATAGCTTACTATTTGCAATGGACAATAGAACTTTCAAGCTCTGCAGAAGAAACATCAGACAGTAACTTTTTTTGAGATGTGAAACAACTCCCAATTTTTATAATCAACATGACCAAACTTAATACACCAACAACCATGTTTTAATGTTCAATAGCTCATGACTTCACAGGTTTAGAAACTAGTACAAAAAGCTTCCAAACCAGTATGCTTTTTACTGATTTTTCAGATTAGATGATGATAATAGTCCCTTTTGACCTTGAATCTATTATTCTAGGACATAAAAATAAAAGTTTTCAGCAGCTGGCTTTTTCATAAGGTAATCAGAAACAAACATTTTTTAATGCGAGCTGCAGTTTCTCCCCATCAAACCGTAAAAAAACTTAAGGGACAAAGGTGAGAATTAACCTTCAACTACAATTCATAAAACAAGAAAAATCTCATTTTGTATCTTTACAAAAAAAAATCAAACCCTATCCCCAATTACAAACTACAAATTGAAAATTTTGAATTAACTTCAAGGTTTAATTTAAAATTTTAATATGTAATGTTTACAACATATCATACTCTATTCTTAATTGCTTATATTATTAAAAGTTAAAGAACCTTTTATAATAAAAAAGTTACATATAATTAAAAGGAAAATAAAAAGTGCCATTTTTAATTTAATTGTGATACTAATCAAAGTAATTGAGACAAAGTCATCAGGTCAGGTATGAAAATGAAGAGCTCCTTCCCCACAGCACAGCGTTATGCTTTATCTTAGTTGTTCATTATGCAAAATTCCTAATGGGAAATTGTTTTCAGCTTGTAGATTTTAAATGATTAGATAAATATTTTTGTATATAAGCGTCCCTAGAAAAGGTTTATCTTCCCTGATTTCATGGATGTCTGTACTGCCTGCCAAGTATCCCAAGTATGAAGAAACATTCAGTTATGTGTTATACTTTCTCTATTTGCATCAACTTCCTTGCAGAAAGTACATTCTCCCCATAGAATTATGTTGTTTTGGGATTTTTATTTTTTGCTGATACTTCTTTTGATACTGTTTGGAGAGAAGACTACTACTTCATTTTGTAAGTTAAAACACAAGCGTAGTAAGGATTTGTTCAATATATACATATTATACAGAAGACAAAAGTTATTCCATATTCTGGTTGACATTAAGGCTATGGTGTGATCTTTGTGACAATATAATACAAGAAAAAAATTGTAGTTGAAGTTCAATCCCTAATTTTGTGTTTCCTGAATCTTAAAAGTTTGATGGTGATAAACCACAACTCAAACAATGTTTTGTTTCTGAATTTTCTTAATTTTTAAGTAGGAAAAAAAAAGTGTTATTCAAATAGAACACACACACATATTCCTTTATCTGCAAAGTATATTTTATTATTAGAATCATTTTGTAGGTCACTGCATTGCAGTACCTACAGTTCACAAAAGAGAGCGTTACTCATCGTGTGTAGTAACTGTGGTTCTTCTACATGTGTGTGTCTTAGAGTGCGCCACTCTAGGTATATTCATGCCCTACACCTCAGATCAAAGATTTTAGGTAGCAATGTTTGTTCGATCTGCAGATGCACTCTCCCAGTCTTGTACCCTGCAACAGGGCTATGTAACACCATATAGGTTAACCATCCTCAGTTCCTTCTTTACTGCAGAGCTCATTGTAAGAACTACAAAGCAGAGGGGAGGAGGGCGGGTAGTGGAGCACACATAGGGGCACATATCTAAGAACCAGAGTTACTGACAAGGTAAGTAACCCTCTCTTCAAGTAAAGTCCCTATGGTCGCTCCACTCTAGGTGACTCTGTGGTGGAGCTTCAGTCGAGTCTAATATTGAGGATAAGAAAGTAAAGCCAAATATGACACTGGATGCTGAGTCATGGGTGATAGCATAATGTTCAGCAAATGTATGAGCAGATGTCCAAGTCACCGCTCTGCATATTTCTGTGACCAGAATGTTCTTGATGAAGGCTATGGAAGTGAAGAGATCTTGTGGAGTGAATCTGAACTCCAGAAGGAGAATGAAGGTTGTGAGCGAGGTAGCAATAGGTAATGCAATCTGATATCCACCTAGAGAATCTTTGTTTAGAGACTGAGGATCCCTTAGATCTGTCTGGAATGGAGAGAAATAGTCTAAGCCCTTCAGGAAAACTCTTAGTTCTATCCAAATAGAAAGCTGTGGCTCTCCTGACATCCAGTGTCACTTCCCTTTTGTTCTGGTGCAGTGTTGGAAAGAAAGCTGGGAGGTGGATAGACTGGTTTATATGGAAGTCTAAAGATATTTTCAGTAGGAACTTGGGGCGTGGCTGTAATGTAATCTTATATTTGAAAAAAATTGCAAACAGGGGTACGCCACTAGAGCTCCTCTCCCTCCTGCTCTCCAAGCAGACGTAATGGTCACTCGGAATGCAGTTTTCATAGAGAGATGTACAAGAAAGCCTGCAGCCATGGGTTCAAAGGGAGGCCTTGTAAGGTACCTAAGCACAAGTCTGAGATCCTATGCCACTGTAGGACATCTGATTTGTGGAAAGAGGTTACGCATACCCTTCAGAAATCTTATTGTCGGATAAGCAAATACAGAATAACCATCTATCTTATGATGAAAGGCAGTGATGGTTGCGAGATACACTTTTAAGGAGCTTAGAGATAATTCTGATATTTTTAGTTGTAGAATGTAATGTAGCACAAGTGGTAGTAGAGAGGATATAGGAGTAATGTGCCTCAAGTCACACCAGAGCTGGAATCTCTCTCTCTTTGGAATCTGTGTGTTATGAGTAGTTTCCCGCTATGTAACGGCACAATCCTCAGAGCAGGTCATTTCCAAGATTTGAAACCACTGGAGCCATGCCTTGCGTCAAAGAACCTGTATATTGGATGGATCTGGCCAGCATCCTGAAACAGGAGATGAGGAACAGGCTGGAAAGTGATTGGTGGACAAATCACCAGTTGAGTAAGGTATGAAATCATGTTTGTCTTGCCCAGATGAGAGCTATAAATATAACTCAAGTGCTCTCTCTTCTTATCTTGAGCAGGACCTTGGATATTAGAGGAACTGGCAGAAAGTCATAGAAGAGACTTGTGTTCCAATGTAGAAGAAAGGCATCTCTGAGAGAGTGATGACCCAGGCTGGCCCTGGAGCAGAACAGGAAGCACTCCTTTTTCTTGGTTGTGGTGAATCAACTTATCTTTGGGACTCCTCAATGTAGAAATATGCTGTGGAGAATGGAGGGTCTATTTCCCATTTGTAAGCCTGAGAAAAATTCCCTCGGAGAGTGTCCACTGCAGTGTTTTATATGCCTGGGAGGTAAGCTGCTGAGATGTTGATGTGGTGGCACATGCACCAGTTCCAGAGTTTCACTGCCCCACCACACAGGGAAGGTGACCTTGCTCCTCCCTCATGGTTTATGTAAAACATGCATGAGATTTTTGTCTGTTGATCTCTATATGCTTGCCCCTGATGAGTGGCAAGAAATATGAGCAGACATTTCTAACTGCTCAGAGTTCTAGAAAGTTGACATGTAGTGTGAATTTGAGAGGAGAGCATTTGCCTTGAATAGTGTGGATGTCCATGCTGGCCTCCCATCCAAATAGGAATGCATTTGTTGTCAGTATTAATGTTGGGGGTGGTTGAATGAAGGGAACCTCTAAACAGATATTGTGAGGGTCTTTCCACCAGTCAAGGGAGTTTTTAACAGCTGAAGGCATCAACAGAAATTTGTTTCAGCTGTATTTGCTCGGTACATTTACCATTCTGAGCCATCCTTGAAAGCACCTCATGTGAAGTCTTGCATGATTTATTACAAAGGTGCCTGCTGCCATATGTCCCAGGAGATGAAGACAGTTTCTGGCAGAGGTCTTAGGGCTGGCCCGGATTATTGAGATTAAGATGGTTAAGATGTTGAACCTTTGTGACGAAAGGCATGCTTTGGCCGCTACCACTTCCAGGTAGGCTCCTATGAATTCCAGATGTTGTACTGGCACTACTGCGGGCTTGTGGATATTTACCTATAGTCCCAGCTGAAGGAATAAGTCCATCATCTTTTGTGTGGCCCTCAAATCATTGAAGGAGTGTGCTTTGAGAAGCCAATTGTCTACATATGGGAATATCATAATTCCTTTTGTGTGAAGGTGCGCCACTGCCACAGAAAGGACCTTTGAGAACACTCTTGGTGTGGATGATAGACCAAATGGGAGCATCCGTATTGAAAGTGGTCCTGCACCAGATCAAGCTGTAGTAACCTTCTATGGGTTGGACGGATCGCGATATGCATAAGTATCTTGTATGTCGAGGGCCAAGAACCAGTTCCCTTGGTCCAGAGATGGGATTATTGCTGCAAGAGTAACCATCTTGAAGCTTTGTGTCATTACAGATCTCTTGAGTGATCTTAGATCCACAATAGATCTCCAAACACTGTTCTTTTTGGTATCAAGAAGTACTTGGCATGGAAGTCCTTCCCTGTGTGTGCGTGGGAACTGGTTCTACAGACTAATGTGACACATGGCTGGAAAGGGTTAAACATCCTGCAAAATAAATAACCCTCAGAAGACATGTGGGGAGATAAATACACAAAAACACAAACAAACATTCACCAGGGTGGATGGATAAAGATCAATGGTAAAAAAAAAGGGGGGGGCAGTAATTTAAATCGGATTTTTGAGGAAAAACCCTATCTAAAGATAGTCTTAATCATGATACATTATAGCTCAAAGATGTCTCAATATGGAATAGGGATTATAAATTCTAATTCTATAATATGAAACAATATATTCATGTAATGTTTAAGAAAAGTTTTGTAAATGAGTTCCAATGGTTTATGGATTAGGGACTCAATCTTATGGGGTTCCGGGGCTTCTATATAGATTATTTAGGTTAATCTTTCTATCTACCCAATAGGACTCAGTGCTCAAAGATACTATCAGAGATGCTTAGTTTTGCAGGTCTCAAACTGTGGATTTGTGTCTCCAGAGATAACATGCTTGTTAACAGCAAAAATGTTTTTAAATAAATAAATAATATATAGAGGAGAGAAACCATAGAATATCAAGGTCGGAAGGGACTTCAGGAAGTCATCTAGTCCAACCTCCTGCTCAAACCAGGACCAATCCCCAGACAGATTTTTACCCCAGTTCCCTAAATGGCCCCCCCAAGGATTGAAGTCACAACCCTGGGTTTAGCATGCTCAAACCACTGAGCTCTACAGACCTCAACCCTATTGTCCCTCTGCAAATTTGTGTACACAGAGTCAATCCCTTACCTCTCTCTAAAAGTGCAAAGTTTAAAAAAAGTTCAATGAATAGAAGATTGTTGGGGCGGAATAGATCTGAACAAGGAGAAGTCTGGAGATAAATGTGAGAAGGGAGGGACAGGCAGTAGAAACAAAAGTGAAACTGTTTGAACAGCATATTCCAGAAGTCTTGAGGTCTTTCTGAGTGTAGCTTTCATTGATTTGAGATCTACCATACCATTCTCTCACTAGAAGGGAAAAGCTATAATGGCAGCAGGCCATAAAGAGACCCAGTTTGGGAATATTTTAATGAAGTTCCTCTACCTGTAGGAAAGATAGGCATGCATGCAAAATGCAAACAGTGCAACAAAGAAATGCAAGGCCTGGTTGTCCGAATGAAACAACATCATGAGAAGTGTTCCTTCTCAGGAGGAAGCTGTGTTGAAGATGATGAAAGGAACATGTCTGAACATGCAGAATCTTCAGATTGGTAAACTTTTTTATTTCATACTTCTTTCTTAAGGACTGCCTGTCTTCCTTCTGGACTATTCTTGAATTCTCATGTTTGAGCAAAAAATATACTTGTTACTAGGGTACTATCATTTTAGATGGCGGGGGGAGCTCTGTGTTGTCATCTACAACTGACTTTTTCATGGGTCAGTGGGCCCTAATAGAAAAAAGGTTCTCCAATCCTGCTTTAAAGGAACTGTGTTGTTAGCTTCTTGGCTACCAGAAGGATATTACAGAAGCTGTTTTGTGCTGGCTTAGTAAAATCTAAGTATTGGAATACCCACAGGCTATGAGAATTGTCTGCCCCATTCTTTGCAGTTTACCCTGAGTAACTTCAGTGCGGCTCCCAAGGACCCTGGTCACAACACTGAATATGTAAACACATTCAAGCGGGCCAGCTCAAGAACACTCCAACCTAGCATATGATAAAATCATTTGATAAAACAGATGAATTGTGATATTTTATCTGAAACATCAGGAGTAAAAATACAAAGACAGGTGGTGAATAGGGATGTTTTGTCTGAAACATCAGGAGAAAAAGTACAAGGGGGGTAACAAACATGTCATGAAACACGTAAGGTGATACACAAGTTGTTTATCCCAGATTGATTGCCTCAGTCTACAAGTGCTGGGATACCTCACTTTAACCCTTCATCTGGCCTAGAGTGCAGTGGA
Source organism: Gopherus evgoodei (assembly GCF_007399415.2). NCBI lineage: Eukaryota > Metazoa > Chordata > Testudines > Testudinidae > Gopherus > Gopherus evgoodei. Next base: position 126,243,894 of record NC_044323.1, read on the forward strand.
AAGTCCCATCAGTGACTGAGGCCTTGACTACACTGGCGCTTTACAGCGCTGCAACTTTCTCGCTCAGGGGTGTGAAAAAACACCCACTGAGGCAGCAAGTTACAGCGCTGTAAAGCACCAGTGTAAATAGTGCCCCAGTGCTGGGAGCACAGCTCCCAGCACTGTAAACTAATCCCCATGGGGAGGTGGAGTACCTGCAGCGTTAGGAGAGCTCTCTCCCCCAGCGCTGGCACCGTGACCACACTCGCATTTCAAAGCACTGCCATGGGAGCACTCCCGCAGCAGCGCTGTACAGCTGCAAGTGTAGCCATACCCTCAGCCGGTCCATTGTCATGGGCATACATGTGTTAGTGTACCTGGTCGGGTGCCTTCACTAATAAACTAAGTCTTGTGGTCTTATTGGGCAGTTCGATCGGAGCCTGCTGCATGGTCTATCTGGGCAGAAAGAACCCCTATGCACAGCCGAACAGCTGACCACAGCATGCAAAGCAGTGATGGGCAATTGCTCCTCTTCTACCAGAGCACTCTTCTGTGGATGCCACTATTGCTCATTCCATTTGACAACTATATGGAGCCACTTAGAAAAATCACAACGCATGGTCTACAATGTCAATAGCATACAGGTAATGAACAACATGTTCCTCACTTCTGATGCTAATAATGCTATCCTTCAGTTACCTCAATATCTGACAGATTAGCATGGGGACAAAAACTGAAGGTAGGAAGACCTAGCTGCCACCATCACATCTCTGAGGGAGTCTACACTCAATAATGAAGTCAGGCCATAAACTGGGGCTTCTTCTGAATATCTCATTAATTCTGGCCACTCACATCCACAACTTCCAAAATCACCTTCTTTCACCTGCAGTTAGCAAGAAGATGGTGCACCTACTGTTGTATGATGACCTCATGACAGTGATACAGTGAGTTCTAAACTGTAAATGTCTGACCTTAAAGAAAACTCTATCCAGTCTAAAACTCAGCAGGCCATCTCCGGAGCAGCACCAGCTGCCAGCAGCACATCACCCCCTGCTCATTCACTAGCACATAACAGAACCAGCCTCTTCACTTTTAAAGTCCTCCAAGGAACTGGACCAAGTAAAGAAAGTATCTTTCCCCAAGACCTTCTTCAACAAATGAGTTACACAGGAACAATAAATCTGCCAACATTAAGGCTAAGACTCATGAAAGCAGGGGCTAGAGTTTTCTCAGCAACTGATCCAAGACCAAGAAACCATATTCTGAAAGTGAGAATGATCACAAGACCCCTCCACCTTCAGAATAAAATATAAGACTCACTACTTTAGCCTAGCCATCCTATAACAGCAGCAGCAACTGGGAAAAAAATAGAAAAAAGAAAGGAAGATCATATTCCCCATACGTATGTTGAAAAAAAGTTTGTTTTTTCACTAGCAACTCCTAGGGAGAATGAGGGAAATGCAGTCCACTTGTTGGACCTTGTCTTACATTAGATGTCTCTGGGAAGTCTACTAAGAGCAACATTACAGTAGAATCATAGAAGATTAGGGTTGGAACAGACCTCAAGAGGTCATCTAGTCCAACACCCTGCTCAAAGCAGGACCAACCCCAAATAAATCATCCCAACCAGGGCTTTGTCAAGCCAGGCCTTAAAAACCTCTAAGGATGGAGATAGCTGACACAGCAGACCTTGATAAAATTGCCCAAAAGACCACAGAACCATTTCAGGAAAGAAAGCACTTGGCCAGGTTTGTCAATGAAGCACAGTCCTAATGCCCTGGCTCAGTGGTTACCAGTACACTAACATATGTATGCCCATTGCAATGGGCTCAGCTGCAGTGAATGGCGGAACTTTCCATTCCCCACCTTGGCTAGCCAAAGACACTCCCTCTGAAACCCCTCTTTATATACCGATACAAACAAATAATGTATCATAGAATCATAGACAATTAGGGTTGGAAGAGACCTCAGGAGGTCATCTAGTCCAACCCCCTGCTCATATCAGGACCAACCCCAACTAAATCATCCCAACCAGGGCTTTGTCAAGCCAGGCCTTAAAAACCTCTAGGGATGGAGATTCCACCACCTCTCTAGGTAATCCATTGCAGTGCTTCACCACGCTCCTAATGAAATAAATCCAACCTAGATCTCCCCCACTGCAACTAAATATCATTGCTCCTTGTTCTGTCATCTGCCACCACTTAGAACAGCCTAGCTTCATTCTCTTTGGAACCCCCCTTCAGGTACTTGAAGGCTGCTATCAAATCCCCCCCCACTCTTCTCTTTTGCAAACTAAACCTGCCCAGTTCCCTCATCCTCTCATAAGTCATGTGCTCCAGTCCCCTAATCATTTTTGTTGCCCTCCACTGGACTCTCTCCAATTTGTCCACATCCTCTCTGTAGTGCAAGGCCCAAACATGGACGTAATACTCCAGATGTGGGCTCATCAGTGCCGAACGGGGTGGGGGAGGGAGGAATAATCACGTCCCTCAATCTGTTGGCAATGTTCCTACTAATGCAACAAGGGCACATTGTTGACTCATACCCAGCTGCTTGTCCACTATAATCCCCAGGTCCTTTTCTGCAGAACTACCGCTTAGCCAGTCGGTCCCCATCCTGTGACTGGCACTTGTTAAAAATTAGATTAAGAATAAAACATTATCTAGAAAGATTTCAGAATAAATGAATACGAATCACTTTCTATTTTTATTAATTAGAAAGTGTCTGGCTTCAATAAAGCATTAAATTGGTATCCAGATTAATATAAGAAGGCTGGAAACTTTAAATTTGATTTTGCATTCTAGGTTCACAGCAAGTACTCAGTTATAAAGTCTACATTTTCATAAAGCAGGTACACAGTTTTTTGGAAAGCTAAATTCTGGAGTCTGTATTACTGCAGTTTACATTATTGTTGATTTAGTTCAGCCAATTGTTAAAGAAATTAGAATAAGAACAATTTTGACTTCAGACACAGTTGAACGGATTTGCTTGGTTTTTCTCCTCCAAAGACTGCTAACTATCAGAACATAGATAATGTGTTAGGCTTCTTCAGATAAACACCCAATATACAAACTTTTGAATGTTAGCTTAAAGATCTTAAAATTTTGAGCTTTACTTCCATCACCAGAGTCTTTCATTATTATGACCAAACAACACCAACCTAACTACTTATTCGCAACATAATATTAAATGTAAGGAGAGAGAAATAATAACTAACATTTTCAGAATCTAAAATATAACTCTTCCATACAAAGCTTAAAAATAAGGCCTAACATGAAATAAATAAACTCACCCCACACATTCATAGGTTCCAAGACCAAAGGGACCACTGTGATCATCTAGTCTAACCTCTTATATAACATAGGCAACGCAATGTCAATAAAATTCCTAGAGCATATCTTTTAGAAAAGCATCCAATCTTATTTAAAAGTTGTCAGTGACGGAGAATCGACACTAAACATTGTAACAATTACTCGCCCAGAAACATCCTGAGGCCCTGCACCTCTGGCCAGGTATAGTTGGGCTGGCTCTGCTTAGCAGGATCCAAGTGTGATGGGGCTTAGTGGAGAGGTTTCTGTGTGGGGCGATCTGGGTGCAGGCAGCTCAGTGGGAGATCTGGATGTATAGGGATTCAGTGTGGGGTCTGGGTGCAGGGGCAGTGGGACTCTGCGACTCCGCATGGGATACAGGTGAAGGTGGCTGGGGGGGGAGGAGCTGGGTGTGGGCAGACGGGGCTCCGTGGGGAGCCTGGGTGCTGGGGAAGTAGGGCTTGATGAGGTGGGGGTCCTGGTGCAGCGGCTTAGGGCTCAGGGAAGGGGCCCAAGTGTAGGGCTTGTCAGGGTGAGGGTTCAGTGCTTAACAAGGGAGCCCCAGCTGTTGTAGAGGAGATGCCACATGCTGGGCTCCTGCTTCCCCCAGCCATTGCCCTATCCCCTTTTCTTCTTCATTCCCCTCCCCCACTCTATTCCACCCTCCTCCTTTCCCCACCCTCTCTCCCACCCAGCCCCACCACTGGCACTCACTGTTGCACAGAAAACAGGAAGGCTCCCAGCATATAGAAGGGGAACACCACTGGCACTAGGACCTAAGAGGCAGCATCCAGCTGCAAAGTCAGTGGCAGCCTCCTTCAGTTTAGCAGCTCTGGGCTTTCAGAAATGAAGGGGGGACAGTGGCATGTAATCCCATGCCTCACCTCTGTTGAGGGGGCAACCCCACCCCCCAAAAACCCTGCACCCGTGGTCATTCCCTTTGCTTCCCTGTTGTTTTCTGCAGGGAAGCACAGGAATTCCGGGGTGCGAGGTGTTTTCTGCAGGCAGGCAAAATCCCACCTGGAGTAAAAGCAGAGAGCTAGGCCCAGTCCCATGGGTCAGGCTCTCCTGCTATGTGGTGAGGATGAATCAGTATCCCTCTGCAATACACCCCCGTCCCCAACCTCTGGCCAACCCCCAAGGCCTACTCCTCCCACCCACCACCTCACACACACACACACACACACACACACACACACACTCCCTCATATAAACAGAATTCCCAGATAATAAAGTATTTTAAAATGAATTTTAGTGGCCTCTACTAATATCTTACTACTTACTAGATCTAGAAACAAATGTTTATCCCATCAGGAAGAGGGACTGCCCTATGCAGGAAGCTTGCTGTAAGAATAAAGACATCTGAAGATTCCTCACTTTGAAATACTCAGTTTTATAATTGTGTTCCTGGACTTTTTGCATTTGTTTGTCTTTGCTTATATTATTACATGGTGAAATCATACTTTGTACCCACCGATAGGCTACTACAGCAAAATTACAGTTAGTTTATCTTAGGGAAAAACCTCACTTTTTCCCTAAGTTGACTATAATATTTATTAGGAAAAAAATTGCTGACAGCAGCTGTGAAGCGAGCTCAGGGCCGTAGAAATTGCTCTAGGAGACCAAATCACTGCCCCCCAATAGCTTTCCCAGAAACATTTCTCTCTCTCCCGGCAGCGGAGGGGCGCAAGGCCCGAGGTGGAGGGGGGAAGGGCCCTGTCCGGAGCAGGCTGCTGCTTGCACAGATACAGGAAAGCAGCTTCGCTGGCGCCCGCCCGGACAAACCACCCCTGCCACGAGCTCGAGCCGCGCACGGGGCTGCGTCCCAGCCGAGCTGGGTTCCCGCGGGGGGGGGGGTGATTCAGCCCCCAGACTCCGCTGGGGGCAGGTCCGTGAGCCGCAGTCCCCTCCCCGGGCAGCTCGCCCACACCCAAGACCCGCATGAGCCCTACCTGAGCCTGGCTGCGCCTCCGCCATACCGGCCCCGCGCACGCGCCTAAGCAAACCCCTCCCACCCCGGAGAAGGGAACCCTCGGCACCGCGTAGGCCACACCCACAATCCGGGGAGGAGGGTGGGCCAAGAGCGCGCGGCAGGGAGGCGGGGGTTGGCCTGCGGCCACAAAGAGAAGGGCGGCTGCGATCCGATTTTGCAAATCTTGCTACCTGATCTTACAAATTCCTACAGATAGCAGTTTGTCCCCTGCACTCACGGCAGGACAAAGTATTATCTAGACCAGGGGTTCTCACACTGGGGGATGGGACCCGTCAGGGGGTCACAAGGTCATTACATGAGGTGTCCTGAGTTGTCAGCCTCCCCCCCAAACCCGCTTGCCCCCAGCATTTATAATGGCGTTAAATATATTTAAAAGTGTGTTTAATTTATTGGGAGGTCACAGTCAGAGGCTTGTGATGTGAAAGGGGTCACCAGTAAAAAAGTTTGAGACCTACTGATCTAGACCATTGCTGATGTGTTTGTCCAACCCATTCTTTAAAATCTTCACTGATGGAGATTCCCTTCCTGAGGCAATTTATTCCAGTGCTTAATGACACTGACAGGACATTTTTCCTAATGTCCAACCTAAACCTCCCTTGCTGCAATTTAAGCCCATTGCTTCTTGTCCTATTCTCCCTCCTACTTCTAACAACCATTTATGTACTTAAAAACAGTTATGTTTCAGTCTTTCCTCATAGATCATGTTTTTTAGACCTTTAATCATTTTTGTTTCTCTTCTTTGGACTTTCTCCAATTTGTCCACATCTTTCCTGAAATGTGGCACCCAGAACTGAACACAATGCTCCAGTTAAGGTCTACTTAGCACAGAGTAGCGTGGAAGAATTACTTCTCATGTCTTGCTTACGATACTCCTGAAAATACATCCCAGAATGATGATGCCTTTTTTTGCAGCAGTGTTACACTGTTGACTCATATTTAGCTTGTGGTCCTCTATGACCCCCAGATCCCTTTCCGCAGTACTGCTTCCTAGGAAGTCATTTCCTATTTTGTATCCATACAACGGATTGTTTAGGAAGCTAAATGGAGTATTTTGCATTTGTCCTTATTGAATTTCATCCTATTCATTTCAGACCATTTCTCCAGTTTGTCCAGATCATTCTGAACAGTAAGACCTGTTGTAGTCTCCCCCTTAACAAGTTCCTTATCAACCTTTCAATTTTCATATTGATCCCCATCTTTTCCAATTTAGCTAGTAATTCCCCATGTGGAACCGTATCAAATGCCTTACTGAAATTGAGGTAAATTAGATTCACTCCGTTTCCTTTGTCTAAAAAATCTGTTACCTTCTCAAAGAAGGAGATCAGGTTGGTTTGGCACGATCTACCTTTTTGTAGTGAATTATACCTATAGGTCACGCGCAGTTCGTGTCTAGGCTGAGGCACATGAACAAATTCCAAGACTGCAGAGTATCCAAAAGTAATAGTTTTATTACGCTCAAGCATGGTACCCTCCTGCTAGTCAGAGAGGCGACCCAAAACGCAGTTTACACAAAGATTATATACCTCTAAACAGAGCATGCTGCCCTTGTACACCATAAGCTTTAGCCAATACACAAGCCTTTTTCTTATCTACCACCTATCCCCTCTAGGCACATCCTCCTGCTGCCTAGTGTTGCAACTACCCAGGCATGCAGTTAGGTTTTTTCTCTAACTGTTGCCCTTATCTCTTTTTCTCCAGATGCCCCTCCTTTCCTGGTATGTGATGTGCTCACTTCTAGCTAAAGGCGGGCCCAGAATACAAAATGGAGTTACATATGCTAACTCACATATGCTAACTCTCCTTAACACTTTCGTAAAACCATGTTGTGTTTTCTCTCAATTACCATTGACCTCAATGTCCTTAACTACTTTCCCCTTCAAATTTTTTTCCAAGACCTTGCATACTACAGATGTCAAACTAACAGGCCTGTAGTTACCTAGATCACGTTTCTTCCTTTCTTAAAAATAGGAACTATGTTAGCAATTCTCCAGTCATACGGTACAACCCCTGAGTTTACAGAGACATTAAAAATCCTTGCTAACGGGCCTGCAATTTCATGTGCCAGTTCCTTTAATATTCCAGGATGAAAATTATCTGGGCCCCCCAATTTAGTCCCATTAAGATGTTCGAGTTTGGCTTCTACCTCGGATGTGGTAATATCTACCTCCATACCCTCATTCACGTTTGTCATCCTACCATTATCCCTAAGCTCCTCATTAAAGACTGAGGCAAAGTATTTGTTTAGATATTGGACCATGCCTAAATTATTCTTAACCTCCACTCCACCCTCAATGTTTAGCGGTCCCGCTTCTTCTTTCTTTGTTTTCTTTTTATTTATATGGCTATAGGACCTTTTACTAGTGGTTTTAATTCCCTTTGCAAGATCCAACTCTACATGGCTTCTGGCCTTTTTCTCTTTATCCCTACATGTTCTGACCTCAATAAGGTAGCTTTCCTTGCTAATCCCTCCCATCTTCTACTCCTTGTAGGCTTTTTGCTTTTTCTTAATCACCTCTCTGAGATGCCTGCTCATCCAACTCCGTCTACAACTCCTACCTATGAGTTTTTTTCCCTTTCTTGGGATGCAGGCTTCTGATAGTTTCTACAACCTTGACTTGAAGTAAATTTAGGCCTCCTCTGCCTTTAGATCACAAGTTCTTCAGTCCAATCCACTTCCCTAACTAATTTCCTTAATTTTTTAAAGTTAGACCTTTTGAAATCAAACCCCCTAGTAACAGATCTATTTTTGTTCATCCTTCCATTTAGTTTCAACTGAATTTGCTCATGATTGCTCGAACAAGGTTGTCTCCACAACCATTTCTTCTAAGAGGTCCTCACAACTCACCAAAACCAAATCTAAAATGGCATCCCCTCTTGTTGGTTCAGCAACTACTTGGTGAAGGAATCCATCAGCTATCGCATCCAGGAAAATCTGAGCACTTGTCCTCCAGTTTGGGAAGTTAAAGTCTCCCATGATCACACAATTCCCATTAGTATTTACTTCATTAAAAATATTAAAGAGGTCTCTATCCATATCCAAATCGGATCCTGGTGGTCTATAGCACACCCCGAACACTATCCCAGGGGAGGCTCTAGTAGCTTTCTTCCCCAATGTGATTTTTGCCCAGACAGACTTTGTTTTATCCATTCCATCATGTCTTATTTCTTTACAGTCTACTTTATCATTGATATACAATGCTGCTCCACCACCTTTGCCTTTATTTCTGTCTTTCCTAAACAGCACATACCCTTCAATACCTGTACTCCAGTCATGACTACTATTCCACCATGTTTCTGTTATCCCTATAATAGCTGGTTTCACTTCCTGCACCAGTAACTCTAGTTCCTTCATTTTGTTACCTAGGCTCTTCGCATTGGTGTACAAACATCTTAATTTTTGCTGTTTGGCTTTGCTCACATTCTTTACCCGACTAGGCACAGACATTCTACCGCCAGTGTCACCTGTTAGACTTGTATCTACACTACCCTTCCTCCTTATGTCCAGTCTCCTACCCAGCTGTATCCTTTCTTACTTCGTTTTTTTCCCTCTCAGTGTTAAATTCCAGCATGGAGATTACTTGGACATCTCCCAACTATCTCCCCCAAATTCCTAGTGTAAAGATCTCTTAATCATTTGTGCCAGCCTCCATCCTAGAAGTTTATTTCCCTCCCTACTCAGGTGAAGTCCATCCTGAGAACAGTCTTCTGTCCATGAATGCTTCCGAGGGGCTATACATCCCAAAGCCCTCCTTATAGCACCACAGCCTGAGCCATCTGTTGATCATCATAATCTTGTCAGACCTTTGTTGCCTTTCTCTAGGAACAGGCAGAATCCCACTGAAGATCACCTGAGCCTTGATTTCCTTAAGTGTCTTCCCCTGTCTGGCATAGTCTCCTTTGATATGTTCCAGCGAGAATCTAGCCATATCATTTGTTCCCACATGAAGGACAATCAGCGGATTCTTTCCCGCTTCCATTAGGATCCTCTTCAGCCTCAGGTCCACATCCTGTATCTTAGCACCCAGCAGACAGCACACCCTTCTGTTCTCAGGATCAGCTATAGTTACAGACCTGTCTATTCTTTTCAGTAAGGAGTCCTCAATCACGTAGACCTGCCTTTTCCTGGAGATGGTGTGATTCTCCAGTCTATCCTCTTGTCCCTTTGGCTGCAAGTCCTCTTGATTCCTATTGTCCCTTGCAATCCTCCACGACCCATCCCGTATCCTCCTGGGGCTCATATTTGGTGTCATCTCCATTGACTCTTCCCCTCTTCCTTTAAGACTAGTTGCTCTTCTCTTCTTCCTTGCCCTTTCACCTTCAGCAACCACCTGCTATGCCCCTTCTTCATTTTCTAACTCCACAAACCTGTTCCTGAGCTCTATTTCTCCTTCACTAGCCCATCTTTTCCTCTGCCCAGTTCTCTTAGCCACACACTTTCACTGTCCACTTTCCTCACCCAACAGTCTCCCCTCAGAGTTCTTTGGTCCTGCTTCCATCTGCAAGTCTGAACTTTTCCCTTAAGCCTCCTATGCCTTTGCTCCATCATCCACTCAAACCCCCTTCTAAACTCAACTAGAGTTTCCACCTGCATCTCCAATTCTCAGATCTTTTCTTCCATCAGTTCTATCAGGCAGCACTTCAGGCAGACAAAACTCTTTTCAGGTACCCCATTTGGGATCATGTACATGCCACAACTTCCACACCCAGCCATCTTCATTTTGTCTTCCACAGCTTGGGTCACTACCACTGCTGCCTTTGTATCTGTCATAGCCTTCTCATCTAAGTCCTGTTAGTCTGGGAAACACAAACCAAACCAAAACACCACCACCCACAGCAACACAAACCCCCAATGAGCACCAAAACACTGCCAGACCACCACACACTCCCTTCGCTAGCCTGTCTGTTCCTCTGCCTGGCTTTCTTAGTCTTCCCCCCAAACTCTCCTTGCAAACTCCCACTCAAACTCCCCTGTTTACAGCTCTGTTTGCTGGCTCCTGTGCTGCTGCAGCTGTCTATGCCATTGCCTGACTGGTTGGCTACCTTTTTAGGACCCCTAGTCAGAGAAGCCCTGCCTCCTAATCAGGGCTCAGCTTCTCTCCCAGCACACAGCCCCTACCAGCCTCTTCTCCTCCAACAGAACTCCCACTCAAACTCCACTTTTTAGAGCTCTGTTTGCTGTCTCCTGTGCCGCTGCAGCTGTCTAGCAGAAGAGAACTGTGTAATAAGATCTAATAGCTGTAAATTGAAGCTAGACCAATCCAGATTAGAAACATGTTGCAATTCCTTAACAGTGTAGTTAACCATTGGAACAATTTACCAAAAGTTAGAATTCTCCGTTACAAGACATTTAAAATCAAAACTAGACAATTCCCTAAGAGCTATGTGGCCCCTACAAAACTGCAGAAACGTCTATAACTCCTGCAAAGAAAGCTCAGAGTACTACGATTCCTGTACCCAAATAGCGCTGTTCACACTTCTGCCACTGCTGCAGAGGAATTTTGCAGTGCTCCATCGAGATGCTGGGCATTTCTGCCATTGTTAACAGCAAATGTTCTCATTGCCTGAGCAGCCCTAGATTCAAAGTTTTTAAGGCCAGAAGGGACTTTGTGATCTTCTAGTCTGACCTCTTGTATAACAGACCATAGAGCATCCTGAAAATAATTCCCAGAGCATATCTCCTAGAAAAACATCCAATCTTGATTTAAAAATTCTCGGTGATGGAGGAATCCACCGTAACCCTTGGTAAATTATTCCAATAGTTAATTATTCTCACAGTTAATAAATTGTGCCTTATTTCTGGTCTGAATTTGTCTAGCTTTAGCATCCAATCATTCAATCATGTTATAGCTTTTTCTGCTAGATTGAAAAGTCCATTATCAAATATTTGTTCCCCATTATCACTCTAAGAGTATTACTATACCAAGCAAGGGGATCCCTGATTTCTAGAAGTGAGTTTTAGCTGACTTGACCAGCTCAGTGTACCTCAACTCAATATGTTATTATCTGTAGCTAACAGTGTCATGTAATACATCATGGGAAAATTAATAACACTCTGGTCATTAATATTCTGTTGTGATTTATTTATGGTCAACTCACAAAGGATTATATTAAAATTATGACTAAAATGTGCTTAAGCCAGGCCTGTCAGGGGAGTTGATGAACAGTCTTTTTTTCCACCCGAAAATGGTTCTGTCTGCATGAATGTTCCTCCAATGTAACTTGAGCAAGGTGTGACAAAAGACAAAGAAAGGCATATTTGCATACCAGGCACAAAAAGCCATCAGGAAAGCAAGGGGAATAAAGATGATCACTTAACAATCTCAACAGGGAATGGAGTCTGCACCTAGGAAGTTTTCCTTCCTCTTGAAACAACATCAGTGAACCTTGAGAAATATACTTTTCAAAGCTTTACTGGACTATAAAAAGCAGAGCAGAGAATGCCTATGTTACTCTTCACGTGAGAAAACAAGGAAAACCAGCACTTTGGACTCTGTGGGGATCCTGACTAAGAGTTACTCAGCCATTGCTGGAGAAAAGAACTGTACTGAACAAAGACTGTATCTTGTTAAATTAGGCCCTAGCCATTATAAATGGTATTTTTACTTTTATTTGTAACCCTTTCTATCTTTATCCCTTATGGTTTAACTTATTTAAAACCTGTCTCTTTTTGATCAAATAAACTTTTTACTTTTTTTCTAAACCAGTGTGGTGCTTTGTTTGAACTGAAGTGATTATTAACGCTAGTCAAGCTAACAAGCTGCTGTTTCAGTCTCTTGAACTTGCAGGGGAAGTTGGTGTCACTCTGGAAACAGTAAATGGGTGGTGGAATACAGGGCATGACCTGCATGCATGTATGCTAGCTGTTGGTGTCTAGGCAGTGAGTCACTTCAGCATAGCATTTAAAGCAGAACAGGCAGTGACAGAACCCCTTACTGATCTTGACTGAACTGCAAAACATTACACCCATGTAGATATTTATAGACTGTAATCAAGTCCCCCTTTAACTTTCTCTTTATTAAAGTAAACAGATTAAGCACTTTGAGTATGGCTACACTGTACTGTAAGCCCAGGGTTAGCAGAACTCGAGTTAGCAGACCCTGGGTTTGTTAACCTAGGTCTTGAGCATTTACACTCATCTGTAATCCCAGGTTAGGAATTGTTGAACCCTGGGTCACAACCTGGGGCTCCAGCATCTATGCTTCATTGTGCAGATCCAAGTCCAACCAACCATACCTCAGATGTCCTAGTGCCCTCCCAAAATGTGGCCACTCTAGCCCTTAGTTCATGGTGCAGTGTGGGAAAACTTGACTATCCACCAAACTTGACTGTCTAGAGAACAAAGAAAGTCAGCCTGTGGGATTGTGGCATGCTTCTGGCAGACTCCCAGAGCATGCGTTCAGTGCAGTTATGCCTACGTTCCAAAGCAGTAGAACCTGAACCGTAGGTCCAGGCCTAACTACATCCCCCGTGGGATCCTTGATTCAAATCCTGGGTTAGTGCAATTTGTGTGTAGAAGGAAATGGAGATAGGTTTAAGCTCAAGTTCAAACACTGAACTTACCTTACAGTGTAGTCATACCTTTTGAGTCTATCACTATAAGGCATGGTTTCTAGTCCTTTAGTCATTCTCATGGCTTTTATCTGAACCTTCTTCTATTTATTAACATCTTTCTTGAATTGTGGATATCAGACCTGGATACAGTATTTCAGCAGCGGTCACATCAGTGCTAAATACAGAGATAAAATAGCCTACTTGAGATTCTCCCAAGGATCTCATTGGGAGTTCATGTTCAGCTGATTATCCATTACAACCTCCCATGAAGTTCACCACTTAATGCTTCCTCATGGCTGGGCATGGCATAGCAGCTCTCTCTTCCCTGGGGTCTGCAGCCAGTGCACCTCTGCAGTGGCCTGCCTCTTCCTGTGACTTGGCCCACCTGCCACATCTCTCTTTTTTCAGGGCAGTCCATTAACAAAAAGCAAGGGGAATTAACATTAACTAAGTTAGTATGAGACAGAGGCACACCTCCCTCTCAGAGTCAAACCCTCAGTTCCCTCAGGGAAGTTGTTGTTGGGAAAGATCCTGTCTTCCCTTTGCTCTTTCCTCAGGAACTAAGGGCTGAAGATCTGCTTTCTTCCCTGGTTTGCCCACAAGTGAGCTGTTCTGCTTTCCTTTTAATTCCTCCTTCCACCTGTGCAGGTGTGGTAGGGTAGGACTGACTGAGCCTAGAGCAGCTCCTTAACATCTTGTTCTCCAGTGTGGGGTCTGTATACCCCATCACACACCCAAATCTTTTTCAGAATCACTGCTTTCCAGGACACTGCTTCCCATCCTGTAAGTATAGCCTAAATTCTTTGTTCCTATATCTATACCTTTACATTTAGTCATATTAAAACCATATTATTTGTGCCCAGTTACTCAATCCAGATCACTCTAAATCAGTGATCTGTCCTTTTTCATTATTTATCATTCCCCCAATTCTTCTGTCATCTCCAAACTTTATCAGTGATGATTTTATGTTGTCTTTCTGGTCACTGATAAAAAATGTTAAATAGTATAGCGTCAAGAGCCTATCTCTGTGGTAACCCATTGGAAACACACCCATTCCATGATAATTCTCCATTTACAATTACATTTTGAGACCTTTCAACCAGTTTTTAATCAATTTAGTGTATATCATATTAATTTTATACCATTCTAGCTTTTTTAATCAAAATATCATGTGATACCAAATCAAATGCCTTACAGAAATCTAAGGCCATGCCCACACCACAAAATTATGTTGACCTACGTTATGTTGACATACAGCTGCTACAATTATTACATCACTTGCATGTGTCCACACTACACTCCTTATGTGCATCCTCACCAAAAGCTCTTGTGTCAATGTAGAGTGCAATGCACTGTGAGTAGCTATCCTACTGTGCAACTTGATATCACCCAGCACAGGATGTTTTGGGAAGTTTTTACAATGTTTCATGGGAGCATGGGATCACTTCCCATAATGTAGTGTTCTCCATCCTATAATTACATCTGCAACCCATAATATTTCATGCCTCTTTTCAAAATCCCACAATCCTGCACATCCCTCCTCGCTGTCCACTGTCTCCGACAAAAGCATGGAGCCTGCACCGCTCTGCACTGTTTTGATGAGTAATGTGAGCACATGCCAGCTGATCTAGTAGTATTTGCAGAGCTGCCAGAGGAGCTATGGGAAACATGATGATTCCTTGGAGGCTAGGTTGCTCTAGGACAGGGGTAGGCAACCTATGGCACGTGTGCCGAAGGCGGCACACAAGCTGATTTGCTGCGGCACTCACACTGCCCAGGTCCTGGCCACTGGTCCACGGGGCTCTGCATTTTAATTTAATTTTAAATGAAGCTTCTTAAACATTTTTAAAACCTTATTTACTTGACATACAATAGTTTTTATGTATTATAGACTTATAGAAAGAGACCTTCTAAAAACATTAAAATGTATGACTGGCACGCGAAACCTTAAATTACAGTGAATAAATGAAGACTCGGCGTACCACTTCTGAAAGGTTGCCAACCCCTGCTCTAGGATATAGAAAGAAACAATTAAAGGTAGTTGGCGATGTTCAGACAGTGGAGTGCCGGTTCTAGGCCTGAGAAACTAGCACTGACTGGTGGGATCACATTGCCATGTAGGTTTGGGATGATGAGCAGGGGCTGCAGAACTTTTGGATGCACAAGGCCACATTCCTGGATCTGTGTGCCAAACTTGCCCAAGCCTTCCTGAGCAGTGACACCACAATGAAAGGCACACTAACAGTGGAGAATTGAGTGGTAATCGCACTGGGGAAACTTGCAATGCTATATTTCTACTGATCAGTCGGGAATCAGTTTGGAGTTGGAAAATCCAACACAGGGACTGTTAGGCAAGTGTGCAGGGCCATTAATTGTTTCCTGTTACAAAGGACTGTGACTCTTGGCAATGTGCAAGACATAGTGGATCATTTTGCAGCAATCGGATTCCCAAACTGCAGTGGGGTGACAGATAGCATATGTATCCCCAGTTTGGCATCAGACCACCTTGCCACAGAGTACATCAACAGAAAGGGCTACTTTTCTATGGTATGAAACTGCTGGTGGATCACTGGGGATGCTACACTGACATCTGTGTGGGCTGATCAGAGAAGGTGCATGATGCACGCATCTTTAAGAACATAGGACTGTTCAGAAAACTGCAAGCAGGGACTTCCTTTCCCAGTAGGCGGACTACCACTGGCAATGTTGAAATGCTAATAGTGATCCTGGGAGACTCAGCCTTCCTCTTGCTCCCATGGCTCATGAAGCTGTGCACGAGGTACCTTGACAGCACCAAGGAGTGCTTCAGCTACAGGATGACCAGGTGCAAAATGACAGTTGAATGTGCATTTGGTCATTTGAATGGTGGCTGGCACTGTCTACTCATGAGACTGGACCTCAGTGAAAAAAAATATTCCAATGGTTATAGCTATCTGCTGTGTCCTTCATAATAACTGTTAAGCAAAGGGGGAAAAGTTTATGCTGTGGGGAGGGCAGAGGTGGAGCAGCTGTCTGCTGATTTTGAGCAGCTAGATACCAGAGCTATAGGAAGAGCTCAACACAGAGCTATTCGGCTCAGAGAGGCTTTGAAAAACCATTTTGACAGTGAAGCAGAGTAGTGTGTGTTGCTGTAGTGTGCCCTACTTGTCCTTGCTCTTTTGCAGCCCTGTATGAACCTCTTGGTGAGTGCTGCAGATATAATAATATAACATTGCTAATGCATCTATTAATACTCTCTGAGAATGATGTCATCACCACCTAGCATATGTTGGGATCTAATAAAGATGAATTATGTTTCCAAAACCAGACTTTTATTCCTTGACAATGCAAATAGAAAAACATTTATAACTTAATAAAACAAAATAAATTAAGGGAAAAGAACTTATGAAGGGGAAAGAACAGTCATTTCCATTTCAGATATACAAACACTGTGTCTTTCATAGGTTGGTGTATGTGCAGCTGTGAATATCTTTAATAGCTGCAGTGATGAAGTGGCAGGCATAATGCAGCAGCCTCTGATGCCATGCAGAACATTGAGGAGTGTATAGGAAGGCCCGATATGCAGTTCTTGAGCTGCAGAGGGAGGCAAGCATGGGATTATTGAACCTGCCAGTCCATCAGAGTCTGCAGCATGTCTGTTTGCTGCCTGAGAAGTGCAAGCATCTTCTGTTGTACATCCCTCTCCTTTTCCTGTGCCTTTCTCCTCTCCGCTTTATCCCTGTCCATGCTGTCTGCAAGGGTCATCCTCCAAGCCCTGTGCTCATTATCTGAAGCATTGGAGGCTTGGAGGGTCTCTTGGAACATATTATCCCGAGTCCACTTCCATCTTCTCCTTATCTGGCTCAGGTGTTCCAATGGTGTGGCTGGAGAGACCCTCAAGGCCACATTTGCAGCTGCTTTGGGGATTCCATCCCTGTAATGTCAAAGCAAAAAGCAAATTACCAGAGATTTCTTCCCCTGTATCAGGCTCATCCATGCTGGGCTATAGGAACTGGATAGACTGTGCTGGAGTCAAAAACATGTCTTAGGTTGCTTTGAAGCTGGATCCCATGGTTGCCTGACTCGTAGACTTTAAGGTCAGAAGGGATCATCTTGATCATCTAGTCTGACCTCCTGCACATTGCAGGCCACAGAACCCCACCCACTCCTGAAATAGACCCCTAACTTCTGGCTGTTACTGAAGTCCTCAAATTATGGTATAAAGACCTCAAGTTACAGAGAATTCATCATTTACACTAGTTTAAACCTGCAAATGACCTGTGCTCCATGCAGCAGGGGAAGGTGAAAACCCCCCCGGGTCTCTGCCAATCCAACCCAAGGGATCCCAAATTTAGTGATCAGTTAGACCCTGAGCATGTGTGCAAGACCCACCAGGCAGATACCTGGGAAAGAATTCTCTGTAGTAACTCAAAGCTGTCTCCATCAGTTTGGGATTTTTGCTACTGGCAGTTGCCAAAGGGCCACATGCCGTTGCAGGCAATCTCATCATACCGTCCCCTCCCAGGGCCTCCCGGGGGGGGGCAAGTGGGGCAATTTGCCCCAGGCCCCAGGCTCCGCAGGGGCCCCCAAGAGAATGGATGAGGCCCCCACCCTGCCTCCAGCCCCGGCCCGACCCCACCTCCGCCCTTCTCCCAGAGCCTCAGCGCATCCAGGAGCATCCCTGAACAACAGTGCAGCATGGCTCTGGTGGGGCCTGAGCTCCGTCCCACTCAGAGCCGCTGGAACTCGCAGTCCCGCCCCCCTTACCACACGGCTCTGAGCAGGGCGAAGCTCAGGCCCCACTGGAGCCATGCTGCACCATTGTTCAGGGATGCTCCTAGATACGACGTGCTGAGGCTTCGGGTGAGGGGGGAGCTGGAGGTAAGGGGTAAGGGGCCGGGGCCCAGGGTGGGGATTTGGATAAGGGCAAGGAGTCCCGGGGACAGGGAGGGGGCAGAGGTTGGGGGGGGTCAAGGGACAGGGAATGGGGCGGGGTTGGATCATGGGCATTCTGGGGGTCTGTCAGGACTCAGTGGGGAGTGGATTGGGGTTGGGGCAGGCAGGGGACAGGGAGCAGAGGTGGGGTCCTGGGGTGGTGGGGGTGGGGTCTCTGGGGGATGGTGAGGGGGCAAGGAGCAGGATGGATTGGAGATTCTGAGGGGGCGGGCAGTTGGGAGGCAGGAAGTAGGTGGGGTCAGATAGGGGGCAAGGCCAGGCTGTTTGGTAGGCACAGCCTTCCCTACCCTAAAGTTCATTCAGCAGTTTGAGGCTTGCAGAAGAGCCAAGCTGTTAGCTTTCGATTAGGGCTACCATCCCTTTCACTTCTCAAATACCAAATTATAGTCTATATTTAATTTCAGTGCCATAGGGAGATTCATGTCAGGGGAGGGTAGCTTCATTTAAAATTAGCCATTAGGGGAGGGATCACATGTGAAAAGCAATATCCCACATCACCTACCTCCTTCCCAACCCTACCAAGGGAGATCCCCCCCACCCTTCCCCGCATTCCCTGAGGCTACAGAGGGGTTAATTCAGTGGTTCTCAAACTTTTGTCCTGGTGACCCATTTCACATAGAAAACCTGTGAGTGCAACCCCCCCCCCCTTATAAATCGAAAACACTTTTTTATATATTTAACACTATTATAAATGCTGGAGGCAAAGCAGGGTTTGAGGTGGAGGCTGATAGCTCATGACCCCCAGTAATAACCTTGTGACCCCTTGAGGGGTCCTAACCCACAGTTTGAGAACCCCTCGGTTACTTTAATTTTAGCACCCTGTGTCCATTCATGTGCATATGATATTTTGAGCTTGTCAGTTTTCACAACATAGGCTCATCCCAGATTCTGGAACAAGCTCAAATGCTCAGTTTGTGGAGTATGTACATAAGCTATACTAAAGACAAATCCACAGTGACCGTCTCCAGTTTGTGAGAGACCCCATGGAGCCAGTCTCTAGGAAACAGATAAATGCATGGAGGTTAAGTTCATTAATGGCTATTAGCCAGGATGGGTAAGGAATGGTGTCCCTAGTCTCTGTTTGTCAGATGGTGGAGATGGATGGCAAGAGAGAGATCACTTAATCATTACCTGTTAGGTTCACTCTCTCTGGAGCACTTGGCACTGGCCATTGTCGGCAGACAGGATACTGGGCTGGATGGGCCTTTGGTTTGACCCACTATGGCTTGTTGTCAGATGCTACCTGTGTGGTGCTCTGCTCTGTTCAATGTTGATATCACTCGGCTGCGTGCGTGTGTTCCCTCTGTGTGCTGTCCCAGCTCTTCGAAGATAGCTGACACAGCAGACCCGAAGAGAACCCCCAATGACCACAGAGTCTAGTAAAGTACGAAGGCACGTCGGCCAGGTTTATTGCCGTATTGGACACAATGATAGTTCCCCCTAGATTGTTACTCTACAGGGCATACTACTAATATGTGCCCTCGGTCAATGGACTCTGCTCAGTCAGTGGCGGGACTTTCCACTGCCCCCTCGGCCAGACAAAGACACTGACCCAGGGATGCATTCTTATACACAGGTACAAACAAGTTACACATCACTCCTGACTTATTGAGGTGCAACCCTTCTACGCAGCAAGGTACAACCCCTCTACGCAGTAAGGTGACGCCTCTCACCTTGTACACGTTGGTTCGAACAAAACAATTCAATCCATCATATTACCCTTTTGCCCCTGTCATTGGGATGGGTCAGCCTGTTCCTGGTTATCTGTGTGGAGTGTGCAAGTATGTGAATGTTCTGATATCTGGTGTTCAGTACCTTTTAGGTATGTCTCTTTTTGCAGCATCAGCCCTTTCCTTGCCAGCTTCTGTGAGCAGGGCCTGCCTCTGGCTCACAGCTTAACTTTGCTTTATGTTAGCAAAGTCTTGACCATTACTTTAGTTCAGGCCTCAGGCCTCATACCGGGCCTCTGATACCAAGGTTTATATCTCAGGGCCTCTACTTACTACATGGCTATTCTTATGTTCTAACCTAATTGAACCCAAAGTTATGGAGACAGGTATGAGTCAAGGAAGCCAGCAGAGTATCAGAAACCTGGAAAAATCTGACTGGATGGGCTCAGGCGTTTGGTCACAAGCTGAGGTGGTTCAAAAGTTTTGGATTTTTTTTAAGCAGAATTTTTTATTATTTCTTTAAACAATCAAACACAGCAAGCAGCAAATATTTGGCCACACACTTCTGAAACCCCAAACCATATTCAGGTTTTGGCAGACGAATTTCAGCTTTTCAATTAAAAAATAACACAACAAATTTTGAAGGAAAGCAGACGTCCGTGATTTTTTCCTGCTTTTTAAAAACCCCTAGTTTTCGATCCAAAAAAAGTTTTGATGGAAAATATTTGTCCAACCCTTTTAATGAGCTTTAGTGCCTTTTAGCACTAGCTGATTCTGAGAACCAGTGGTACCTTGTAAAGAAGATTTCTCAAAACTGGGTTTGTGCCAAGATGCGGAAGGTTTATTTTTCCCAGGGCTGCCCATGGGGGGGAGCAAGTGAGGCAATTTGCCCGGGCTTCGCAGGGTCCCCCACGAGAATATAGTATTGCAATTTTTTTTAGGGAAGGGGCCCCCAAAATTGCTTTGCCCTGAATCTTCTGGGAGGCCCTGTCCCCTCCATAAACTTATCAAGTTCAGTCTTGAAGCCAGTTAAGTTTTTTCCTTACTGTTCCCCTTGGAAGGCTGTTCCAGAACTTCACTCCTCTGATGGTTAGAAACTTCCACCTAATTTCAAGCCTAAACTTGTTGATGGCCAGTTTATATCGATTTGTTCTTGTGCCCACATTGGCGCTTAACTTAAAAAACTCCTCTCCCTCCCTTGTATTTATCTCTCTGATGTATTTTTAGAAAGCAATCACATCTCCCCGCCACCTTCTAGACAAGCCAAGCTAAGGTAGGTTTTCCATACTCCTCCTCCTCCTTCTCTTCCTTGTCCAACACCTCCTCCTTACTGTTCACAAAGGGGGCCTCCAACTCGGGCTCCTCCAAAGTATCCACAAAGCGTTTGGGAGTGGTGATGTCATTTTGTCTGAGGATGGTATGCAGCACTTTGTAAAAGTGGCAAGTCTGCTGCTCCACACCAGAGCAATTGCTATCCTCCCTTGCCTTCTGATATGCCTGCTGTAGCTCATTGGCTTTCATGTAGCACTGCTGCTGGTCCCTTTTCTAGCCCTTCTCCTCCATGCCCCAAATGATCTGCTTGTAGATGTTGAAATTTCTAGGCTGGATTGGAGCTGTGCCAGCACAGCCTCTGCTCCCCACAGACCCTGAATGGGGAGACTTTGGCAAACCAGTAAAGTGCCTGAAACCAATATTGCTTATTGCTAAAAGTAGCCAAGTCAGCAGACCATAAACTGGTCATGCAGTGGCCTTGGTTTAACCAAGGCAGGAGGGGAGGAGTTTTTGGGTGCCACAGAAAGGGCAGCTTGACCCCGCATCCTTCCTGCTAAGAATGTTGAAATTGCTGATACATATATTTTAGAAAAACAGGAAGCTTGCCTATGTGTGCCTTCAGGAATGTGTCTATCAGGCCCTGCCTCAAGGTATGCACACTCTGAAAAAAACACATCTGTTTAATTCATGATCAGAAGGAAACTTCTTGCGTGACCTTTAAAAACTGCTTGTTTAGCAAGTTTTCTTTAAGTGATACGTCATTGTATTACTAATTTATAAATAAAGGGAAAAAAATTGAGGTATTTGAACTCTCCCTCTGGATGCATCTTGTGGTCCCTACCAGCAGACAGAAGTTTGGCCAACAGAAGACTGTTGCTGTGCCACTCAAAAGCCACACTCAGCTTCAGTAATTATTGAAGGTTGGAGGTGTTTTACTAACCTGTTGCAGACGTGTGTAAGTGCTTGAGGCTAAGTAAAGTTTAGCTTTAAGAGAAAGCACTCTTGTGTAGTCCTGTTTGTGCCAGCCATCTATCGGTCAGATGGCCATGTCTCCCTTGATTTATTTCCTGACACCACCTCTCACAGAGTAAAAGTTACCAAGAGCTTTGGGTTGAAAGAACCCCAGATAACAACCCAGGAGATCCAACATTTCCTATGGAGTTCAAGCAGGAGTGTGTCTGCATCATGTAGCCAGCATGGTCAGCTGAGCAGTTGCTAGGCATGCTCTCGAGTTGCTAGGTGTGCTCTCTGTGATGAGATCCCTGGGGTACAACCTCAAACTGGGATACTGCTGTGCCCCCTTAACTCTCCAGCCTGGGCTGTCTCTCACAATGCTTTGCTAGTGACAAGCAGCAGACTCATCCGGGTGCTGTTATCACTCAGCACAACAGCATGTCAAGCCCCACAGTCAGCTAGATTGCATGAATGCTCCCCAAACCACTCATGAATCACACAGAGAAAGGCATCAGCCAATTCTCCCCCTCTCCCTAGCCTTGCACCCCAGAGCTGTACCATCTTGCCTTGGTCAGTGTAAATTTATTTCCCAGTCTGCCCCTCCCTCAATGTGGAGAAGTCATGCACTAGCCTTTGTAACCTGAACTGAGATTTCCCAAGCACTTCAAGTAAAATAAACTGTTTTAGGTAAAGTATAAAACAGATTTATTAACTAGAGAAAGATAGATTTTAAATTCTTATAAGTGGTAGGCATAAAAGGTCAGAGATAGTTCCCAAGAAAATAAAAGATAAATGTACAATCTAAATCTTATTACACCGGGCAGCATTTAAATCAAGCAATTTTTCTCCACACTGGATATTATAGTTCTTGATATACAGGCTTCTCCTTTGAAACCTGGGACCAATCTCCTCTGTTGAAATCTTTGTCTATTCAGCATTCTTGTTGCTTCCAGAGTAGGTGGGAAAGGAGAGAGGAAAAATCATGACGCCACTATTTTATATCTTTAGTCCATGTGCCTAAAAGACACTTGCCCAGGCATGTCCTGGTGTGCTTTGCTGAGTCACAGGATTGAGCAATTCTTCTGGTGTGGTCTTGTGCAAATGAGTCATAGAGTTGAGCAGTCCCCATTGTGAAGTGCTTGTGTAGCCCTCACTGAATTGTAAATCCCTTGATTACAACTCCTCTGCTGATTAATGGTCATTGAACACCCTCCTGGGCGTGGTTTGTCTTCTTTGTAGGTCACTAGCAAACTTACAACATATTTCAGTAACAACCATACAGCAAAATCTCATAACTTGATACACACTAACAATATATGTATTTTTACAGAAGAATGGATTTAATCAGATCATGACCTTTCATATGATATCTTACAAGACATGCTTTGTATGAAACATATAATAATTTTATACATAATCATTCAACAGGGGTGGATATGTGGGTTCCACAGT
Organism: Gopherus evgoodei; assembly: GCF_007399415.2. Taxonomy (NCBI): domain Eukaryota; kingdom Metazoa; phylum Chordata; order Testudines; family Testudinidae; genus Gopherus; species Gopherus evgoodei. The sequence continues at coordinate 126,267,008 of NC_044323.1, forward strand.
GCTGCTTTGATGTACAGGGTGTCACATGTCCAAGCCAGGAATTTCAAAAATTTTCAAGACTTTAAAGGGGAGGGGTGGTTCCCTGTTCACTGGCCACTGCACAGAGGAGTTCACAATGATGACCAGAGCCGTCAGTGTGGGGCCTTGTGGGACACCTCCTGGAGGCCACTAACAATCAATGTCAGTAATGCAGTGTTTTCACTGACACTGTGTCAACCTAACCATATCAGCCTTGATTCTATGCTGCTCATGGAGGTGGAGTTATTAAGTCAGCATAGCGGGGCAGTTACATCAATAGGAGTGAAATTTAAGTGTGGACGCCTCCATAGTTAGGTTGATGTAAGCTGCCTTGCGCTGATCTAACTCTATATTGTAGATCAGACCTAAGTATTTTCCATCACAACTACTACCCTTTCAACCAAACTTGTAATCTCATCAAAAAGATATTAAGATATTTTGAATGGATCTATTTTCCACAAACCTATGTTGATTTGCATTAATAATATAACCCTACTTAATTTCTTTAATAACTGAGTCCCATATCAGCTGCTCCATTATCTTGTCCAAGATCTATGTCAAGCTGACAGGCCTATAATTACCTGGATTATCCTATTAATCATTTAAAAATTGGCAGATTAGCTTTCTTCCAGTATTCTGTAGCTTCCCCCTGTGGAGATAAAGGAAGAGAGAGACACGCGTCAGGACCCTAACTGGGGCCTGGGTGATCACTACTTCCCACCACCCAACACAGATGTAATGAGGTTGAGTAGTGCCTGTATAAGAAAAATTAAAATTACTGATTATTCCTCAAAAAATGTTTTTAATGACTTTTGACTTTAAAGGCAACACAAACAAAATAAGAAAAGCAAGATTAAACACCAGCACTGAATAAGGATTAATATAAATGGCAAGTTATACTGAAGACAAGCAGAAGTACATGTAAAGTTACTATTCATTAACTATTTACTACTATCTTAACATTATAGTATCAATACAACTTGAGATCAATTCTGCCCGAGCAACCAGACTTCTTTACTCCATAACCTTACCCTGCATTCACCCGAAAATACGTTACCCTTCAGTCGGCCATTTTCCGCACTGGCCAGGCACAGACGGTCATAAAGTGCACGTCCTTTCGGTTCAGGGAGTGTGGGTCAGGTTTCCCTTATTACCGAAACACACACATACACAGTCCCGTGCCTTCGTACTTTTTATCTGATCTGTCGGCTGTGTTTTAAAACAGACTGACCAATTAGGGTCAGCCAAATCTTTATTGTGGTTAGCATTATTGCTTTGACCATATAATTTATACTTACTTATTTTCTTGCAGCCAATTGTTTTAACTGTGGGTTAGACAAGCTGTGTCTGGGGGCACAATTTATCTCGCTTTATAGGAGTTAGAATGTGTTATCTGATTGCAGCACGTTTTGACCACAAATATTAGCTTACTTCTGCAAAGCATGCCTTTTTCACCTCTGCAAAGCATGCCCTTTTTACCTTTGCAAAGCGGAAGTTTGAGGCCTACCACTGACAATACCTTTGTTCATTTTAAGCTTGGCAATAATTTTGCTCAGAGATTAATCACACTGCCATGCTCCAAGACTTATTGAAAATCAACATTAAAAGTCCAGCAAGCTCCTCAGCCAGCTGTTTTAAAACTCCTGGATGCAAGTTATCTGGACCTACTGATTTAAAAATGTCTAATTTCAGTAACTTCTGTTTATCATCTTTTCCCCCCAAAAAAAGAATAGAAATATTTATTGAACACTTCTGTATTTTCTGCATGATTATTGAAAATTCGACCATTTCCATCTAGTAATGAATCAATACTATTGTCAGGATTATTTTTGTTCCTAATATATTTCAAAAACTCCTCCCATTGTCCTTAATTCTGCTGGCCAAAGAGTTCTCCTTGTTTCTCTTGGCTTCCCTAATCAGTTTTCTACAATTCCTAATTACAGATTTATAGTTATTACTACCTACTTCTCCTTTGTTCCATTTGATATATACTGATAGCTGCCTTCATGTCTTCTGTAAACCAGAGTTTTTCCTTAACCAGTGTGGCCATCTTCCTGGATTGTGGCTTTTGGGGCAATTAGTAAGATGTTCTTAAATGATTCCCCATCATCATTCACACTTTTCCGATTAAAGTCTTCCTCCTTCTGATTTGGCTCATAATAGTTCTCAGTTTTGTGAAATTGCCCATTTTAAAACACCAAATATATATGTTACTTGTTTGGATTTGCACATTATAAACGTGTTCAAGTCATGACCACTTGTACCTAAGCTACCATTAATTTTTAGTTCTCTGATTAGTTCCTCTATATTTGTTAAGATGAGGTCTAATAAAGAATTCCCCTGTGTTGGCTGCAACACGTTCTGAGTTAGGAAACTGTCATCTATAAAGCTTACAAATTCCAGTGATGTTTTAGTACTGGCAGCATGAGATCTCCAGCATATGTCACTCAAGCTGAGTTCCCATGATCAGGTAGCCCCAATAAGGCTGCTGAATATTTCTGCCACTGCTACAGAGGAAGCTGACAGAGTTGCAGTTCTGGATATCCTACAGAGTTGCTGCACTCTTCTGCTACTTATGCAGAGGAAGTTTGCAGATTCACAACTTTAATAATTTATTTAACAATTGTGTGATTCTCCACACCTACAGAGGCTTGCAGCAACATGGCCACAGCACCCCTACAGAACTGCCGTATGTTTCTGCCACTACTGAAGAGGAAGCTTACAGTGCCACAGGACTAGTGCTTGTATAGTGCTATTGAGCATCTCTGCCTTGCTGTAGAGGCAATTCACAGTCCTGCAGCTCTGGTGCTAACAATCCCTTCTGCCATTGTTGTGGCTTTGTCACCTCCATATTGATGCTGCCTGGTTCTTCAGCTGCTGTGGAGGAAACTCACGGCTCCAGCACTGCTATAAGCCACTATGGACTTTTGCAGAGGAAGTTCACAGGACAATGGAAGTGCACCTTAATAGAGTACTTGAGTGCTTCTTCCACTGCAGCACAGGAAGTTCACCACACTGCAGCAACAGTACCCATATAGAGCCGCTGCATGATTCTGCCACTGTGGCCTAGGAAGGTTATAGTACAACAGCTCCTGTGATCTTATAGGGCCAAAGCTTACTTCTGCCACCGCTGCAGAGGAAGTTCACAGTGCCAAGGCTGCATTGCCCCATGGAGATGCTGCATGCTTAGCATCTGATCCATAGAAAGCTTGAAGTGGCGTGGCATTAGGGAGCCTCTGGAACAGTGTTTCTCAACCTGGGGGCGTTGTCGCAGGATGGGTTTAGGGGGTTGCAAGTGAAAGTAAGAAAAAACATTAGTGTGCCAGATCAAAGTTTATTTTTACACAGAAACAAACTATAAGTTCACTTTTTACAAATTATGAGTCTTACAGAGTCCTTCAATGAGACAAAAAGAACAGGAGTACTTGTGGCACCTTAGAGACTAACAAATTTATTTGAACACAAGTTTTTGTGGGCTACAGCCCACTTCATCAGATGCATAGAATGGAACATATAGTGAAGATATATATATACATACAGAGAAAATGAAAAGATGGGAGTTGCTCAACCAACTCTAAGGGCTTGTCTACATCAGAAAGTTGCAGCGCTGGTGAGGGAGTTACAGCGCTGCAACTTTGAAGGTGTACACATCTGCAGGGCACCACCAGCGCTGCAACTCCCTGTTTGCAGCGCTGGCCGTACTCCCGTTTTGTCTCGGGTGTAGAGGATCCAGCGCTGGTGATCCAGCGCTGGTAATCCAATGTAGACACTTACCAACGCTTTTCTTGACCTCCGTGGAAGGAGGAAGCCTCTGGTAATCAAGCTGGTTTCCTTTCCCGGTTTGCTCTCTCGGTCCCGGAGCCACCCAGCAAACCGCAGGGAAGGAGACCTGCTTGCTCGGGGTTCCGGGACCGAGAGAGCAAACCGGGAAAGGAGACCAGCTTCGCCGCGGTTTGCTCTCGCGTTCCCGGAGCCACCCAGCAAACCGCAGGGAAGGAGACCTGCTTGCTCGGGGTTCCGGGACCGAGAGAGCAAACCGGGAACGCCGCGGTTTGCTCTCTCGGTCCCGGAGCCACCCAGCAAACCGCAGGGAAGGAGACCTGCTTGCTCTGGGTTCCGGGACCGAGAGAGCAAACCGGGAAAGGAAACCAGCTTCGCCGCGGTTTGCTCTCTCGGTCCCGGAACCCCGAGCAAGCAGGTCTCCTTCCCTGCGGTTTGCTGGGTGGCTCCGGGACCGAGAGAGCAAACCGCGGCGAAGCTGGTTTCCTTTCCCGGTTTGCTCTCTCGGTCCCGGAACCCCCCTTGAAGCCGCCCAACAGCGCTGCAGTGTGGCCACATCTAACACCACTTGCAGCGCTGGTTGCTGTAAGTGTGGCCACTCTGCAGCGCTGGCCCTATACAGCTGTACTAATACAGCTGTAACAACCAGCGCTGCAAAATTTTAGATGTAGACATGGCCTAAGAGGCTAATTAATTAAGAAGAACTGTTGTCAGCAGAAGAAAAAAAACTTATAGTGGTAATCAAGATAGCCCATTTAAGACAGTTTGACAAGAAGCTATAAGGATACTTAACATGGGGAAATAGATTCAATGTTTGTAATGGCTCAGCCATTCCCAGTCTCTATTTAAGCCTAAGCTGATTGTATCTAGTTTGCATATCAATTCAAGCATTCTTAAAACTACAATACCCACCTGCTGAAGTGAAAAAAACAGATTGATAGAGCCAGAAGAATACCCAGAAGTCACCTACTACAAGACAGGCCCAACAAAGAAAATAACAGAACATCACTAGCTGTCACCTTCAGCCCCCAAGGTTTGCATAGGTGTGAAATATTAGTTTATTATTGCTGGTGGGCCAGCATTATTCATAATTTACTTAATGGATATTTAAGGTAGGGCATCACAATTTTTTCAAGTCTTCGTACAGGGGGGTTATATTTTTTTTAAGCCCAAAGGGGGTTGCCAGCACAAAAAAAGATTGAGAAACACTGATCTACACCACATTTTTTTAATTTTCTTATAAGAATGTCACTTGGGACTATGTCAAAAGCCTAACTAAAATGAAGATCTATCACATCCACAGCTCCCTGCCCCTCCCAACCACTAGGCCAGTAACCCCATTGTAGCCTTATCAGTAATTATTACATTTTCTTTGATGATTTGATCTTCTGAGGTTAAATATAAAGTGGCATGCAGTGGTCTGCAAGTGTTTATCCTTCACATCAGCTGCAGTAGAGCAGTTGCCATTAGTTTGAGGACCAGGTGATTGGTAAATTATTCCAATGATTAATTACCCTCACTGTTAAAAATTTGAGACTTATTTCCAGTCTGAATTTCAATGTCCAGCCATTGGATTCTGTTATACCTGGGGTTCTCAAACTTCATTGCACCACGTGGCCTCCTTCTAACAACAAAAAATACTACATGACCCCAGGAGGGGGGAACTGAAGCCTGAGCCTACCCAAGCCCTGTGCCCTGGGTGGGGAGGCCAATTCCAAAGCCTGGTGGGGCCAAAATTGAAGCCCAAGGGCTTCTGCCCTAGGCGCGGGGCTTGTAACCTGAACCCCACCACCCAGGGCTGAAGCCCTCAGGCTTTGGCTTTGATCTCAGGTGGTGGGGCTTGGGGTTTGGCTTTGGCCTCAGACCTATTTTTGGGGTCCCAACCCACAGTTTGAGAACCACTTTGTTATACCTTTCTCCGCTATATTGAAGAGCCCATTGTCAAATATTTGTTCCCCATGTAGGTATTTGTGGATGGTAATCAAATCACCCCTTAACCATCTCTCTGTTAAACTAAATGGATTGAGCTCCTTGAGTCTGTCACTATAACATATGGTATCTACTCCTTTAATCATTCTCATGGCTCTTTTCTGAACCCATCCCAAATTATCAACATCTTTCTTGAACTGTGAACAGAAGAACTGGACACAATATTCCAGCAAGGGTCATACCAGTGCCAAATACAGAGGGTAAAATAACTCCTTACTCCTACTTGAGATTCCCCTGTTTATGATCAAAGGTTGCGATAACCCTTTTGGCCACAGCATCACACTGGGAGCTCAGCTGAACATGATCTCCTAATCTGTTTCACAGTCACTGCTTCCCAGGATAGGGTCCAGGGCTGATGTAACCTCTAGGTGAACTAGGTGGCTGCCTAGGGCACCAAGATTTGGGGATGCCAAAAAGCGGTGTCTGGCATCATGGGAGTCAGCTGAGCGGGGCAGGTGGGGGGAGCGAGGCCTCCATAACAAACCCGCCCCTGCAGCAAGGGGCACTGCGCAGGATGGTCAGCAGGAGCCTGCAGTGGAGCAAGGAGGAGAGAGCCTGGAGGGTGTGGTGACCAGTGTGGCCAAGGGACGGAGATGTTGGGGGAGGCAGGACATGGTCCTGAGCTCAGGTATGCTTTGCCCTCCAACGCGCCATGCCTGGGGCTGGGCGCAGTCGCCTCCTGGGGCAAGGGAAAGTGAAACTAAACCCCGCAGTGCAATGGAGGGGAAAGGGCTGGCGGAGGCGCTGCTTCCAAACACTGACCCTCCCCCGGTGGCACTATGCCAATTCAGGGAGCCGGTCCTGATCCCAGGGAGATCCTCACCTGCTCCCTGGAATAGCCCGGCTCTGTCCTCCTTGCCCCTGGGTCCCCCCACCCCCGGAAGGTGAAGTACTCAGCGCCTGGGAACATTTAGAGACCCTGCGAGCTGGGGGCATTCTCAGCCTCCTCCTTGCTCACAGGTTCCCCCAAGCCAGAAGGGACCATTGTGATCATCACCTCTGACCCCCTTGTATTAATTCCAATGAACAATGCCACATTATGCAATATTCATTTTTGAAAGTTTATAATAAGCGATGCTCCTGGGGGAGAGGGAGCGGGGAGGGGTGGGCGCAAGGTGAAAGTTTTGCCTAGGGCGGAACCTGATAGGGATCCCCACCCTGTAAGCATGGCCTACATCCTTTGTTCCCAGATGTATACATTTATATTTAGTTGTATTAAAACATGTACTGTTTGCTTGCTCTCACTTTACCAAGCAATCAGGTTATTCTGTATCAGTGACCCATCCTCTATTATTTAACGCTCCCTCTCTTTTTGTGTCACTGTGATGGGGTAACCAGCCATGAAGGGGTTAAGGTAGCCCACAAGGTAGCCCACAAGAGGCCAGTTAACCTTCACAGTTGGACCTGAAGGATTTATAAATACTAATTGCTGGTGAAGCTCAGCTGGGGGAAAAGCTTGGTAAGGAATACAAAGAGAGAAAGTTTGTAGTAGCAAGGGGGCTTCAGGGAGGGAGTCTACAGTCACTCTCTTGGAGCAAAGATGTGGGGAGGAAGAAACCAGGGTGGAGGATAAGCCCTTGGATCCTAGCCCTGGAAGAAAGGTTAACCCAGAGGAGCTGTCAAACAAGAGAGCCTGAGAAAGCAGGGTACGAAGAAGTCCAGGGAAACAGCAGCACGGAATGGGATTGTGAAGACTTTGGTTGCTGTTATAGGATCCCTGGGCTGGAACCCATTGTAGAGGGAGGGCCTGGGAAGTGACGCAGAATTATGGGAGGCACTATATAGACATCTGGTCCAGTGAGACTTTGCTATCTGGGAATGGGTGGGTACCACATAGCCCTCTGGCTAGTTCACTGAGTCATGAAGAAGGAGCACCACAGTGGTGGAGTGACCACTGGTGGGGTGCACGCTTGATTGTTGGAAAAGTGTGGATTGGGAGTGCTTTATTCCAAGTGGGCTTTGAGTGGGCCTGACTGTTATAAAAAGGCAGCCAGCTACAAACCAGCTGGGCAGCTAACAGAGGGAGTTTGCCTCGGAGTTTGCCTGGCACACTGAGGCTCTCATCTTGTAGGCTTCTCTGAGTAGTTACTACAAGACCTGAGGAAAATCTTCGAAGGAAGGTAATATGGATGGTGAGCGATCAGCTGTTGTGACCTGCCCATGATGTGCCATGTTTGTTTTTCTTCCACAGGACAGAGCGACTTTGTCTGTACAATGTGCAAGCTGGTCTCCATATTGGAAGAGAAGGTTCAAGGTCTGGAGAAACAAGTATCAACCCTGTGTTGCATAAGAGAAAATGAGTATTTCCTGGACAGAAGTCAGGATATACTTCTATGGGCACAACAACATTCTAAAGAATCAGAGCAGGCTGCGCAGCAGGAACAGAAGGATGGTGAAGAAAATTGGCAGTATGTGACCTCCAGAAGAAGAAAGAGGAGCATCCATGTACCAGCAATGCAGATACAGGTGAGCAACCATTTTCATGTTCTCTTCACAGGTACTGAAGCGGAGAGTGGGGTAGATGATACATCTGAGGGAAGGGAGCAGAAGGAAACTCCACCGATTGGAAGGCATGAGATGCATTGTCCTAGGGATGGGGGTTCCACAACCACTGCTCCCAAGAGAAGAAGGCGGGCGGTGGTGGTCAGGGCACCCCCCTAAAGGGGACTGAGTCATCTATCTGCTGTCCCAACTGGAAAACCTAGAAGTGTGCGGTTTGACAGGAGCTAGGATTCACGATGTAATAAAGAGACTGCTGAGACTCATCAAGCCCTCGGATTGCTACGCCTTTCTGCTTCTCCACGTGGGCACCAATGATACTGCCAAGAATGACCGTGAATGAATCACTGCAGACTACACAGCTCTGGGAAGAAGGATAAAGGAGTTTGAGGTGCAAGTGGTGTTCTCATCCATCCTCCCTGTAGAAGGAAGAGACTCAAGTAGAGACTGTCAAATCGTGAAAGTCAACGAACGGCTACATAGGTGGTGTCGGAGAGGCTTTGGATTCTTTGACCATGGAATGGTGTTCCAAGAAGGATATCTCCACCTAATGAAGAGAGAGAAGAGCATCTTCTCAAGCAGGCTGGCTAACCTAGTGAGAAGGGCTTTAAACTAGGCTTACCGGGGGAAGGAGACCAAAGCCCTGAGGTAAGTGTGGAAGTGGGATACCAGGAGAAAGCACGATCAGGAGAGTGCAAGAGGGGAGTACTCCTGCCTTATACTAAGAAAGCAGGACAATCAGCGAGTTATCTTAAGAACCTGTACACAAATGAAAGAAGCCTGGGAAACAAGCAGGGAGAACTGGAAGTCCTAGCACAGTCAAAGAATTATGGTTTGATTAGAATAACAATGACTGGTGGGATAACACATATGACTGGAGTACTGTCATGGATGGATATAAACTGTTCAGGAAGGACAGGCAGGGCAGAAAATGTGGGGGAGTTGCATTGTATGTAAGAGCAGTATGACTGCTCAGAGCTCCAGTATGAAACTTCAGAAAAACCTGAGAGTCTGGATTAAGTTTAGAAGTATGATCAACAAGGGTGATGTTGTGGTGGGAGTCTGCCAGACCAGGGGGATGAGGTGGCGAGGGTTTCTTCTGGCAACTAACAGAAGTTACTAGATCACAGGCTCTGGTTCTCATAGGGAACTTCAATCACCCTGATATCTGCTGGGAGAGCAATACAGCAGTGCACAGACAATTTTGGAAAGTGTAGGGGACAATTTTCTGGTGCAAGTGCTGGAGGAACCAACTAGCAGCAGAGCTGCTGCTCACAAACAGGGAAGAATTAGCAGGGGAAGCAAAAGTGATGAGATAGTCAAGTTCAGGAACCTGAAACAAGGAAGAAAGGAGAGCAGCAGAATATGGACCCTGGACTTCAGAAAAGTAGACTGACTCCCTCAGGGAGGTGATGGGCAGGATCCCCTGGAAGAATAACATGACGGGGAAAGGAGTCCAGGGGAGCTGGCTGTATTTTAAAGAATCCTTATTGAGCTTGCAGGAACAAACCATCCTGATGTAAATACGGCAGGCAACCAACTTGGCTTAACAGTGAAATCCTTGCTGATCTTAAACACAAAAAAGAAGCTTACAAGAAGTGGAAGATTGGACAAATGACCAGGGAGGAGTATAAAAATATTGCTCAGGCATGCAGGAGTGAAATGAGGAAGGCCAAATCACACTTGGAGTTGCAGCTAGCAAGGGATGTTAAGAGTAACAAGAATGATTTCTTCAGGTATGCAACAAGGTCAAGAAAAGTGTGGGCCCCTTGCTGAATGAGGGAACAGAAGATGACAGAGGATGTGGAAAAATGTGACAGAGGATGTGGGAAAAGCTAATGTATTCAATGCTTTTTTTGCCTCTGTCTTCAAAAACCAGGTCAGCTCCCAGACTACTGCACTGGGCAGGACAGTATGGGGAGGAGGTGCCCAGCCCTCTGTGGAGAAAGAAGTGGTTCAGGACTATTTAGAAAAGCTGGACGAGCACAAGTCCATGGGGCCGCATGCAATGCATCCAAAGATGCTAAAGGTGGATGTGATTGAAGAGCCATTGGCCATTATCTTTGAAAACTCATGGCAATTGTGGGAGGTGCCAGATGACTCGAAAAAGGCTAATGTAGTGTCCATCTTTAAAAAAGGGAAGAAGGAGGATCTGGGAAACTACAGGCCAGTCACCCTCACCTCAGTCCCTGGAAAAATCATGGAGCAGGTCCTCAAGGAAACCATTTTGAAGCACTTGGAGGAGAGGAAAGTGATCAGAAACAGTCAACATGGATTCACCAAGGGCAAGTCATGCCTGACCAACCTGATTGCCTTCTATGATGAGATAACTGGCTCTGTGGATATGGGGAAAGCAGTGGATTCCATGATTTCAACCAAATATATTACTACCAAAACAAGCAGTGAGTCTTTGTGATGGTCCCCTCAGGAAACTCAGAACCTCAAAATATCTCTGTCCATCATGCTGTCATCTTGACCTTATCCTTAAGATGGGTCAGCATGTTCCTGTTATCTTTGGGGGATGTTTTTGGTATCAAGGTGTTCTGGTACCACCTTTCTGGAATGTGTTTGCATCTATATTCTTGTACCTAGCACTACTGAGCAATGTGTGTTTCTGCAATATCAGCCCTGTTCTTGCCAGATTCTGTGAGCAGGACCTGCTTCTTGCTCACAACTTAACTTTGCTTTATATCAGCAAAGTTTTGACTACTTTAGCCCAGGCCTCATACCAGGCCTCTTATACATGGGCTTATGTTTCAGGCCCTCTTCTTACTACATCCCTGACTGAAAAATAATGCCACAGAATATAGATCACCCTTCAGTTTACAAGTAAATCTGTTATTCTGTGATGTCATTGGATAGAGATGTTTTGATCAAACCAACATGTACAAGGTAATGGGTGGCACACTGATACATCAGGGGCAATATGTAATTTGTTTGTATTAGTGTATAAAGATATATCTCAGAAAGAGTGTTTGGCCAGCCCAGGGAGCAGTGGAAAGTCCCGCCACTGACTGAGCTGCGTCCATTGTCATGAACATACATGTCTTAATATCCTCGTAGAGTCTGCCAGGTGCTATTACCATGCTTTGTTGACAATAAACCTGGTTAGGTGCCTTCACTACTAAACCAAGTCTTGTAGTCTTACTGGGCAGTTTGATCAGAGCCTGCTGTATGGGCTCTCTAGTCAGAGCCAGTGCAGCACATAGAGAGAACACATGCATGCAGTCGAACATCTGACGATGGGATTTTTGAATCAGGCACTATCCTTAAAAATTCTCATTACCAGAAAACTGAGATGGCTCAATATTAGGGATGGGTCTTACAGCTTTCTCTTATGTCACCTCATAGCTTCAAAAACTGGGTCATGATTTGGTCGAAGTTTGCTCCAGCTAAATTTTGGAAGCAAAGTCATTAATCCAAATCCCATAAAACATAAGAAAAACTGATCATCTGTGTATAGTTAGAGTAGCACCCTATCATGGCCATAGTTGCTTGTCGTGAACTAAAATGGTTGTAGATTTGAAAAAATTAAAAAATGCCAATACTGGGTGTGGCAAACAGATTCTTTACATGCTTCTGTGATTCATCTCAGATCCACATAGTTTATTATAAGCCATTCATAAAGAGCTTGGTTAGGTATAAAGAGTACAAGTCAGATATTAATTTGATCCAAAATGATGTTGTTCTCATGAGCCACATCTGTTTTGATGTATTTTAAAGTGGTGGCACTTGCACTACTACTTTGGCATTTTCTAGATCTATCCTCTACCCTGTTTCTCCACTCCCTTGCACACTCTCTTTTGTATATATTTATATATAATTAAACAATTCCAAAATCATAGAGAGAAGAAAAAATGTATTTGAGTTGTTGGACCCATCTTACATTAGTTCATTTTTATACTCAGCTGTCTAGGTTCTTATTTGGTGGCCAATCCCGCAACAGCTAAATCAGATATGACTGATAAAACAATCCAACTATAGTTCTTAGATTTAACATTTTTCTCTATTAATTTTAGTTCAGGAACCTTCATTGCCATTATGAGACGTTCTCTGACTTCTCAAACTAAAATGTAAATTTCCATTTCCTCCAGGCCTTGTAGAATCTATTTTTTTCCTATGGAAGATTATGGTTTTGTGTAATATTTCTATTCCCCAGGAACTTATTTCTTTAGAATTTACATTTCTGAAAACCATTGTACAGGATTTTTTTTTACTATGCAAGTCATGTAGACAAATAAGTATTAAAATCTTGGTTTAAGGTGTCACAGGAATTATATTATTTAAGTAAATTTAGTAATTTCCTATTGCCTGGAAACCAAATCATTTGTTGCCTTCTTAGTGTCATGTTTAAAACCATAGCTTTATTTTATTACAAAATTCTTGCAAAAATGAAGTTTTTAAAAAAGCAGGAGGGACCATTTGGAAACATATGTCTTCAAATATGTCCCATATGCATCTCTCCCCTTAACTAGTTATTCAATCCTTCATGCTGACAAAGCTTTTGGATTTTTAAACTTCTTTAAAAAATTGAAACACATGTACATTTAGTTTATCTTTAATGATATTTTCTCCTGTGCTTTAATAAAATTCTATTGTAAGCTCCCTGAATTGAGGATTCTTACATTATACCCAGACATCTAAAGCTTTGTTTACAAGTAGAACAGTTTTTGTTTGGTTAAGGGTTTTTTGTAGGCATTACTTTAATGATAATTTAACACTATTTTTAAAGGATAGGGTAGTGTATCCTAAACATTTTTTATTAACAAGCCTCTACAAAACATCCCTGATATGTTTTTCATCTCAGTCAAAAATTACCTCATTTTTTCATGTTAAAATTTTAAAAGTTTATTTTTTAAGACTTTACTTGGTTTAGCAGAAATTTAAAAAAGCAAACAGCCTGTAAACTGGTGTTACAGGATTTTTTAACTTTAATATGGTGATTAAAAATTGGTTTGTTGCAAAATTGGTTTTTTAAAAAGGGAGAGGGAATGGGGAAACATATTTAAAGAATCATGCCATATGCTTATCTTTGTCCTTTCTAGCATTACTCAATCCTTCATACTGACACATGGCTTCTGTCTTTGTAAAACTTTAATTGTTATTGAAACATATGTAAATATGGGTTACCCATAGTAACATTTTCTCCCATGCTTCAAAGATTTAGAAAATCTTAAATTAAAGTATTCTTTCCCGAACAATAGCTGTTTTAGCAGAAAGGATGATGGAAATATATTTCTTCTGATTACAAGAGTGAGAAAGTCCAATATTTATCTTCCTCCTTCAATGCAGTTACAAATGTATAGTCTCTTTTGAAATGTTTTTTTACTGTAAATTTTGTGGGGGAGATTATATTGCCCCCCAAAATCTTCATGCTTTAAAAAGGACATCTTGTAATTGATATTACAGGATTTTTTAAATTTTAATCCTGCGTTAAAAAAATTGTGATGCAAAAGGTTGTTTTTTTTTAAATAAAAGGTGGGGAACTGGTGTCGGAGACAAGTTTATTCAGATAACACCAGCGAAAAGGGCTAATTTATAGCTCCCACCTTCATGCAGTTACAAGATTATAGCTTTCCTTTTTTAAAAAAAATTGTAAACCTGCTCTGTAATATATAAAATCATTTAAGTCCTTAAGCAATTAAAATTTTTATTTTTATTGTATATTGACATGATCTTATTGTTCTCTCTGTCCTTGAAGCCTTTAGAAAACTATGATTTGTGTCTTTTAAAATTATAACAGATTTGTAAATAGCAATATTATATTCTCCAGGAACTTATTTCTTCAAAATTTACATTCCTGAAAACTATTTTTACAAGTTTTTTTTCTTACTATATCTTTTGCTTAAACAAAAAATTACGGACATCTTTCTAATGGTTTATGACAAAGGGGTGTCTGTTGTAAAATGCTGCTTTTAGTGTCATGTTTGAATCCAATATAAAAGCACGCTAATATATCTTTATTTCTAATAAAAAAATTGTTGCAACAGTTAGCTTCAGATAACAAGGGTGAAAGGGAGCAGTCTTTATCTTACTCCTTCATGAAGTTACCAAAGCATATAATCTTTAAGACTTTCATTGTAAATGATGGGTATATTATATTCACCCCAAATATCTTCAGTTTACAAAGGATATCCTATAAACAGGTGTTAAAAAGGTTAAATTAAAAGGCCTACTTCTATATAAAGTCAATTGGTGCTAAATTCGAATAAAAGGTAAAAGTAAAAGGTTATAAAAATATGGGTAGGATCTGATGAGAAACAGTCAAATGAAAGAGTCCCATTCAAATACATCCTGCAATGGCAGACAGCTAAAAAGTGACAAGTTTTTAAAGTGCATATATACAAATGCTACAAATCTTAATAATAAGATGGGTGAACTAGAGTGCCTTGTATTAAATGATGATGTTGATATAATAGGCATCACAGAAACTTGGTGGAATGAGATAGTCAATGGAACACGGTAATACCAGGGTACAAAATATATCAGAAGGACAGAGCAGGTAATGCTGGTGGGGGAGTGGCACTATATGTGAAAGACAGCATATAATCAAAATTAGAAAAAATCTTAAATGAACCAAACTGTACCATAGAATCTCCATGGATAGTAATTCCATGCTCTAATAAGAATATAGCAGTAGGGATCGATTACCAATCATCTGACCAGGATGGTGATAGTGACTGAAATGCTCAGGGAGATTAGAGAGGCTATCAATATAAAAAACTCAATAATAATGGGAGATTTGAACTATCCCCATATTGACTGGGTACATATCACCTCAGGATGAAATGCAGAGACAACATTTCTCGATACCTTGGAGCAGCTAGTCCTGGAACTCAAAAGAGGAGGGGTAATTTTTGATTTAGTCCTAAGTGGAGCACAGAATCTAGTCCAAGAGGTGAATATAGCTGGACAGCTTGGTAATAATGACCATAATATAATTAAATTTAGCATTTCTATGGTGGGGAAAACACCACAGCAACCCAACATTGTAGCATTTAATTTCAGAAAGGGGGACAACACAAAAATGAGGAAGTTAGTGAAACAAATTTAGAGGTATTGTGCCAAAAGTGAAATCCCTGCAAGCTGCATGGAAACTTTTTAAAGACAACATAATAAAGACTAAACTTAAATTTATACCCCAAATTAAAAAGCGTAGAGAACCAAAAACGTGCAACTGTGGCTAAACAAAGTAAAAAAAGCAGTGAGAGGCAAAAAGGCATCCTTTAAAAAGTGGAAGTTAAATCCTAGTGAGGAAAATAGAAAGGAGCATAAACTCTAGAAAATAGAGTGTAAAAATATAATTAGGAAGGCCAAAAAAGAATTTGAAGAACAGGTAGTCAAAGACTCAAATAATAGCAAAAAATTTTTTAAGTACATCAGAAGCAGGAAGCCTGCCAAAGAGCCTGTGGGGCCACTGGCTGATCGAGATGCTAAAGGAGCACTCAAGAACGATAAGGCCATTGCAGAGAAACTAAATGAATTCTTTGCATCGGTCTTCATGGTTGAGAATGTGAGGGAAATTCCCAAATCTGAGCCATTCTTTTTAGGTGACAAATCTGAGGAACTGTCCCAGATTGAGGTGTTTTGGAACAAATTAATAAACTAAACAGTAACAAGTCACCAGGACCAGATGGTATTCACCCAAGAGTTCTGAAGTAACTCAAATGTAAAATTGAGTAACTACTAACTGTAGTCTGTAACCTATCATTTAAATCAGCTTCTGTTCCAAATGACTGGAGGATAGCTAATGTGACACCAATTTTTTAAAAGGGCTCCAGAGGTGATCCTGGCAATTACAGGCCAGTAAGCCTGACCTGAGTACTGGACAATCCGTTGAAACTATAGTGAAGAACAAAATTGTCAGACACATAGATGAATATAATTTGTTGGGAAAAGGTCATCATGGTTTTTGTAAACGGAAATCATGCCTCATCAATCTACTAGAATTTGAAGGGGGTCAACAAGCATGCGGACAAATGGGATCCAGTGGATCTAGTGTACTTAGATTTTCAGAAAGCCTTGACAAGGTCCCTCACCAAAGCAAGGTAAGAGGTCATGGGATAAGAGGGAAGGTCCTCTCATGGATTGGTAACTGGTTAAAAGAGAGGAAACAAAGGGTAAGAATAAATGGTCATCTTTCAGAACAGAGAGCGGTAAATAGTGGTGTCCTACAGGGGTCTGTCCTGGGACCAGTCCTATTCAACATATTCATAGATGATCTGCAAAAAAAGGATAAACAGTGAGGTGGCAAAATTTGCAGATGATACAAAACTACTCAAGATAGTTAAGTCCCAAGCAGACTGCAAAGAACTAAAAAGGATTTCACAAAACTGGGTGACTGGGCAACAAAATGGCAGGTGAAAGTCAGTGTTTATAAATGCAAAGTAATGCACATTGGAAAACATACTCTACTATACATATAAAATGATGGGATCTAAACTATCTGTTACCACTCAAGAAAGATCTTGGAATCATTGTGGATAGTTCTCTGAAAACATCCACTCAGTGTGCAGTGACACTCAGAAAAGTGAGCAGAATGTTGGGAATCAGTAAGAAAGGGATATATAGTAAGACAGAAAATATCTTGCCTCTATATAAATCCATGGTACACCAACATCTTGAATATTCCATGCAGATGTGGTCACCCCATCTTAAAAAAAGATATTGGAATTGGAAAAGGTTAAAAAAAGGGCAACAAAAATGAAGAGGGGTATAGAACAACTTCCATATGAGGAGAGATTAATAAGACCGGGACTCTTCAGCTTGGAAAAGAGATGACTAAGCGGGTGAATAAGGTAGAGGTCTATAAAATCACGACTGGTGGGGAGAAGAGTAAGTAAGTGTTATTTACTCTTTCATAATACAAGAACTAGGGGTCACCAAATAAAATTAATAGGTAGCAGATTTAAAACAAACAAAAGGAAGTATTTTTTCCACAACGCACAATCAACCTATGGAACTCATTGCCAGAGGATGTTGTGAAGGCCAAGACTATAACAGGGTTCAAAAAAGAACTAGATAAGTTCCTGAAGGATAGGTCCATCAATGGCTGTTAGGCAGGTTGGGCAGGGATGGTGTCCCTAGCCTCTGTTTGTCAGAAGCTGGGAATGGGCGACAGGGGATAGATCACTTGATGATTACCTGTTCTGTTCATTTCCTCTGGGGCACCTGGCATTGGTCACTGTCAGAAGACAGGATACTGGGCTAGATTGACCTTTGGTCTGACCTACCATTCTTCTGTCGGTTTGACATGCAGCATGCTATAATATAGAAGTTTCCACAGACACGTTCTATCCCTCATTCTTTTCCAATATCCTCCTCACATGGAATAATACCTTGCTCCACAGATGGCTCCTCTGAAAAATTCATGGAGTTAGATACTACTGAATATGAGTAGGAAGTATTTAAATCTGGCCCTTAAGAAATATAAAGACAGCTCTATGACTCACACTTTGTCTGGCTCTTAACTTGTATTGCCTAACTCAGTGTCTACTAAAATGGTGTGCAAACATTTTTTATTTGTACTAATCATTACAGTAGCACTCCTGAAAATTTGTTTTGTTTGTAGAAATACTTTTGGTTAGTTTGAAGCTGTCTAATACTTGAACGGTTTCTTTAAGGCCTATGCTTTTGGCTAAGTTTGGAGCAGTTTGAGCTCTTTTATGATGGTGCATTTTTCTGTTTTACTAGATGAGTATACCTCCAACCTTCCCCAGTGTGTGAGTGTTTTAGCGGGGGATTTTTGGTTTGTTTGCTTTTGCTCTGGCTTGGGGTTGGAGCAGGTTCTGTGGTCTTAAATGTAAGATACTAGAAATGTAACTGTAGCAGCTTCTTGCAACACTTCTCATCCATCCCTCAAGTACAACTTTTATTTTTAATGTCTTAGTTAAGATAATTGGGGAAAACCAGGTTAGGATTCCCCTAATAAATGCAATCCAAAATAGCAAAAAAACAAAACAAAAAACCCAACCCCAAAACATTGTTATAGTGCTTTCCAAGGGAACAAACTTATTCTACTTAGAACGCTGATCTCTGAGGTAGGGAAGAGAACTGCTGTCCAGTTTACAAGTACCTCTCCTTAATGCATCCCAAAATAATCCTTACCATGATCTGCCTGACAACTGTCATGATTCTATAGATTATTCTACCCTAATAAATCATTGCATAAATATCCCATGAAGTCATTGGAATCCAGGCTAAGATATTCGAAAACAAGGTCTCAATTTAAGCTCTGAAATAAATAACTTGTGTATCAAAATGGGCTGCAGGTGTAGCAACCTGACTTTATTCTCTTGATTTTTGAAAATATTAGCCCCAACCAATAGCATTATTCATAGACATAACATGGCATAAACATGACCCCCCCCCGCCACATCTGGGCATCTGCATGTATAGTAAAAGCATCTGTTTTAATCCATATAATTCCTTAACTGGTAATAGGATACTTTGTCTGCTGGCTGTGCATCATGCAGCCAAATTCCCAATCAAAAAACACTCACAGATTTCTGATAGAGATGTTAATAGGAGCTGTATTAAGTATTATACCACAGGTAGCACAGGAAAGCTCAAGCGACAACTGACTCCATTCTTGAAGCCCTCTGCCAGTCCCATTCCCCGCTTTAAGTCTTATGTAATCATCTTTTGACCCCATCCAGTACCCTGTCCAGTATTTTTCTTGAAAATTAAATCTTAGGCCAAAATCAAGTTACTTTTTCAGTTTAATATGTTCATTTTATTAGTCATGTTATTTATTTATTACTGTTTTTATGTCAGGTGAACTGTCATGCTGGAGGGAGGATACTAGTGGAGTTCTTCAGGGATTAGTCTTGGGACCCATTGTATTTAACATTCACATCCTTTGGTTACCTACAATCACGCTTAAATAGAAGAGCCTTATTTTTAAGCCTTATTTTAATTTTGAATTTATCTGGCTTCAATTTCCAGGCATTTCATTTTTTCAGACCTTTGTCTGCTAGATTAAAGAGCTCCCTACTGGAAATCTTAATTGGGTACTTCAGATTCTGATGAAATTACCTCTCCAAGGATCTAAACAGACAGTTCTAGGGATACATCTACACCTCAAATAAAAGACCCCCTCCCCCTCCAGTGAGTCTTGGAGCCCAGATAAACTGACTCAGATTCACAGAGCTTGCACTATGGGGCTAAAAATAGCAGTGTAGATGTTTGGCCTTGGGCTGGAGCCTCAGCTTTGAAACCTGGTGAGGGGCAGTGTCTCAGAATCCAGCCTCCGGTCCAAGCCTGAAAGTGTACACTGCTATTTTCATGCCATTGCATGAGCCCCGGGAGTTTGAGTCAGTTGACCTGGGCGGTGAGATACTCTCTCACACCAACCTCATCTTCTTTGAGAAGGTAGCAGATTTTTTTTTAGATAAAGGAAACGCAGTGGATCTAATTTACCTCGACTTCAGTACGGCATTTGATACAGTTCCACATGGGGAATTATTAGCTAAATTGGAAAAGATGAGGATCAATATGAAAATTGAAAGGTGGATAAGGAACTGGTTAAAGGGGAGACTACAGTGGGTAGTACTGAAAGGTGAACTGTCAGGCTGGAGGGAGGTTGCTAGTGGAGTTCCTCAGGGATCGGTTTTGGGACCAATCTTTAGTAATCTTTTTATTACTGACCTTGGAATAAAAAGTGGGCATGTGCTAATAAAGTTTGCAGATGACACAAAGCTGGGAGGAATTGCCAATACAGAGAAGGACCAGGATATCATACAGGAAGATCTGAATGACCTTGTAAACTGGAGCAGCAGTAATAGGATGAAATTTAATAGTGAAAAGTGCAAGGTTATGCATTTAGAGATTAATAACAAGAATTGTTGTTCTAAGCTGGGGACGCATCAGTTGGAAGTAAGAGGAGGAGAAGGACCTCGGAGTATTGGTTGATCACAGGATAACTATGAACTGCCAATGCATATACACATGGGGAATATATATTGAATATTGTATTCAATATTGAGTCCCATATTTTTGATATGCCCATATCAAGGCATCATCAGGATCTCCAGACTTCTTGGCACATGCAGTTTCCAGTGACTCTAATCTTTCTTGCGTGTCTGCAGGCACTTGGGCATCTGCCTGGGTCTCAGTTCCTATGGCTTGTGCAGTCAGGGTCCTATTGATCTTGTCCTCTGGGCTAGAGGACCTAATGGTAAGGGATGCCCTGTCCCTCAGGGCTGTACAGCTCAATGGTCAGAGTCAATAGGACTCTGCATGAATATATGCTAATGTGGTCTTGGGATGCATCAGGCGAGGTATTTCCAGTAGAGATAAGGAGGTGTTAGTACCATTATACAAGGCACCGTTGAGACCTCATCTGGAATACTGTGCGCAGTTCTGGTCTCCCATGTTTAAGGAGGATGAATTCAAACTGGAACAGGTACAGAGAAGGGCTACTAGGATGATCCGAGGAATGGAAAACCTGTCTTATGAAAGGAGACTCAAAGAGCTTGACTTGTTAGCCTAACCAAAAGAAGGCTGAGGGGAGATATGATTGCTCTCTATTATAAATATATCAGAGGAATAAATACCAGGGTGGGAGAGGAATTATTTAAGCTCAGTACCAATGTGGATACAAGAACAAATGGATAGAAACTGAGCCGTCAGGAAGTTTAGACTTGAAATTAGACAAAGGTTTCCAACCATCAGAGAAGTGAAGTTCTGGAACAGCCTTCCAAGGGGAGCAATGGGGCAAAAGACATATCTGGCTTCAAGACGAAGCTTGATAAGTTTATGGAAGGGATGGTATGATGGGATAGCCTAATTTTGGCAATTAATTGATCTTTGACTATTAGCAGTAAATATGCCCAATGCCCTGTGATGGGATGTTAGATGGGGTGGGATCTGAGTTACTACAGAGAATTCTTTCCTGAGTGTCTGGCTGGTGAGTCTTGCCCACCTGCTCAGTGTTTAGCTGATCACCGTAGTTGGGGACAGGAAGGAATGTTCCTCCAGGGCAGATTGGCAGAGGCCCTGGGGGTTTTTCACCTTCCTCTGCAGCATGGGGCACGGGGCACTTGCTGGAGGATTCTCTGCAGCTTGAGGTCTTCAAACCACAATTGGAGGACTTCAATAACTCAGACATAAGTTAGGGGGTTGATATAGGAGTGTGGCCTGCATTGTGCAGGAGGTCAGACTAGATGATCATAAAGGTCCCTTCTGACCTTAAAGTCTATGATTCTATGATCTCTTTTTGCAACATAGACAAACTCTAAGGCCTGGTATACAGTTTTTGTACTAGTATAACTGTCTGGGTTGTGTTTTTTACTAGATAAATGTTTAATAGAAGTCCAAATATATTATGTCACATTACCTTTTTATTTAACTTCATCAAAAAGGATTTTAAAATCCTTTTTGAAGTTACAAGACTTTTTTTTACATAAACACATGCTGATTGGCATTAATTATATTCTTGTCCTTTAGTTTGTTTTATGTCAGCTTGTGATGGGGTGAGTCAACCCTGTCCAGGGCAGAGTGATTGCATCTATCCTCCAAGCCACCTTCTTCCTCAGAGTGGTGAGACCAAATGGCTAGAGTTGATATAATTGCCTTTGCCTCCAAGACAGTATGGCTCACTGGTCAGAATCACTTCAGGTGATCTTGTCCTCTGGGCTAGAGGACCTAATGGTAAGGGACGCCCTGTCCCTCAGGGCTGTACAGCCCAATGGTCAGAGTCAATAGGACTGCCCCATGTCTCAGGGCAGTGTGGCCCAATAGCTAGATTCAGTAGAGTTGCCCTTATACACAAGGCAGTAAGGCCTTGCAGCCAGAGCCAACAGGCCACTTCCTCAGGGGAGCAGGACAAGGGGCAGCCAAGGTAGGAGGTCCCAGACCCCCTCTGCTCCACCAAGTACCAGCCCAGGGCCCTAACAGTGGCAGAGTGCTCTGCCACTAAGACAATGGGGCTCCAACCAAAACACATCAACTTCCCACAGTACTATAGCTAGTCCCCTGGGCCACTTCCTACCATGTCTCTTGGAGCTGGCATTGAGGCATCATCAGGATCTCCAGACTTCTTGGCACATGCAGTTTCCAGTGACTCTGATCTCTCTTGGGTGTCTGCAGGCACTTGGGCATCTACCTGGGTCTCAGTTCCTCTGGCTTCTGCAGTCAGAGGTTCCAGCTGCTCCCGGGTTGGAGCTGGCAAGGCACATCCTTTCTCCCTAGCAGTCAGCCCAGACTGAACTTGGCTGCTCCCTTTTATACTACTGCTGCAACTGAAGCATGCCCAGTAGGCACGTGTGGGCATGGCTTTCTCAGCCCACAGGGAGAGGTTAACCCTTTCCCATCCAGTGCAGGGTGAGTGCATCCTGTCACACAGCCTTTCCATGGTATTTTTTGGGATCAGTGTTAGGTTAACAGGTCACATATATAATTATAGGCTCATATAATTATCCAGTAATCTCATTTGCCTTTTTTAAAATATAACCATAATTTTAACTTTCTTCCAATGCCCTGGAATTTCACCAGTATTCTAATGTTTATTAAATATTAATATTAATTGATTCTGACAGCTTCTCTGCCAATTCCTTTAAAACTCTAGGGTGCAAGGTATACAGACCTCTTGAGCTTAAAGTGTTTAATTTTAGTGGAAGTTGTTTAGCGACCTTAATTACTCTTGGAATAGAAAGTATATCAAATATTTATAAATAAATATATCAAATATTTATGTTCTGCATTTGGAAATAAATGGAATGATGTATTCATATCTTACAATGCCTTGTCCTTAGCACTGACATTTTTACTATCTCCACCTAGTAACACATCTATACTACTTCTAGGAGTCTTTTTACTTTTATTTTAAAAAATCTTTATTTTGTATTACTGGCCATGGATTATTTTAATTGATACAGTCACCTTCTTTTAGTAATTGTTTACATTTTTAATCTTAAAATTTGCACTCAAAAGTGAGAGAATCCAATCTTCTAAAAAAGTTGTCACTAAAAACATTACCATAATGCTTTAACTGAAGACAAGTCAATGAGGCGAACAAAAAAGCGTGTCTCAGGAATTCATGCTTTTCTAACAATTATACAAATACTAGCACTTTAGCAACATGTCCACACATTCCAAAGGAATGATTAGTTCATTGTCCCATTGTGGAAAAATTCCAACTGTGCCTCAGAGCAAACTACCAATTGTTGTGTTATTTTTCTCTATTGCAATTTACATCTTTCTATGTATGATTATGATTGTTAAACTGAGGAAGTTTTATCAACATATCTTGGAAAGATATTTCCTTGGCACAGAGAAAACATTTTTTGGTTTTGACCTTCCCCAGTTCATTATTCATCATAAATGAGGATTTTAGGATGAAATATTTTTCTTATGTTGCAGATTGATCTATTGAGTTATAATAATCATTATATTGATGTAGTCTAGAAAGATAGATGAACTATACTGAGGATTCTACATTTGTTTCAGTGAAAAGTTAAACACTGTACTACATGAAGTTCTGTATTCATATAGTCTGAGAATATATTTAAGTGGAAACCATGGTATAAAATGGAGTTATGATCACTCATATGTACCTACTGCTTTGCTCTTCTGTGATGCAAAGCAGTTATAAGGCAGATATCCAGGTTTTATGGGTACTTTGTGTTGCACGAGTGGTACAAAGCAGCCAAATGTACTAGAAATCTGGCCCTTGTTTTTTGGGTTAGTGAATCTGAATGCTCATTCAATCAATAGTACTTTATATGAGAAGCTTTTCATGATGCTGTATGCTAATTGGAATGGTTTATTAAGATGATATTGCCTTCTGATAATGAGATATCCTGATCTTTCATAAAAGACAATTCTGGTCTATGGTTCTCTCAAACTCCATAGAAGCCAGCATTCTATTTTGCTAATGAATCTAACTTTTTCTTATTATTATTTAGCAAGAGGAGGTGGGTGATAAAGAATATAGAAAGTCAGCAGAACCCTTATAATTGGAATGCCCATGTGGATAGCCTATCATCCTTGTCATTCATTATCATTAGGCTAAATTGGTTTCCTGGGAGATGTCCCAGTTAAGAGGATTTCCTAATTATAAGTGCATCCTGATTAGATGAGTAGACTGCACGAAGAATTCACAAGTATTCCATGTCTTCACCCATTATAGTCTTTCATTTATTAACTAATGTTCATTCCAGGTATGGAGTTAAAAACAAAGTGTTGCTTTCATTTAACAAAATTGTCTGTGGTTTGATTAATTCTACAGAGATCACAGTTGCTTCTCATTGACTTCTGCAGGCAGGGAGAAAACCAATCAAACTAGGAGTTTTATTCTCTCTACCTTCCAGTTTAATTCTTTTTGATTAGAAATAAAGCTTTTTAGCCTACTCTGCCTTCAAAATGAAGTTTTTTATGGCTTTCTGGAACAACTTTTTTTCTAGGGGTGGGTGTCCTTGCTATGTTGACCAAACTAAAGGAAACTTATTTTTTTGGACCAATTCCTGTTGGTGAGAAAGACAAACTTTCGAGCCACAAAGAGGTATGGGAAAGGTCTGGGAAAGGTACTCCAAGTGTCACAGCTAAATGCATCATCATACAGATAGTTTAACGTATTCTTAGGCAGACCTGGATAGGGATGGATTTAGAGTCTATTTCCTGAACCACCAGGGTAGAAATAGTGATGTAGATAATGTAAGTATGACAGGTGCTTCTACATGAAAATTAAACCTGAAGTCATGATTTTACATAGACTTTATTTTACTCTGAGTTATTCTTTAGAAGTTTAACTTTTCATCTAGACTGTCTCTGTGAAAAATCCTGTTCAAAGTTGGACTGCTTATAGCTGCTACATACCAAATTTATAAAAAGGGAAACTTAGAACAGAAGAACAGCTACTTAAGAATAAGGGAGGTTTGCTTTGTGCGTTTAGTTGGATGTCTGAGTATTTTCATTATTTTGGTTCAGACTTTTTGTTAGCTTGGTATTTTTTGGAGGTGGAGGGTTAGTTGGAACTTTTGTGGGATGGTTTTGAATGTCTGTGGATACAACTATAATTGAACGCCTGGACTGGCTATTTTGGGATCTGCGGACAGACTGACTGGCTGTACGTTTTTAGATGGAAATTCACTAATGTCAGTCTAAACCACCATTTACTAGTGGGGGCGGATTTGTTTGTATAAAGATGACATAATCAAACTAAGAGATGCCAGTGACTTCAGAAGGGACATGCCCCACTCTGATTCACCAAAATGATGCTGAAGTGAAGTTCAGTGGTTGAGGAACCAGCTCAGCCATCATCTAAAGGGGGAAAATATTTCTTCTGGACATACAATGTCACCTTGCTTGACAAAGAGGCATGTGCTTCCTCCACATTCCTGTGTGGACACCAAAGACTCTTTGCAGTCTGCTTTGGATTTAACTATCTTGAGTAATTATTTTGGGAAAGTTCTATGGCCTCAGTTAGACAAGAGGTCAAACTAGATGTTCACAGTGGTCCTTTCTGGCCTTGTAAACTATGAATCTGGTGACTGGGGATTAGAACACAAGAATGGCTATACTAGGTCAGATCAGATTAGTGTTCCATCCAGCCCAGTATCCTCTCCACTGAAAGTGGCCAATGCCAGCTGCTTCAAAGAGAATCAACAGAACAAAGCAATCATCAAGTGATTCATCCCCCGTCATCTAGTCCCAGCATCTGGCAGTCAGAGGCTTGGGGACATCCAGAGCATGGTCATGCATCCTTGACCACCTTCACTAAAAGCCATTGATGGACCTATCCTTCATGAATTTATCTAATTCTTTTTTTAATCCAGTTATACTTTTGGCCTTCACAACATCCCTTGGCAACAATTTCCACAGGTTGACTGTGCATTGGGTAAAGAAGAACTTTCTTTTGTTTGTTTTTAAACCTGCAATTTATTAATTTCATTGTGTGACCTCTGGTTCTTGTGTTATGAGAAGGGGTAAATAACACTTCCTTATTTACTTTTTCCACAATATTCATGATTTTATAGACCTCTATCATATCCCCTGTTAGTTGTCTCTTTTCCAGGCTGAGCAGTCCTAGTCTTTTTAATCTCTCCTCCATATGGAAGCTGTTCCATACCCTTACTCATTTTTCTTGCCCTTCTCTTTACCTTTTCACTTTCTAATATCTTTTTAGAGATGAGGTGACCAGAACTACAGTCAGTATTCAAGGTGTAGGTGTTCTGTGGGTTTATACAGTGGCATTATGATGTTTACTATCTTATTATCCATCCTTTTACTTTTGGTTCCTAACATTTTGTTAGCTATTTTGACTGCCACTGCACAGTGAGCGGATGTTTTCAGAGAACTATCCAAAATGACTCCAATATCTCTCTCCCCTTCTTTCTTGTTTTTTTTTAAAGTGGTAACAACTAAGTTAGATCCCATCATATTGTATGTGTAATTTGGATTATGTTTCCCAATGCGCATTATTTTGGGTTTATCAACACTGAATTTCATCTGCCATTTGGTTACCCAGTCACCTAGTTTTGTGAGATCCCCTTGTAATTCTTGTCAGTGTGCTTTGGACTTAACTATCTTGAGTAATTATGTATCATTTGCAAACTTTGCCACTTCACAATTTATCCCATTTCTCCAGATCATTTATGAATATGTTGAACAGTACAGATTCCTGGAGGACACCACTATTTTCCTCTCTCCAGTCTGAAAACTGACCATTTATTCCTACCCTCTATTTCCTGTCTTTTAATCGGTTACTGATCAATGAGAGGACCTTCCCTCTTATCACATCAGGGCTTACTTTGCTTATGAGCTTTTGTTCGGGGATTTTTTCAAAGGCTTTCTGAAATTCCAATTACACTATATCCACTGGATCATCCTTGTTCACATGTCTGATTCCCCTCAAAAAGTTGTAATAGATTGGTGAGTCATGACTTCCATTTACAAAATCTGTGTCTCACTCTTCCCCAGAAAATTGTGTCCATCTATGTGTCTGATCATTCTGTTTTTAATTATAGTTTCAACCACTTTGCCTGATACTGAAGTTCAGCTGTCATTACCAGGATCTCCTCTGGAGCCTTTTAAAAAAATTGATGTCACATGATAGTTTTAGGAAAATTGGTGTTATCAGTCAGTTACCAGTACAGAAGCAGATTTAAGTAATAGGTTACATGTCACAGATAGTATTTCTGCAATTTCATATGAGTTCCTTCAGAACTCTTGGGTGAATACTATCTGGTCCTGGTGACTTATTACTGTCTAATTTATCAATTTATTTAAAAAAATCTCCTCTATTGACACTTCCATATGGGACAGTTGCTCAGATTTATCACCTAAAAATAATGGATCAGATGTGGAAATCTCCCTCACATCCTCTGCAGTGAAGAATTCAGTGAAGAATGCAAAGAATTCATTTAGCTTCTCTGCAAATGAATTTGTCTTCCTTAAGTGCTCCTTTAGCACTTTGATCATCTGGTGGCCCTCCAACTGTTTGGCAGGCTTCCGGATTCTCATGTACTTACATTTTTTCCCCCCTGTAATTTTTTGAACCTTTTGTTAGTTTATCTTCAAATTCCTTTCTGGCCTGCCTAATTATACTTTTACATTTGACTTGCCAGAATTTATGCTCTTTTCTATTTTCCTCAGTAGGATTTAACTTCCAATTTTGCTTCTAACCTCTCCTTTTACTGGGTTTAGCCATGGTGGCATTTTTCAGGTCCTCTTACTAATTTTTGTAAAGTTGGGGTATGCATTTAATTCGAGCCCCTATTATGGTGTTTTTAAAAAAGTTTCCTTGCAATTTGCAGGCATTTCACTCTTGTGACTGTTCCTTTTAATTTCTGTTTAACTAGCTTCTTCATTTTTGTGTCATTCTCCTTTCAGATATTAAATGCTACAGTGGTGGCCTTCTTTCATATTCCTGCCCCTCAAGATGTTAAATTTAATTATTTGATGATCACTATTAATGAGTGGTTCAGCTGTATTCACCTCTTGGACTAGATCCTGTGCTCCACTTACGACTAAATCAAGAATGGCCTCTCCCCTTTGTGGGTTCTAGGAATAGCTGCTCCAAGAAGTAGTAATTAATGATGTCTAGGATCTTTATTTCTGTATCCTGTCCTGAGGTGACATGTACATAGTCAATATGGGCATAGTTGAAATCCTCCATTATTATTAAGAGTTTCTAGTTTTATGACCTGTCTCATCTCCCTGAGCATTTCACAATCACCCTCACCATCCTGGTCTGGTGGTCAGTATATTTCTACTGCTAGATTCTTACTATTCAAGCATGACCTTTTTATCCATAGAGATGTTATGGTTCATACTGATTCATTTAAGATTTTCACGGTATTTGACTCTGTGATTTCTTGCACATATAGTGCCATTCTTTCATTCCTATATATTTAGTACCTTCATATTACAGTGTCCCATTGATTGTCATCATTCCACCAAGTTTCTGTGGTGCCTATTATATCAATATCCTGATTTAATACCAGGCACTTAAGTTCACCCATCTTAGTGTTTAAACTTCTAGCATTTGTTTATAAGCCCTTGTAAAATTTGTCACCTTTTAGTTGTCTGCCTTCATGAGATGTAACTGAATGGGACTCTTTCATTTGACTGTTTCTCTTCAGTTCCCTACCTGTACTTTTATCAACTTCTATCCTCTCCTCTTTACTAGGATATAGAGACTCTCTGTTAATAGAGCCTCCCTTATGGGATGTCTCTGTCTGACCTGTGTGTTGTCTTTTACCCAGCCCTTAGTTTAAAAACTCCTCTACAACCTTTTGAATTTTGCATGCCAGCAATCTAGTTCCATTATAGTTTAGGAGGAGCCCATCCTTCCTGTATAAGCTCCTCCTTTCCCAAAAGGCTCCCCAGTTCCTAATAAACCTAAACCTTCCTCCCTAGACTATCCTCTCATCCACATATTGAGACCCTGCAGTTCTGCCTATCTAATTGTCCCTGAGCCTGGAATTGGAAGCATTTCAGAGAATGCTACCATGGAGGTCTTAGACTTTCATCTCTTGCCTAGCCACCTAAATTTTGCCTCCAGTACCTCTCTCCTACCTTTTCCTATGTCATTGGTACCTATATGTACCACGACCATCAGCTCCTCCCCAGTACTGCACATATATTTGTCTTGATGTCTTAAGAGATCCACAACTTTCACACCTGGCAGGCATTTCAGCATGTGGGTCTCCTGTTCCTCACAAACCCAATTATCTTAATTTTGTAATGATTGAATCCCCCATTACTATTTCCTTTCTCTTCCTAACAGCTGGGATTCCCTCCTCCAGAGAGGTATCCTCAGTGCGAGAGGATACCTTGACATCATCTGCAAGGCATGTCTCAACTATTGGATCGTTTCCCTTTGTTTCAATTTGATGTTCTCCTTCCCTGAGACTTTCATCCTCCTCAACAGCACAGAGGCTGTCAGACTAGGGGTTGGACCCCTCTGCTGTGTCTTGGAAAGTCTCTTTATCTCTCTCAGCTCCACCAGTTCAGCCACTTTGATCCCAAGAGCCAATACTTGGTCTCTGAGGGCCAAGAACTTCTTGCACTGAACATACATAGGTAATCATACATGCTGCATTCAGTGCAATAAACTAGATCAGGGGTAGGCAACCTATGGCACGGGTGCCAAAGGTGGCATGCGAGCTGATTTTCAGCGGCACTCACACTGCCCGGGTCCTGGCCACCAGTCCGGGGGGGGCTCTGCATTTTAATTTAATTTTAAATTAAGCCCCTTAAACATTTAAAAAAACTTATTTACTTTACATACAAGAATAGTTTAGTTATATATTATAGACTTATAGAAAGAGACCTTCTAAAAATGTTAAAATGTATTACTGGCACACAAAACCTTAAATTACAGTGAATAAATGAAGACTCGGCACACCGCTTCTGAAAGGTTGCTGACCCCTAAACTAGACAGTCCCCATTCTGTTGCTAGACTTTTGCCTGAATTATTTTTACTCGTGCAGCTTTTTTGTTTGTTTGGTGGGTGGGTGTATTTTTTTTTTTAGTTGGGGGAGGGAGAGGGGTATCTAGCTGTTATGTTCCCTCTCTAAATTCCCTTGCAAAACTCCCTGTTTCCTGCTTCTGTTTGCTAGCTTCTTTGGTCAGTTAGGAGCTGGCTTTTTAAAGCTCTCTTATGCCTGCCACCTGGTTAATGGTCAAGAGATCCAAAACGATCAGGGATCAAGCCTATTTAAGAAGCTCTCAGCCTTGCCTAAAAGGCTGCTAGGCTCAGCACATTGTCCCCCAAACAGACCACAAGATATACTAGAGTCAAACAAAAAGCACACAACAAACAAACGGAACAAGCTCACCCCAAGGGTTGTGCAGTCACTCTTCCTTCACCTGGAGAACTCCTTCTCAAAATGCCTATTTTCTTCCAGCTCAGGCTTCAGGGCTGGAAGAAGACCTAGACCTAGAATATTGTGGTGGGAGAAGATTGGAACCATGAGAGTAGAAACTGGGACGGGAGGCTGGCAGTTTTGGGAGACAGTGGGTGGGGAATTACTAAAATCAGATGAGGAGCCATAGGGAAGGGATGGGAGATAGCACTGACAAAGAGCTGGAATGTGGGGGATAACTGGGACTGGCTGGGCAAAGAGACTGGGATAAGGAGCAGAGAGAAGTGAGGATATGGAGATTGGATGAGAAACCTGGGAAGGGAGACTGCAACAAGGAGATGGGGGTGGCGCCCAAATGGAAGCCACAGGGTGGAATGTGGGGAAGAGAGTTGGGATAGTGATGGAGGGAACTGGACTGGATGGACAAGGAGATTAGAGGCAAGGATCT
The DNA here is from genome assembly GCF_007399415.2 of Gopherus evgoodei. Taxonomy (NCBI): domain Eukaryota; kingdom Metazoa; phylum Chordata; order Testudines; family Testudinidae; genus Gopherus; species Gopherus evgoodei. Next base: position 126,298,055 of record NC_044323.1, read on the forward strand.
TCTGGAGTAGGTAGGGGACAAGTGGGAATGCCTGGTCAAGGAGACTGGTAACCAAGAGGGAGAATGGAGGGGTAAAACTAAGACTGACTGAAAAAAGAGATCGAGACTGGAATCAGAAGCCTGTGACTGGAGACTGAGGCTGACTACGGGAGGAGCCAAGCATGTGATAGAGACAGGAATAGGACAGGTTGCAGGGGATGGGGTAGAAGCCTCACATAGTTGCTCTGGGCACAGTGGTGTACCTGAGAATTTTGCCCTTAAATTACTGCACCAGATTTTCGAAAATGGATGATTACATATGTTTCAACTGCAGTTAAAAGAGTATTGACATACAGAGTACTGCATAAATGGCTACCTGAAGACACAGGATTTGTGCACAAAGCAATGCACATGCAAATTAGGCATGCAAACTTCATTTTTGAAAATCAGGACTTGTCTCCTCATCGGTTTATTTCATTTTCTCTTCTGTGTAATTTCCCTTAATTTGTTTCTTTTTGCTCCCTTTTTCCCCTCAGTTCCAGAATTTTTTCAGTCTTCTCCCTCCTTTTTCTTCCACATCCTGTTTCTCTCATTTTCTCCACACACCCACTTCATTCTCCTTGCCTGCATTCAGCACACTTTTCCTCCTTTCTTCCCTTTCATTCATCAGTCTCACCTCTTAACCCTTCTCACACACACAACTGTCCCTCTTCCCCAGTAACCATACTGGCTTCCATCTCAAATATGCTAACCTGCTCAGGGCTGATCTCCACTTGCACGTGCATAAACTCTCTCACTCTTACATTTCAGGTCTGTTAATGCATGGTGTGTGGTAGTTTGTTAAATCAAAAAACAAAGGTGGCCAGGATTGGGATTACTCTGTGGCAGCCTCATTTTACTGATGCTTCCTCCGGCTGTGAGTCCTCCACAAGGCACTCTTGATTCAGGATTGTTGATCTCTTGTCCCCTCCCAGCTCAGGATCTCTGGATCCATGACTCTGCGGTGACAACATGAGTTTACTGATGGCAAAGTATGAATGAATATGACTACCTTGTTTCACCACTGCTTGTCTCAGCCAAAATTTATTTCAAGTACACAGTATGATGGTGCAGTGATAGCTGCATTATAATTAAACTGAATTCTGTAATGCAACCTTAACATGACCTTCAAACTTTACTTTGTAAAAAGTCACTGAAATGGACAAAAAAAAAATTAACACTGAGCAGAACTTTGGTTTGCGAAATGAACAGTTCAATAGTCAACCTTTTAGCATTTTTTCATTGGATTATCTCACTTTTAGATTTCTTGCAAACAGGGCACAAAGAAAATACTCTGGGACCTGTCCTTTGTTCACACTTCCTCTTCATGTGTGGATTTGTACAATATCAGTTGTAAATTATTAGTGTTCGTATATAGAGAAATTTATAACTTTTTAGCCATACTTGAAAGTTTTTGTCAAGTTGAACCTATTGACAAAAGGGGAAGGGAGGGCAAGGTAGAGCCTCACCAAATACTTCTGTAGCCTATAGGAAAGATTTTCATAGAGTCCAAAGCTAGATGCTCATAGCGGTCCCTTCTGGTCTGACCTCTTGTTTAATATAGGCCATAGAACTTCTCCAAAATAATTCCTTTTGATGTAGAGCATAGCTTTTTTAAAAAAATCTAATCTTGATTTAAAAATTGCCAGTGATGGAGATTCCATCATGATCCTTGGTATATTGTTTCAGTGTTTATATTGTTTCTTTGCAAAACAAAAGAGACCTTTAACAAATATTTGTTCCCCATGTGGGTACTTACAGACTAATCAAGTCACCCCTTAGCCTTCTCTTTGTTAAGCTACACAGACTGAGCTCTTTGAGTCTATCACTATAAAGCATGTTTTCAATCCATTAATGATTCTCATGGCTCTTCTCTGAATCCTTTCTAGTTTTCAGCTTTGTGAAATTGACTCTATTAAAGCACCAAGTATGTACATTACTGGTCTGGACTTTATTCTTATTGCACATTATAAATGTGTTCAAGTCATGATAATTTGTATCCAAGCCACCATTAACTTTTTAGTTCTGTGATCAGTTCCTCTTCATCTGTTGGCTGCAACATTTTTTGGGTTAGGAAACTGTCATCTATAATATTTAGAAATTCCAAAGATGTTTTAGTAGCACGAGACCTGCAGCAAATGGAACCATTCTAATGGAAGTCTCCTATGATCAGTTCCCCCCCCCACCTACACATTGTAAAGTGCATGAGGACTCATTCTGTTCCCTAGTATGAGCAAGGGATCTGTAACAGACACCAACTAATACCCTAACTTGTGTTTTATCTGTTAGGACATTGATCCACAAGCATTCAAGATCATTTTCTTCTGAGTGACTTGGAAAGAAGTAATGCCATTTTTGACATAGCGTGCCACTGCTCCTCTCCTTTTTCCCATTCATTTTTCTAAATAAGTTATCATTGATTTTTAATATTCCAATCAGATGAATCGCCACACCAGGTTTCAGTAACATCAAATAGATCCAATTTATTCTTGTAACTGAAAAATTCCAATTCCTCTTGTTTGTTACTATGTTTGTAACATTAGTGTATAGACAATTCTAGAATTTCTTCTCATGTTTGTCGATTCCTTGACTTATTTGTGCTCATCTTGAGAGCTCATTTTCCCCTTCTTTAACCTTTAACCTTTAACCTGACTACTCTAGTCAGCCTGGCCCTGAGGAGACTTGTTCCACTATTACTGGGATGGCCATCCAATCTGCAAAGCCCTCTCTCCCCACAGAAGGTGAATCTGTGTTCCACAAAACCCTACACTGCTTAGCAGCAGTTCACTTCCAGAAAACGTCTACCTTCTGTCTTCCTTCATTAGTGAGACAGGAAAGATCTCCAAGAAGATCACTTGGGTATTTTTCTTTTTCAGCACCCTTCTAAGTTCCCTGAAGTCATCTATTATCAGTGAGATATCCCATAACACAGTGTCATTAGTGCCAATATGAACCACCACTGATGTTGCCTATCAACTTCAGAAGCCTATCCAGTCTTAGAGTCATGTCTCGTGTCTTGGCTCCAGGAAAACAGTACACCATCCTGTTGTCTGCCTGTCCCTTCCAGGATGTTCTTTCCATCCTTCTTAACAAGGCCACCTCCAGCTTATCAAGCAGGTGCTTGGGGCGGCAACTCCGGAGTGGGGTGGCACTTTCAGGTATTCGGCGGCAATTCAGCGGAGGGTCCCTCACTCCCGCTCGGAGCGAAGGACCTCCAGCTGAATTGCCGCAGATCATGATCGCGGCTATTTTTTTTTTTTGGTTGCTTGGGGCGGCAAAACCCCTGGAGCCGGCCCTGCTTCTTAAAAGAGAATTGCCAACAAGGATTATTTGTCTTCCTTGGCCAATTGGTGATCTCTTTGTGGGCAACCTTGATTTTCTTACAGGTGTGTCCCATACATTTCTCCATTCTCTTGGACCAGCTGCATCTTCAGAGATATCTTCCACAGTTTCCACAATGAGGATATGGTATTGATTGGAAACTTCTAGCTCTGTGGAATTCCTCTTGATCCTCTTCTCTTTAGTGACCACAGCTAGGGTAACCAGATAGTAAGTATGATAAATTGGAATGTGGTGGGATGTGGGGTGTAATAAGTGCTTTTGTAAGACAAAGCCCAAGTATCAGGACTAGCCCTATACAATTGGGACATCTGATCACCCTAACCACAGCCTGTCCAAACTTGTCTGCCTACAGATGTTTCCTCTTGTGTCTATGAAATGCCATGCCTCTTGTGAGTTCCTCTCTCTCCAACTCCTTGGTGCCCAGCTACTTTCTTTCTTGAATCTGGGGTACTGATATTTCCCAAACCTGGTTGTCTAGAAACTCCTTAGTTTCTCAGATTATCTGTAGCATCTCTAGTTGCCCTTTCAATCCAAGAATCTTTTATTCCAGCACAGCTACTAACTGCACTTCATACGAAGGAAGTCCCTTCTGACTTCAGGCAAGAAAGAAAACATGGCACATCCATTGCAGGTCACAAACATTGCTCCATTCCTGATTATTATGGAATCAAACATAGAGTTCGACGTAGGAGGAAAGCCTCTCACACTCCCTGAGCTAAGAAAGAGGATTCCAGGAATTCAACTCTTCTCTAAAAACTGTTTACATTTCCATGACATTTACTATCCTTGTTATTGACTAAGGCCATGAACCCCAAACTAGAAGACAGGGGAGAGATGCTGAACATTTCCAATCCCCCCCATTTTTTAATAAGTTAGCTTATGTAAGGCCTCTGTAGAACCACTACCCAGTTATCCAACTTGATAAACCTCAAGCTTACCCACTGCACCACACTGTCTTCAATAGTTATTAAAACATTTTTGGTTATCCTATCTGTAGTTACTATGAATCACACTCCTCTCCTAAAGGAGGAACAGAATCTAGTATATCTGATCCCCAATATTATACTGCTGATTATTAAATAATTTTGTAACCAACAGTGAAGAAAATGAGTATTGTCCTACTGCAGTGGCTGGTCTAGAAAGGGGCTAGCAATTACTCCTGTAGCTCAGATAGCAAGGATCTAAGTTCAGGACTGATACATTTGAGTGGGCTGAGGTTTCAGGATGTGAGATGACCAGGACTTGGAAGAGAACAAAGGGCAAATCTTGTAATGTGATAAAGGAAGCAGAAGCAAGATTTAGATAGATCCTATCTGTAAGGGCCATAGGAGAGGGATAACTCAAAAATGAAGCCAGGATTATAAATACAAGTTATATGGAGACAATAATGCTCTCTATTGTGACAGAGAAACAAGGTAGGGGGAGCCACTGAACAAAACACCAAGGGAGAAATTCAAACTGTAGGAGGAGAACTTGGAGATGTTACAAAACCCTAGGCATGACAAGATTAAGCAGTAGTGCATAATCAACAGTGTCAAACCTATAGGTAAAGGAGGAAGATAAGTACCAGCTCTGAAACTAGGCCAGGAAAAAGGTCATTAGAGAACGCTGAGAGCTGTTTCAGTGGAACATGGGGAACAGAAGCCAGGTTGGAGGGGTTTAGAATAGACCTAGAGGATAGAAATTTAAGATAGCAATTGTAAATGGTGCGTTCAATTAGTTTGGAGATATTAATACCTAGTTCAGAATGTCATAGTTCATATATAGAAAAAATTTCAGATCTCTAGCCTAAGTGTTGTAATAAAGTGATGTAAGCATAGAACTCATAATATTTTATTTAAAGTCAATATTTGTCTACACTGTTCTTCTATGTTCACTTTGGCTGACTTTTAAAAAAGTTCTCAGTGTATTACTAGACTCTTTCCTCACTGTACCTCACATTCCTACACCAGCTTTAATCACATGAAAGTCCATAGTTTGATGGAATGTTTCTTAACCTTTGTTCCTCCCTCCCCACACATTTTCTTCAAACTGAAAAAATTAATTCAAGTAGCAATAAAGACTACGGGGGTCTTTGTGATAAGACCACACCCAATACACATTAGCTCCTACCTCCATCCATGTCCATAAAAAGATGGTTTGATTCTCCATTGCTTTTTACTTCATACTTATTTATACTAATACAAAGTAGGTGTAAAAAGCTGCAAAATTGGAATGATAATGTTTTACTTCTTGCACAGGTATAAGTGAAAACAGAATACTAGATAGTAAAGGAATTGGCCACTTTGTGCCACTCCATACTAATAATGGTTTAGATTTGTGAATAAATCTGCAGAAACTTCATTCATATGAATGGCAGACTAAAATAGTGTTCACTTCCTGCACATTATAAATCATTTGAATCAGGATAAGAGCTTTCATAGTTCACTTGCAAACTGAAATTTATTGAAACATACACAGAGACAAAAAGAAAAGTCCCATTTTAGATTTTCCTATGATGAAGTCAGTATCCACCAATAATCAGGATATACTTAGCTTTAGAGCTTCCTGTAAAAGGATATGATGCAGAGTGTTAACTGCTGTTATCAGTCACTTGACCTATCCGTTCTTGTAAAAATATTGCCTGCTTGCAATATTCAAGTATAGTGGGGCAGCTGCCCCACTCCCACAGAACAGGGGTTAAAAATATCCCTGGAGAGGGCTGTGACTGGGATCAAAGGAGTGAGAGCATCTGAGGGAGTAGCTGACCACAGGTGTGGTCAGCCCAATCAGGCCACAGCTGGCCTTATTAAGGGTCTGTGAGCCAGAAGCTGAGGAGCCTCTCTAGCTTTGGAGAGAGAAGGACTTAGCTGCCTGAGAGCACAAGGTACTGGAAGCAGAACAGTACTGGGGAAGGGCAAGAGGAGCTGGGGAGCTCCAGCCTGGCAACTCCCCAGGCTGAGGCCTCGGTAAAGGCCTACAGAGGTACTGGGGCTGCAGAGGTGCAACCCGGGGATAGGCAGAGGCAGCTGGTCAAACCCCCTTGCTAGTGATGTGTGGCCAGCACAGACTGCAGTTTGCCCCAGTGAAAGGGGGCTAGATCACTGGCAGTAGCCACTGAGGTAAGGTGGACTTAAAGGGCTGGGGGTTTCCCTGGGAGGGAAGACCCAGAGTGTGGGGGTACTGCTGGGGCAGAACCCCAAGGTAAAGGGGCACCAGGGTCTGTGAGGGACCCGGGGCCTGAGGCAGGTGAGCCACTGGCCAGCAGAGGGTTCTCTGAGGCTGCAGACTGAGCTAATTCCCAGATGACCAGCAGAAGGCGCTGCATCAGTAAGTCTGTGATCTGCTACATCAAGGTTTACATGTAGTCTAAGAAACCAATAAACTAACCAGCTCATGTAGTTCAGTTGTCATGAAAATTTACAAGTCTCCTTTAAATCAGTCCCACCAGTCTCTTCTCATCCACTTGGACAGCTAACTCCAGCTGAGAGTGGAACAGTCTAGCAACAGCAGTTGCTTAAGTAGTGTATGGGGTTGGATAGGATAAGATTGGCCTATTCCCTTTCTCTGTGCCACAGTGGAGTCACCTTCAGAGTCTTCCAACTAGTGGATTAAAGAATACTGAATTACAAAAGCTTTTCTATTCTGTCATTGGCTGTTGCTCCTCTCAGCTTGTCCCTCTCCTACCAACACTATTCTTTTGCTCCCAAACATTCCTCTCCCTCAGCCCTTCCCACATTCCTCTGTTGTTCTTACAATTAATTTTTCAACCATATTTTCCCATTTCATCTTAATATCTCTCCTAATTTAGGAAAAAGTCAGGACACCTGCAGGAGGGCTTAAATATGGGACTGTCCCTTTAAAAATGGGACATCTGGTCACCCTATCCAGAATGCTTGGAATTGCTGAAACCTGACTCTTTAAGGGGTTTGCCATAAAACATATGGCTAGGCCACCATGAAGGAATTCTAGAATATCCTGAACCCTGGAAATATTTTAGTTTTATCCAACTGTCATAATACTGCCTGCATGGTACCATATATCCTGTTGGTAGAACTTCTTCACAAGGCCACTTTCTTAGAATATCTCTTTCTAATTCTTCTGAGATTCTGTTTCTAATTTTTCCATCTTCTAGCTTTAGTTGATCTGGGATTTGGTGCATTATAGGACCCTATCTCAGTAGGCCTACCTGTGATTGGATTTTGAGTGGAATATCCAATTTCTTGTGAATCAGAACTAAGAACCGAATGTAAGGGGCTAATAAAGTAATCAGAACTGATTTATTTCAAGTGACATATTCTGGAGGCGTCATGCCAAACCAGCTTGATTTCCTTCTTTGACAGGATAACTGGTTTGGTGGATATGAAGAACGCAGCAGACATAATATACCCGTACTTTAGCAAGGCTTTTGACGTCATCCCACATGATATTCTGATAAGTATGCTGAAGAAATGCAGGCTCAGAGGAACTACCATTAAATGGATACATAATTAGTTAAAAAACTGCAAACAAAGAGTAACTATTAATGGAATGATGCCAGATTGGAAGAAAGTGTAAAGTGGGGTTCCACAGGGATTTCTTCTGAGTTGGGTGTTATTTAACATCTTTATTTATTACCTGGATGTAGGAGTAGAGAGCATACTGATCAAATTTGCAGATGACCAAAGTTGAGGGGAGGGGAAGGGTTTGCAAACATTTTGGAAAATAGAACTAAAATTCAAAAGGATCTTGATAAATTGGAGAACTGGGCTATAAACAACAAATTGAAATTCAAAGACAAATGTAAGGTGCTACACTTAGGGAAGAAAAACCAAATGCACAAATACGGAATCGGGAAGTGGGGGGGTGGGGGATAACTGGCTTGACAGCAGCACTGCTGAGAAGAATCTGGGAGTTGTGGTGGATCACAACCTCAACATGAGTCAGCAACACAATGCTGTTACAAAAAAAGCAAATGCTATTTGAGATTGCATTAACAGAGGCATGAGATGCAAGTCATGAGAGGTGATAATACTGCTCTACTTGGCACTGGTTAGGCCACAACTGGAATACTGGTTCAATTTTGGTCGCCAATGTAGAGAAATTGGAAAGGATCCAGAGGCAAGTGACAAAGATGGTCAAAGAGATGTGCAAGCCATATGAGCAAAGGCTGAAGAAACTGGATATGTTTAATTTGGAAAAGAGGAGATTAAGGGAGACATGATAGCAGTATACAACTACTTGAAAGGCTGCCATAAAAAGATGGAGAAAAGTTGTTCTCTTGCCAAAGAGGGCAGGACAAGAGACAACATGTTCAAACTACAGCACAGTGGACTTAGATTATGTTTCAGGAAAAAAATTCTTAACTGTAAGAAGAGTAGGACACCGCTACAAATTGCCTAGGTGGGTTGTGGAAGTTCCTTCGCTGGAGATTTTCAAAAAGAGGCTGGATAGCCACCTGTCTTGAATGATTTAGACACAACAAATCCTCCATCTTGGCAAAGGGTTAGCCTAGATGACTCTTTCAGTCCCTTCTTACTCTATGATTCTAATAGCCCAGTCTCAAGTGAACAGCTAGAAATGCGTGATGGAGATCTACCACAAGAGCTTGATACTGATTTAGGAGACATTACAATGGAAGAAGTTAGAAAAGCCATAATGAACTTAAAAATGGGAAAGCAGCTAGAGAGGATAACATTACTGGACAGATGCTTAAGGCAAGTGATGAAATACCCCTCCAGACTCTCCTTGTATATTTGCCTCTGTAATGACAGGGCGTGACCTCCCTCTGAGAGGGAGAAACCACTCTCCACTCCCTGGTAAGTGGAGCCAGGCAAGCCATGCTCCCCACTGGAAGCAAAGGGGAAGGAAAGGAAGTTTAAAAGGCAGACCCTGCAACTCAATTGTGTGAGAACTGAAGGAAACGGATATCTCTTGCCCACAGCCAAGCCCTGTGCCCGAAATGGAGCTCTACAGCACTGAGGACCCAGAGGAAGTGCTGGGACTGCCGACTGCCCAGTACCCGGAGGAGCTACTGAGAGTGCTGCTGGCCGCGTACTCCAGGGAGACAGAAGAACCTGAGGAGATAGAGGGGAGATAGTAGGAAGCAGTCCAGGGACATCAGACATTTAGTCTGGTTGTGTTGCCAGAGCTAGGTCAATATGTTTTGATGGGATTTCTTCTAACCCAGTGGTGGAGCCGTCTTCCATTGTCAAGACCCTGGGCTGGGACCTGGTGGAGTAGGGTAGGCCAGGGTCCTCTTATCCACTGCTGCCCAGAAGGCCAGAGCCTTTAAACTGCTTGGTGCTCCATCCTGCCCAGGCAGCCAGAGCCCCTAAACTGCTTATTGCTTTGCCCTGCCCAGGGGGCCACAGCCCTGAGACTGCTAATCCCTCTATTGAGCCTTGCATTTATAGGAAAATTGTATTGAGGCGGTGTGATGTCCCTCTGAGACTGATAGAGGGTCTTGGCTGTCCCTTCCTACACATGATGAGAGAAAAAGGGTTTTGTTGTGCTAGCCCCAAGCTGCCATAATGGAGCTGGATAAGCTGATACAGTGGTGGGTGGAGAGCCAGCAGCAGCAGTTCCAACAGCAGCAGCAGCTGGTGCAGCAATTAGGAGCCAAGGAGCAGCAGCTGATCTAAGGGCCCAACAGCATCAGCAGTGCCTCCAGCAGCTAGCAGCCCGCTGCTCAGCCCAGTGGCTCCACTCCTGGAAGAGTGACGGCCCCGGCTGCCCGAGATACCGCTGTGGCTTACTAAAATGAGGCCTGAGGATGACCTGGAAGCCTTCTTGGTGACTTTTGTATGGGTTGCCTTAGTAGTCAGATGACCCACAGACCAATGCATCGTGCTCTTGGCTCCATACCTGACGGGGACAGCTCAGGCCATTTATCACAGGCTTCCCAATGACGAAGCCTGGGACTAAAGGCAACCATACTTGACCCCTTGGATATCACCCCCAAGACCTTTCAATGGTGGTTCTGGGGGAAGACATACCTGCTGGGAGCCTGACCTCAGGTATTGGTGCACCTACTGTCAGTGGCTTCAGCCCAAGAAACACTTTGTGATTGATGTGGCTGAGCAGGTTGTCATCAAACAGTTTGTCCATATACTTCCACTCCGTGGGAGGGCCTGGGTTTTTTGATAGCGACCACCACCCTGAGGATGAAGGTGGGCTTGATGGAAGACTTTCTGGCAGCGGAGGCCCTGGTCACGCTGGCAGCCCTGGCTGGGATGCCAGCCAGGAGCTCCCTAGGCTTGGGGAAGACCCCCAGCTCTAAGGCTGATGCTCAACTTGGCCCAAACCATGATGAAGGCCACAGCAGCAGCCATCTGCCATGGATTACCCTCTGGGGAGCCTCTTCAGGTCATGCTACAGGAGAGAGACGTGTGAATCTGAGCCTACCAAATCACTCACAAAACCCTGAAACCTGACACGGCCCCTCAGAGGTTGGGCCCTGTTTTGTTTGTGGCTGCTTTGGACACCTGCAGCAATAATGCATTCATGGACTGTACCTTTGACCAGGTTTGTGTGGGAGAGTTCTATGCCCAACAACATTCCACCAAGGTGACTGTCCTGGTGAGCCTATGGGGGAAACAGGTCCCCACCTTGCTAGACTCAGGCTGCAAACAGGCCATAGTGCACTGGCGACTCGCCCTTGCAGCCGACCCCGGCTCAGGCAAGATCCAATTCCTATGCATCCATGGTGATGTGAAGTCTTACCCCAGTGCCCAGGTTTTGATAACTGTGGATGGCGTGACCAGAGTAATGAAAATGGGGCAAGCCCTGAAGTTGCCCTACCCCATCATTCTTGGGCAGGACTGGTTGGGGTTCACTGGAATTTTGCAGACCACAAGCCTCCAAGGCCCTCAGGCACAAATGGCCCTTGAGGGAGTTTCCCTCAAGGAGAAGATGAGGGTCCGGGTGTGTGTGTGTGTGTGTGTGCAATCTGGGTGATCCACCAGCCTGACCACTGTGCCCCAATGCCCCAGAGGGAGACACTCTGCCCATGTCACTAGTGGGGGAAGCATCCCTAGACATAATGGCCGATTTCAGTCAGGACCAGAGGGAGGACCCCACCCTCAGCCAGGTGTATGAACAGCTGGCATATGTCAGTGGGAAAGCATTAGGATCACTGCAAGCAGTCCAGTAGTCGCAGTTTGAACTGACCAGGGATTGCCACTATTGAGTGGACCAAGACCCCCAAACCCAAGGGCCCAGATCCCAACTGGTTGTGCCCCAGTGTCGCCTGCAGGCTGTGTTGAAATTGGCCCATGATGTCCCTCTGGCCAGCCATCTGGGGCAGGAAAAGACCCTGACTCAGGTCTTGATACAGTTATTCTGGCCGGGGATGCATCAAGATACCAAGGACTACTGCGCCTTCTGTCCAGAGCATCAGCTTGCGGTGGTAGGGACCCTGGTGGTAGAGACACCTTTTGAGATGGTTGCAATGAACCAGGTTTTACTATATCCTGGTGATTATGGACTATGCCACCCACTTCTCTGAGGCCATCCTGCTAAGCAATGCCACTGCTCAAACCACCATGGCGAAGCTTTTGAAGGTCTTCACTCAGGTGGACCTGCCCATGAGATCCTTACCAACCTGGAGACAAATTTTATTCTCCAGCTATTCCATGAGGTCTGCAGTCCCTTGGGAATCAAGAAGCTGCAGACATTGGTCTACCACCCCCAAACTGATGGGCTGGTCAAGCAGTTTAACTGTATGCACAAGGATATGTTGTACAAGTTTCCACTCAAGGACGTGCTCCAGTGGGACCAACTAATCTCATCATTGCTGCTTGCCATCAGGGAGGTGCCGCAATCCTCCACTAAGTTCTCACCATTTGAAATGCTGTATGGTTGCCAGCCCCAGGAACTGCTTGACCTAATGTGGTAAACTTGGGAGCTTCCTGCAATATGTGCTGCAGTTGCAAGAGTGTCTGGTTCACATGGGAGACCTGATGAGGGAGACCTTGTGGGCCACCGAGGAGCACAGGTGAGAACATACAATCAGGAAGCCCGAACCCTCAGAGCCGATGACCAGGTCCTCCTCTTACTCCTCGTGGAGGAGTCAAAACTCTCCCCCCAATGGCGGGGGCCATATGAAGTGATCTGATGAGTGCACCCATCATTTATGAGATCCAGCAACCTGACACAGAGGAAGTGGCAGCTGTACCCTATGAACCTTCTGAAGCCATGGCATGAGCAGGAGGGGCTGATGATCACCCAATACCACACTGAGCTGAATCCAAGTCCTCAGGTCCCCATGGCCACAGACTCAGAGGAGCACATACTCGGAGACACCCTCACTGAGGAGCAGTGGAGGCAGACCAGAAGCCTTTGGAGGCCTTTCTCTGGATCTTAACAGCCTTATGGGGACAAAACACCCTGGTCCAGCACATCATCCTGGCAATCCCAGGTGACATAACCCCTCCCTCAAGGGATGTGGGAGGTAGTGGAGGAGGAGATCCAGGAGATGGCAGACCTTGGGGTTATCGAGATATCACAGAGTGAATGGCGCAGCTCTGTAGTGCTGGTCCCAAATCCAGATGGGACCCTCTGCTTCTGCATTGACTTTTGTAAGGTCAATGCAATATCCAAATACAATGCATACCCAATGCCCCAGACTGACAAGCTGCTCAATCAACTCTGAGAGGCCCGGTACAAAACAACCCTTGATCTCACCAAGGATTACTGGCAGATCCTGCGGAACCAAGGGTGGAAAGAAAGATAGCGTTCATCACCCTGAACGGGCTCTACCAATTCACTCGGATGCCCTTCAGCCTTCATGGCACTCCCGCAATTTTCCTTTTGGCTAATGAACTGCCTAATACAGCTCCACACTGAGTATGCCACTGCGTACCTCGATGATGTGATGGTTTACAGTTGCTCCTTTGAGGACCACCTAAACCAGGTGGCAGCCATCCTGAGGGCTCTCAGGGTCGCTGGGATAACTGCGAACCCAAAAAATGATGGATTGGATGGCAATAGACCACCTACCTCAGATACACCCTGGGACGAAGTCAAGTGTGCCCCCTTGTGGGAAAGGTCCAGGCCATGCAGGACTACCCGGCCCCAACTACCAAGAGGCAGGTGAGGCAGTTCTTGAGACTAGCTGGCTATTTTAGCCACTTTTTCCCCCAGTTTGCCTCATCTGCGATCCCCCTGACCAGTGCATTAGTTGCGTGAATGCAAGGAAGCATTCTTGCATTCTCAAGCAACTCTCAAGGATCACCTATGCCAAGAGCCAACGCTGTACAGCTCTGATTTCACCTTCAACTTTATCATCCAGACAGACACCTCAGTGGCAGGACTCGGATGGAAACTATTCCTCCAGGAGTGCAATTATTCTGTCATTAAGAAGGAAGCCCTGGAGGTTAAGTGGGTGGTGAAGGTCCTCTGTTACTACCTCCTGGGTGCCCCCTTTGTGATAGTGACAGACCACGCTCCCCTGAAATGTCTCCAAATGATGGAGACCAACGGGAGATTGATGCGATGGTACCTCATCCTTCAGCTCTATGCGTTCACCATGTAGCACTGAGCCAGGAAGGAGAATGTGAATGTAGACTTTCTGTCATGACTGTGGGAGGGAGACCTAACCAGCCCTGGAGATCAGGGGCTGGATTTGAGGGTGAGGGTGTGTGTGTGTGTATAGCGAGGGGATTTGGTCTCCCTTGGAGACTGATGGGGAGAAATCACTCTCCACCCCCTCATGGGCAGAGCCAGTCAAGTCACACACCCCCTACCTGAAGTAGGGGAGCAGGACAGGAAGTTTAAAGAGTGGGCCCTGTAGTTCAATTGTGAGACAGCTGGAGAAGGAAGCAGATGTCTCTCACCTGCTGCAGAGCCCTGCAATCAAGATGGAGCTCTACACTGCTGAGGATCTAGAAGAAGTGCTGGGACTGCTGACTGACCAGTACCTGGAGGAGTTACTGGAATGTTGCTGGCCATGTACCCTGAGAGGTGGAGAAACCTGAGGAGACCGATGGATACCCAGGAGGGGTAGTAGGAAGTAGCCCAGGAACACCAGATGTGACTTCCTGAAACTGAACACAAAGCCTATCACAACAGAGGAATTTTAACTTTCTAAGGCTCAAATTCTGGCCACAGCAAACAACTTGAGTAGCAAAGTGGTGTGTTGCAAACTTCCTCTGGGAATGTATACCTGCCAACATCCTCAGAACAAACCAATAAATTTATGTAGATTTACACAAACCTATAGTTATATTTGCATGAAGTTGCATAGATCCATGTGAGATATGGAGAGGGAAAACAAAGCATTTTGTTCTCTCTTCTCTTTCACCCTAGCAACAGCATTTCATTATTTTCCTCCTTCCCTCTTTGCCAAAGCATTTCACTGGTTTCCATATCATTCCAAAAATATACCCTACAAAATTTTCTTTAAAACATTCCCTGTCCCTCAAAGTCCAATTTCATTTTAGAACCTCCCCCCACAAAAAAATCTTCTTTTTACTTTTTTTTAAAGAAATACTCCCTGTGATGTTATTGACATGAACTGTGACTGTCTAGATCATTGTTGCAACCAAGGTCCTATAGTTGCACCAAATCTTGTACAAAGGAGGCCAAGTAAGGTCTTTATGGAAAAGTTGTAATTTGCTAGTTATGATTATGCTGTCTGTATGTGTGTACCATTTTTGTATTTAAAGTTATGAATATTGGCTATGTACTTGTATCTCAATGTGTTTGATTCTAAGGGCATGGCTACACTTGAAGAGGTAGAGTGCTGTGAGTTAAACCTGCCTTCAGAGAGTGCAGTAGGGAAAGCGCTGCAGTCTATCCACACTGACAGCTGCTTGCACATGGGCATGGCCACATTTGCAGCACTTGAAGCGGCATTGGAAGGGGTGCATTATGGGCATCTATCTCAGCATGCAAGTGACTTCAACGTGCTTTTCAAATGGGGTGGGGTGGGATGGAGTGTGATGGGAGTGTGTTGTATGTATGTGGAGGGAGAGAGAGTGAGGTTTTTGGGGGCTGAGAGCATGTCAGACAGCAGCAGACCTCTCCCTCCCCCACCCGCCCCTCTCTCTCTCACACAGCATTCCACATTAATGGTTGTTTTGTCTCGGAGCAGATAAGCAGCCGGCTGTCAGAAATGGAGCTTTCAAAGGGCATATCCGCATTCCTACAGTGATTCAAAACAATGACAAGAGTGGCCCTTGACTTAAGAGGATTATGGGGCATTTCCAGAGGCTGATCAGAGCACAGTAATGTAACACCTCATCCACACTGATGCCCGGGTGTTGTAGCCAAGGCACAGCAAACATTATTCCTCTCGCCGAGATGGAGTACCAGGAGCGCTTTAGCTGTGGAGTCAGAGTGCTCTATGTGCCTTGTCAGTGTGGATGGGAAGTGAGCTAGTGCACCTGGCGCTGTTTAATGTGCTGTAACTCGCAAGTGTAGCCAAGCCCTAAGTAGCTTCAGTGAAGAATTTGGTCAGCTTCTTGAGAAAGGACTATTCTCAGTAAGTGCCCCATCAAGAAACACTGAACTGACAATGGATTGTGGGAGATGCCAGTCCACATCTGAGCTTTCCTGAGAACATTCAAACTAACATGTAAACAATGGCATTGGCCTGAAAAAAGCTGAATCACAGGCGCCAAACTGAGGACTGCCGTGAACCTCTGAGGTGAGCAAATCCACCAGAAAGCACAGGATCTACCAAGGCAACAAAAGTTAAAAATCCCCTTAATGATACTGTGCCCCAATTGGTACATGTAAACAGACTCAAGGCCTATCACAGTAGAGTGGCTGGGGTAAACATGATCTGTTGTGTCAAAGGGGAAACCGAGGCACATCCACTCACTAATTTGATGGCTGAATACCATGACGGGTCAACTCTGGGAAATATGGAAATCTATAGTGAGCTGAAAAGGGGGAAGCATTGTCAATGCTGCAAAGGTACAGTGAAGTATTTTCCAACAAACCAGGGAGAACACATTTGCTGTCCCACAGAATCCTCAAGAAAGGGACTCAGCCCCCCACCCCTTCCAGGGCCACCGGCAAGGTGAAGGAGCAAATTCGGGCTGAGGTACAAAGCATGTTGGATCTGGGTGTGTGTGTAACAGGTCATGCTCTCACTGCCGCGGTGCCTCCTGCTGGTTATCTGGGAATTAGCTCATCCAAGCCTCGGCGTGCCTTCTACTGGCCACAGTCTCTCCTGCTGTTACTTGTCTTTTCATTATCAATCTCCACACAATACTCCACCACTATACTCCCCAAGGCAGTACCTCCATAATCAGGATCCTCCCCTCCCCAGGGAACCCCAATCCCCCTAAGCCCACCTCGCCTTAGTTACCCACTGCCAGTCTTCATCTAGCCCCTTCCCTCAGGGGCAAACTGCAGTCTGAAGTGGCCATTCATCATCGGCCAGAAGGTTGGACCTGTTGCCTCTTCCAGCCCTGGCTGCCTCCCCACAGCCCTAGTACCTCCTCCAGCCCTGACAGCAAGGCCTCTGCCTGGGGATCTGCCAGGCTGGAGCTCCCTCAGCTCCTCCTGCCCTTCCCCAGTACTGCACTGTGCAAGATACCCTTTGCTCTTTCAAGCAGCAGGGTCCATCTCTCTCCAAGGCTAGAGACAGACTGCCTGCCTTCAGGCCCTGTAGCCCTTTTATAGGGCCCAGCCTGGCTGCCTCTCAGCCTTTTCTGATTGGCTTTCCACCCCAGCCCTCTCCAAGGGCTAACTTTTAACCCTTTCAGGGCCAGAGTGGGGTGACTGCCCTGCTACAGGGTGATTAAGGAATCTGACAGTGCATGGGCTTCCCCTGTGGTCTTGGTCCCCAAAGGGATAGCACTGTAAGATTTTGTGTAGACTATAGGAAACTCAGTGCTGTCACTGTAACAGATGCATACTCCAGGCCAAGAACTGATGACATTCTGGATGTGCTGAGCCAAGCCAAGTACCTCAGTATCTTTGATCTAACCAGAGGTTACTGGCAGATCTCTTTGGAAAGGGAGGCACAACAAAAATCAGCTTTATTACTGATACAGGGCTCTATGAATTTACAGTGTTACCTTTTGGCATGGTAAATTATGGTGCAACCTTCCAGAGCCTGGTCAACAGAGTGTTAAGTGGTTTGCAGAATTATGCTAGGGCATACACAGATGACATTAGATTGCTAGCACGTTGTGAAGCTTCCTAAGGAGTTCTAATAAAATAGTCTTATGGAAGAAATACTCATCTGCCAAGTCAGGAGACCATGAGTTCTGTTCTCTCCTCTTCTACCCAATACTCTTAATATTTCTGTACACTTGGGCATTAGAGCCTAGGATTTGAACCCAGAGTGTCTCAGAACCTGGACCTGAATGTCTACGCTGACATTTTTAGCCTCATAGCATGAGTCCAAGTCAGTTGGCCCAGGCTCTGGGACTTGCTGCTGTGTTTTGGTTATTCTGTGTAGACATACCCAAAGAGAGAGAGTGCATGATACTGTATAGCCTAGTTATGAGGGTACTCACCAGGGAGGTGAGAAACCTGGATTCAAATCCTTGTTTTAGAGCAGGGAATCTAATGTGGGTCTCCCACATCCCAGGTGAGTGCCCTAACCAATGGGCTAAAGATTATTAGGGTGGTTGGAGAACACCATCTTTTCCTCAAGCTGTTTTGTGAATTGCACCTAAGTCCCCTTATAAATCTAGCCCAAAAAGGTGTTTGGCTGAACAAATTTGTGTCAAATTTTGGATCAGCCAAAACTGCATCTGAAAAATTTTGCCCAGCTCTTATCCATGCTACCTGAGTGCCAGCAGAAGGTAAATGACAGGAGAGAGAGTCTGCTCCCATTTTTGGTACCTGCCCCTTCCATGCAACAGCCTGGAGTAGCAGTTGGAGGAAAAGTCTCAGCACCTGCGACCTCATGCCAAAGCACACTCAGTGGCAGATGGAATCTTCAGAAATTTTATCTGTGAAGTTCTAAGCAGTCTCTATCAGGCATATGGCAACTGATTTTTTTTTCAAAGGTGCATACATTGGCCACATGTGGGTGGATTTGCACAGGGAACGACAAATGGTAGTATGAGGGCACTAAAGCTTCTGAAGAAAGAAAAGAAAAAAAGGTTGTTGAAATATTTTTTAATGTGGACAAAACAATATAGTTTTCCCTAATCTAGTTCTTAGAAACTGTCGAACTCTTTTAGTTAAAACTTTCCAGTTAAAACAGTTAGTCTGAGACTGACCATCTGGCCTCCAGAGGTACAAGCTGCAATCAATCGACCAAATGAGAGATTCACCATGGCACTCAACTGGATCCATCCAGACTCCACAAAGTCATTTATGGTAGAGATCAGTGCATCCAACTTTGTACTAGGGAGGTCTTCTCCCAGCTGGTGGGACTTCGTGACCAGCTGCACATCTTTTTTTTCTACTCCCATAAGCTACCCCAGGTGGAAAAAAACTACAATATATGGGACAAAACTGCTAGCAATCAAAGTAGTGTTTGAAGAATGATGTCTTCTACTGTAGGGGGCTAGCTACTCCATCCAGGTTATGACAGATCACAAAAACCTGGAATAACTCCAGAAAGCAAGACATCTGCTCAGTTCCATTATGGCTGTTGCATTGGGGCCAGTGCTCTGTCCGAAAAGATAAATACTGAGAGTCTGGCAGGACAACTCTCTCCACGATACTCAAGGGATCCAGCTTTGATTGTGGGACAGTAGAGAACAACCTGATGTCATCCATCCATTCTGTTATCCACTGACTCCTTTGCCGTTCAAACCTACCAGACCATGGGTGATGCTGGTACCAAACCTGCTGCCGAGTTCAGGCTACAAGATGACATTCTCTATTACAAGGACTGTACCTGTGTCCTGGAGGGACAGCAATAGTTTCAGGTCTTCAGGTTCTGCCATGACATGCCACTTACTGGCCATTTCAGTTATTTCAAGACTTGAAACTTGATCTCAAAGACTTTCTGGTGGCCAAGCAGTACATAAAATCTTATGACTGCTATGCCTGCACTCAAAGCTGCTCTGTTTTCTCCAGCCCCTGCCCACTGCACCTCAACTATGGTTCACTATATCCATAGACATTACCATAGAGCAGCTGGTCTCTTAGGGGTGCACAGAGGTTTTAGCAGTTGTGGACTTTTTACAAAAATGACACACTTTGTCCCATGCCACACCATCCCAACCATTCCAGAGACCACACAATTTTCCTGGGGAACATTTTTTCCTAACTGCCAACTGCCAACTGGCATCATGTCAGACCGAGACTCTCAGTTCATCTCCCATTTCTGATGAGAGTTTCTAAGACTTCTGGGTATAGAATCCCTCATCTTAACTGCTTATCACCCACACGCCCACTAAGGGTCAAACAGACTGGGTTAACCATGTCTTTGAGCAATATTTTTGTTATTTCATGAACTATTATCAAGACAACTGGGTTTCCCTGCTTTCCCATGTGGAATTTGTGTATAATAATGCCCCCTCTACGTCCACCTCTGAAAACCCTTTTTTCCCTCCAGCTACAGGTATCACACTCAGTTTCATCCACACAACCCTGTAGGATCTCCAGTACCCACTGTCACAGACTTGACTGCCCACCTTTTCCAAGTACTTCTAGCACTGAAGAAACATCTACCGTCTGCCAGCAAGACCTGCAAGCATCATGCTGATCAGAAGCACCAAGCCACCCCAAAACTTGCTGTTGGCGACAAGGTCTGGCTCTCCATATGGAATCTTAGGTCAACTCTTCTGTTAGCTATGTTAGACCACCAGTATCTGGGCTAGTTTAGGATTCTGGACTGGATCAACCCTGTGGCATTCAAAGTTGCAATTACTTGAATCCCTCAGGATCCACCCCATGTTCCATGTCTCCCTCCTTAAACCCTTTCCCAAGAATTTGTTCCTGTTCTGCTCCACTCTGTCCCCCCTATCATTATTGTCCAGGGATAGGAAGAGTACTTAGTTAGACAGATCCTGGATTCATGACAGCTTAGAGGAAAAATCCAGTACATAGTAGACTGGGAAGATTATGATCCTGATAAACGATCCCAGGAAGCAGTGGGAAATATCCGTGCCCCAGATCTGCTGCAAGAATGTCGCCAAACCTGAGAAACAAGGACCTGGGGTACTTAGGAGGAACCCTTAAAAGGTGGGTTACTGTCAGGAATGAGGACCTGCAGCTGTAACTCCCAATTCATTAGGCAGCCAACAAGTGCAGCTAGGTCACAGCAGAACCACTTGATTGGCTAAGGCAGCCAGGTGGCTTGCTCTTAAGCTCACAGCTAGAGAGGATCAGTGGCTGCTCAGTGCACATGCCCATGGATTCTCTACCTCCTTTTGCTAGCCTAAGTCCAAGCCGTGCTCCTGCCCTGCTCCAGCCTAGACCCTGCCCTGCATCCAGCCTTGTTCCAGTGCTGTCTCATCCTTGCTCCTGCCTTGGAACCAGCTCTGGTCCTGCCTTCCCTGACTCCAGGCAATCTGGTTCTGATTCTCAGTTCTGATTCCTGGCTCTGATTCTCTCTTGACCCTTGGCTCTGACATTTGGACTCTGACTTGGGCTCTGGGATTCGGCATTGATCCCCAGCTCTGACTTTGCTTTGACCTTGGGCTGTGGCATGTGGACTCTGACCACTGGGGCTGGCTCCTGCTCCAACCACCAAGCCTGATGGCCTATGTCCCAGTCTCTTGACAGGTGGGCTTATTTGAACAAAGCACATTTTAACACAGCCAAATGCCAGTCATACCATCACAAACTGGGGTGCCTCTAGAAATTTTTCACATTGTAGGCACAACTGAACCACTCTCACTTTAACTTTGCATGGCCCCACTCTTGTTTGGTCTGGTACCTCCTTCATGGTAATGGAGAGACTGCTTGACCAAATTTTAGTGAGTGGTGTTGCAATTGGCATGCAGGGTCACAAAACCATTTGGTTTGGGGTCCCTCCAGGGGTGAAAGTGGGCTGGTATGGCATACTGGTAAAAAGTGGCTGCCAGTACTGCCTGGTATGCAGCCCATGTTAAAGCGCTGCTGCAGCAGTGCTTTAACTTCACTGCCCCTTTTGCCCCCCCCCCATCAGGGGCAGGGCTGCTGACACGGGGAGGGGGTGTGCAAAATGGGCAGCGATGTTAAAGCGCTGCTGTGGCAGCGCTTTTAGCAGGGTCCTTAAAGTGTTGCCACAATAAAGGACCTTGCTTAAAGTGCTACCATGGCAGCTCTTTAAAGTTATTGCCCCTTTTGCATGCCGGGCCGCCGATGGGGGGAGGGGTAAAAGGAGCAGTTGTCCTGGGGCTAGCGATTTAAAAGGGCCTAGGGCTCCCACGCGGTGCAGGCCAGGTAGCATAGATGGGCTGGTTGAGGGAGGCTGACCTCCAGCCCTGTCCCTTCCACCTGAGGACCTGCCCCTTCTCGGGGCCCAGAGCTGGGGCTCTATACCAGTAAGTGCTTAACGTTACTTTCACCCCTGGGTCCCTCCAAAATTGGGGACCAGAGACAAATTGCCACTTTTTTGTCCCCAACCCCCAGGTAGCCTTGTCCCTGCTAGTGGCACATACTATGAATGATGTGCATGCAGCTGTGAGAGCCAATGGTCACAAATATAATTGAATACCTCCCCCAAGCACTTTTCAGACAGCTGTAAGGGGATTCGAACAGTGAATCCCCATGTGTTTTAAGCCACTGGAGTCTGAACAGAGCCCAGGTTCTGGCTCTGGTCTGGGTTCTGTAGGCACACCCTTGTGGTGCAGATCCTCTGTCTAGCATGCCCTCTTGAGAGTTGAGATCTAGGCTCAGTCACCTAGCTAGTGGGACCAGTGCTGATTGCTCACCTTTCCCCATAGATTAAACACACCCTGTCACTGTTTCAAGATAACCACACCTGTATTCCCCCCTATGTGCTCCACTTCAGGAGGCTGCAGTCATGTCTCAGGTCTCCAGCCATCACCTCTCTCTAGGTAAGGACCTATGTCCTACTCTCTTCTAACTGGGGATTTCAAGGCTGAACAGCTCTTTGGCAAACACTGTGATATACTCAGCAAGCCAATGCCTAAACCAGCTGTTATGTATTGCTTTCTCTCCAAGGGCTATGACCAATCTATTTTCAGCAGTTACAAGTTATCACGCATCTTTTTCTCAGTACAGTATGTTTATCCCAAGAATAAAAGCATCTTAGAGAACACACATACAAAATAAAAGTTGCTACATGCTTACTAAGTAGAGGAGCTTCATCACTGCCCTAAATGCCAGAGTCATAATAGGAACATGATGATGATGAAGACGTGCTTACTGAACATATTGGGTTTAAGAAAGGAAGTGTTCATCTTCCACATGGGAAGTCCAGTACGCCAATATCCCTTTCAACCCTTTAGCAAGGGTTTGGATCCCCTTAGAACCAAAGGTCCTGTCCAGATGCTGAATTGAAAGGAAGCCTGTGTTCGTTCAAACTCATCCTTTTACACCAAAATGCCTTTCTTTGTTTCCTAGTCTTTGGAAAATTCAGATTGAACTAGTATATGAAATTCTCCATAGGAATTGGTACCTCTTTGGAGTTGCTTACAGTCTGCAATAAGAGACCCAATAAAAGATTGACTTACGGGCAGCAGAGTTATAAAATTGCAATGTAGACATTAGGGCTTGGGCTGGCATCTGGGCTGAGACCACACAAGGGGGTGGTATCAGAGCCCAGATATCGAGATTGCTATTTTTAGCTCTCCAGCCCCAGCCCCGTAAGCCCAAATCAGCTAGATCCAGGTTCAGAGACTCAGTGCCACCATTTTTTTTATTACAGTGCAGACACACCCTGAGGGTATATCTACAGTGCGATGTAAGCCTAGGATAGTGGGACTTGAGTCTGCAGACCCTGGGTTTGCAAGCCCAAGGCTTGAGCATCCACACTGCATTTTGACCCCAAGTTTAGAATTTCTGGATCCAGGCCCCAAACCCAGAGTTCCAGCAACCACACTGCAGTATGCAGACCCAAGTCAAATCACAATATCCTAGGCTTTCTAGTGCCCAATCCAGATATGGCTGCTCTAGCTCCTTGTTAGTGGTGCAGTGTGGGAAAACTTAACTTCCTGCAGCAGGTGGGGCGGACAGTCATCATAGACCACCAAGTTCCCAACAGATCTTGCTGAGCCATCTGTTGGGGCTGCATCCTCCTGGCAACTGGAGCCAGCAACATGGAGGAGTCACCATTTGAACAGCTTATTTTGCTTGTGCTTTCTCTCCTGTTCCAGCAAATGGGTAAAGCTGGTGGACATTCCGGTGGTGGTTTGTGACCTATAGAAAGTGTCTGATGGAGGAGGAGGAGGAGACGATACACACATGGAAGAATGGAACTGGCTGATGCTGTTCATGACTCTCAATGGAGCTGCTGATTGCCCCTCTATTGACTGGCACTTCTGGCAAAGGGCCACAAGCACAGACTGGTGGGATCACATAGTCATGCAGACCTGGGATGGACAGCAGTGGGTCCAGAACCTTTGCATGAAGAAAGTTACATTCCCGGTGCTTTGTAAACAGCTTGTCCCAACCCTCCAGCATCACCACACATACGAAGGCAGAAGTTGCAGTACAGAAGTAATAGGTTTCAGAGTGGTAGCAGTGTTAGTCTGTATCAGAAAAAACAACAAGGCGTCCTTGTGACACCTTAGAGACTAAGGACTCCTCATTGTTTTAGTCCAGAAGAAGGTTGCTATAACTGACTGGAAGTTGGCTATCCCAGACTGTGACAGGTCTGTTGCTAACCAGTTCAGTGTTGGAAAATTAACTCTGGGTAAAATGATTGCAGAGTTTTGGAGGCAATCAGGCATGTGATTTACTCAAAAGTGGTGGGCATAAATAATATCTCTGAAGTAATTACTAATTTTGAGAGAAAGAGGTTTCCAAACTGTTCTGGGGCCATTGATGAGACTTGTGGCCATA
Organism: Gopherus evgoodei; assembly: GCF_007399415.2. NCBI lineage: Eukaryota > Metazoa > Chordata > Testudines > Testudinidae > Gopherus > Gopherus evgoodei. The sequence continues at coordinate 126,322,256 of NC_044323.1, forward strand.
GTCTGCCTTCCTCCAGGAGCACATGAGTATGTAACCATGAAGTTTACTTCATCATTAATATGCAGGCCATTGTGGCTGATCACAAAGGCTGATTTATTGACGCCAGCATGGGCTGCACTAGAAAAGTTCATGATGCCAGGCTTTTCCTACAATTGGGAGTCTACATTCACGGATAGGCGGGGACACTGTTCCCACCAAATGACATTGTCATTAATGGAGATACTGTCCCCACTGTTATACTATGGATCCCTGCAGGGCCAGCTCTAGGAACTGAAGGGCCTGATTCCAATACCCGGCAGCAGTCCGGGTCTTCGACGGCACTTCGGCGGCAGGGGGTCCTTCTCTCGTTCTGGGTCTTCCACGGCACTTTCAGCAGGTGCAGAATGGTGGTTAAATGTGCATTTGGAAGACTGAAACCCCACTGGTACGTTTGGATGCCTGTTTCATCGCTGCTGTCTGCATTATTGTCACTTGCTGTGCTCTTCATTATATTTGTGAAGCCAAAGGTGACTCATTTGCCTCTACATGGAGCTATGACAGTAACGGATTGCTGAATCAGTACACACAACCAGAAAGTGCACCTATCAGACCTGGGACAGGGAGTATCTGGGAAACACAAATCAGGGATGCTCTATGTTCCTACATTATGTACCTGCATGGGCCAATAGAAGAGGGAGAGTAGTGCATTTATGAATGTGCTTGTACAGTTTTTATGGTAAATGAAGTAGTCACATCACACAATGAAATGTATGCGAGTGCAAGGAGGTGGGGTGGGGACAGGACTGCCATGCACTTTAGTTATGAATGACATGACTGGTTATGAAATGGGGCTGAGGGGTCAGAACTGTAGAGTTACAGTATGGCTTGATGTAGAAAAAGTGTTTGTATATAACTTCTGAGTTGTCCTTTATCATGAGTTTATCTTTATTATTTGAAATACACATTATATGATGCAATACAGTGATGGTAATAACATTTCTTAATAAAATAAAATCCTTTATTTTTGAACCTGTATTAGAAAAGCACAGTATTAAATCATTGTCAGGCAAGCCAGCTGACATTAGCACTCCAAAACACCAGCAATAAATCAACACCAAAACCTTTAACAAAACAAAGTGCATGAACAGTGTAAACTGAAACTGTAAAACCAGTTCCAAACAATAAACTTCCAACACAACAGTAGGTGTGTCCCCCAGTCTTCTTTCCCCTCCTTTCATGTTTAATGTGCACTTGATGTCGCTGCAGGGGATGGAACTGTTTACAGGTGTGGACGCTTGCATGGGGTAGATTTGCCCTGACCCATTGCTAAGTCTTGACTGCATAGACCACCTAGCCATGGAATTGTCCAAAGTGTTTCTGGTCTGCAGCACTTGCAACCATTGAGGATATTCAGGACATGGTGCATGTGCAGCAGGACTGTGCCTTTGGTCATTTGAAGAATCGCTGGTGCTATCTACACATGAGATTGGACATCAGTGAAAAAAATATTCCAATGGTTATAGCTGCCCGCTGTGTCCTGCATAATATCTGTGAAACAAAGGGGGATAAGCTAGCACAATCTCTCCTGTGAAGCTATTCCAGTTTGGATAAACAATTAACGATTTGAGACGGGAGGGGAGGAGAGACACTGTAGCATGGTTAGGCCAGGGTTTGGTCCCACTGCTTCAGTAACTCTTTAATTATTTATACAGAGTGGAACAGTTTCAACAAGAGAGACTGAAGGTGCTCCACATCACTGTATTCCATGTGTCAGTGGCTAGAACATTTACCCTATTTTCCCTCTCTAGCAAAGAGGGTACTTGAACCTGGCTCTCTCACATCCCAGGCATGTGCTCTAGCCACTGGACTAAAAGTTATAAGGTGGCTGCTGATGCAAAAATAAAAATTTTTAAAAGTGAGCGCAATTAACCACTGGAACAACTTACCTACGGATGTGGTAGATTTCCCCTCCCTTGGAATCTTTGAGGTGAGAGTGGTTTTCTTTCTGAAAAATATGCTATAGCTCAGTGGTCCCCAACCTTCTCGGCTGGTGGGTGCCAGCCCAAGGACCACTGCGGCGGTGGAGCACCTGCCGAAATGCCATCGAATTTCGGCAGCATTTCGGCAGCGACGCCTCTCGATGATGTCGCTTGCCGTCAACAAGCGACATCATCGAGAGGCATCCCCGCCGAAATTCGGGAGCGATGCCTCTTGATGACGTCACTTGTCGACGGCAAGCGGCGTCATCGAGAGGTGTCCCTGCTGAAATTCGGTAGCGAAGCCTCTCGAAGACATCACTTTTCGGCGACAAGCGTCGTCATCGAGAGGTGTCCCTGCCAAAATGCTGCTGCGGCATTTCCGTGGGTGCTCTCCCGGGGGCCAGGACACAGGTGCATTATGATGCCCCCGCGGGCACCGCGTTGGGGACCCCTGCTATAGCTTGAACAGAAATCATGAGCTAGATGCCAAAATTATTTTGTGAGATTCTGTTACACAGATCAAACTAGGTGATCACAATGGTTCCTTCCCATCTTAAAATCTATAAGCCTGAATCTATGATTCATTTCATTTTCCCAAAGGGGGGGGACTATAAAGAGTTGCAAAATCAGGGCCTTAGAGTATAATTGGATTCACAAAACTTGATTCACAAATGGATTTAAGTGTTGTTATGCTGAGCATCACAATGCCTGACTATTAAGTATGTAGGATTAAGTATCACTGGGATTTCTATACAATCGATGTACAGAGACAGGCACCTAAGAATTGGATTCACAAATGTCACCACGCTAGGCAGCTCAGTGCCTAAACTAGCCAATGGGAGATGCCACGGAGAGGGTGTGTCCTAAGCTCTGCCTCTCTGACAGAGTACAGCGCCTAAATCTGGGCTGAGGAAAATGCCTTTCTCTGTTTGGGATTCTCAGATGTAAACCTCCTGGAGTTAGGCATCCCCTAAGGTGTTTCTTCCAAGACACACGTGGTGTAGGGAGGAGGAGAATGACATTTACCTAAGGATATTTACCTAAGGCATGGAAGACCTCTGTTTCAAGTCCTCCCACCTACTGATGAGAAGGCATTTGAAAAAGGCTCTGTCATCTTCAAGTGAGTGCTCTAACTTCTGGGATATGGCACAGTCTGAGGTGGGGCTTCCTCAGTCTCTTCAGTTGAAACTGTTCCAATTCAGTAATTTATCAAAAGAGTTGTTGAAGCAAGGAGCAGAATCCTGGTCTCCCACATCTTGGGTGAATTCTCTAACGACTAGATTGTAGATACATTCTCATGTTTTATGCTTGCTCTCCCTGTGACCCAATATCTCTTTAATTATTTAATCCATAGGGAAACAGCTTCAACAGAAGACCCATATCAGAATATTCCATAGTCTGTTGGCTAGGGCACTCAACTGAGAGGTGGTTGATACCTGTTCAAATCTCTTCTGTTAATCAGGCAGAGGGGTGACTTCACCCAGGGATCTCCCATATCCTGGATGACTACAAAACCACTGTTATGAGGGAGGGCCTGCTCTTTCATTTGATCCTACTTATTTTGTGAAGAGTTAGGCATACTCTGACTATGCCTACTAGATCAACTTCCTCATGAGAGTTAGGCTATGTCTATACTACAGAATTAAGTCAACGTAAGTTACACCGATGATCATAAACTGCTATAATTACATTGCTTGTGCACATTCACACAACACTCCTTGTGTCGGTAGAGAGAGAGTGCTCTAGCATCAAGAGAAAGCAGTGCACTGCGCAACTTGCCACCTTTTGCCACTAGGAGTTGGGGGAACAGGGAATGGATCTCATCGTCCTATGATGCAATTTTTTCCATACCATCATTTCATGGCCTTCCGATTACATTTTGTGCCACTTTTCAACAGCCCCTGCAAACTGTGTGCCTGCCATCTCTGCCCAAAAGCATGGATCCTGCACTGCTCTCTAGTCTTGTGATAAGTGTTATGAACACAACGCGGCTCCTAATGCAGTTTCATGAGATGCAAATCTGAACAGGAATCTGTGGTGCCTGCCCTGCTATGTGCCATGGAAAGAAACAATTCCAGATTACTTTTGGTATAGATGGAGCAGCTGTGGACTGTTGCTATTGGGTTCAGGAAACAAGCAATGAGTGGTGGGATCGCATCATTATGCAGGTATGAGATGATGAACAGTGACGGCAGAACTTTTGGATGCACAAAGCCATATTCCTGGAACTGTGTGCGGAGCTCGTCCCTGCCCTGCAGCACAAGGACACCAAAATGAGAGCTGCCTTCTTGGTTGAAAAGCACATGGTGATTGCTGAGTGGAAGCTGGCAACTCCAGACTGCTCACTCTCAGCAGCGAGAAATCTTCCATAATGATCACCTCCTGTGGAAAGTGTGGGGACAGGAATGATTATCAGATCCCCACTACAGTGCTGACTCTCCCCAAGAGCCACGTGCCCAGTGTACAGCAGGGTCCAGGAAGAGTGATTTACCCTGCTGCTGTGGCTGCTCACCATTTTGGGTGTTTTGTGGCTCATGTGTGCTTGCCTGGGGTCAGCCAGTTAGTGACAGGTGTGTGAGTACTGGCTGTGTTTTAAAGCACTGAATCAGTGTTCTGTGTATTGCAAACAATACTGCTTCTGTAAAGTGTTGCATTTAAACTTCACAGAAGTGACCTTGGGAGCCCAGCTTCCCTCTTTTCTACTGGCAGCTGAACGGCTGTGCAGAATTAGAAAGCGGACAAGAAGACCTAAGGAGGACTTTCTGTGTGATGCACCTTGTGGCTGAGAAACAGGAATTGAAGGAGTGGCAGGACAGCGAGAAGAGGGACTGAAAAGAGAATGCGGCACGCCAAAAGGAAGCCACAGAGCTGCTCTTAAATGTTATGGCGTGCCAAGTGGACACACTCCAGGTGATACTAGCACTGCAAACTGAGAAGCTCCGCGTCCACCCTCCTCTGCAACTGCTGCACAAAACTCTTTCCCCTGCTCCACCCCTCCCCAGACACTGCCAACACACTCTTATCAACCTTCTGGCTCCAGTCTATACCTGTGACATTCCACTCCTCCCCCATCACAGTCCAGCACTCCGGACTCCCACTATCCACTGCACTCAACACCCATCCCTCTGCAGTTTGGCCCTGCTGAAGTACAGTACCCACTGCATTGTACTCCAGAGAAGAAGGTTGAATATGATCCCTGGATATACACAAATCTTTAGCTATCCCAAGACCCCACCTCCTTCTGGGACCTTCCTTTACCCCATCCTCCTCACTGCTGGTGTTTTTTGTTTTTGTGTGACTCTCTCCTGCGGTTGTTTTTTTTAATAAAATAATTCTGTTGGTTTGAAAGCAATCTTTTTTCTATTAATTGAATGAAAACAGAGCCCTGCAAAGCAACAGACAATTACGTTAAACCTTTATATTGCATCATCTGCACCAATCACAATCACCTTCGAGCATTACAAGCACTGCAGTTCCGAGCACAGCAACAAATATTAGCGGCTTTCAGCTTCAAATTGCTGCCTCATCCCTGATCCTTATGTCCCCGCGCTGTGCCCCTCTAATTGCCCTGGTCTCTGGCTGTTCAAACTCAGTCTTCAGCAGATAAACCTCTGCGGTCTAGCCCTGAGTGAAACTTTCATCCTTCCCTTTTCAAATATTATGGAGCGTACAGCACATGGCTATAAGCAAAGAAATATTGTCATTGGCCAGATCCAGCTTCCCACAGAGGCAGTGCCAGTGGGCCTTTAAACGCCAAAAGCACACTCAACAGTCATTCTGCACTTGCTCAGTCTGTTGTTGAATCGCTCCTTGCTGCTGTCAAGTTGTCCCATGAATGGCTTCATAAGCCATGGCATTCAGGGGTAGGTGGGGTCTCCCAGATCACAATGGGCATTTCGTCTTCCCCTATGGTGATCTCCTGGTCCAGGAAGAAAGTCTCTGCTTGCAGTTTTCTGAACAAGCCAGTGTTCTGAAAGATGCATGCCTCAAGCACCTTTCTGGACCAGCCTGCGTTAATATCTGTGAAACAACCACGGTGATCCACAAGCGCCTGGAGAACCATTGAGAAATATCCCTTGCGATTAATGTACTCGGTGGCCTGGTGCCAGAATTGGAATATGTGCCATCTATTGCCCCATCGCAGTTAGGGAAGGCCACTTGTGCAAAGCCATTCACAATGTCCGGCATGTTGCCCAGAGTCACGGTCTTTTGGAACACGATGCAATTAATGGGTTTGCACACTTCTGTCAACATGAGTCCAACAGTCAACTTTCCCACTTTGAATTGGTTAGTGACCAATCAGTAGCAGTCTGGAGGAGCCAGCTTCCACAGTGCAATCGCCACATGCTTCTCCAATGGGAGGGCAGCTCTCATTCTTGTGTCCTTGCGCCACAGGGCTGGGGCGAGCTCATCACACAGTCCCATGAATGTGGTTTTCCTCATGCAAAAGTTCTGCAGCCACTGCTCGTCATCCCAGATGTGCATCACAATGTGATCCCACCACTCAATGGAATGAGCCCAAAAGCGGCGTTCCACTGTGGTCAGCACCTCTGTGAATGCCACAAGCAATCTCATGTCATAGCTAGTATGCATGGTGAGATCAATGTCACACTCCTCTTGCCTTTGTAGTTTAAGGCATAACTCTACTGCCACTCATAACGTGTTGGTCAGAGCGAGCAGTATACTGGTCAACAGTTTGGGATCCATTCCTGCAGACCGAAGAGGCAAAGTGTGCAGTACACAAACCATTGAGAGATGGTGCCAAATGTGGACAGAAGCACAGGGATTGCAGGGATGCGAAGCAATGCATCATGGGGCATTGGGACAGGACCCATGATGCCCTGTGACCCTCTCCTTCCTCCCACAACTCTTAGTGGCAGAAGAAGAAGACATGTTCTGTGGGATAGTTCCCCAGAGTGCAATGCTTCGAATACCACTTCAAGTGCCGCAAGTGTGAATATGCTATTGTGTAGGCAGCTGACAGTGTGAACACACAACAGCATTTTCCCTTCAGTGATCTTTGAATGGTGCTTTAACTCCCAGCACTGTAACTCTGACAGTGTCGACATTGTCATAAACAGATAGCTAAGGGTTAATGTTATTTTACCTGTAAAGGGTTAACACAGGGAACCAAACACCTGACCAGAGGACCAATCAGGAAACAAGACTTTTTCAAATCTGGGTGGAGGGAAGTTTTGGGTGTGAGTTCTTTGTTCTTTGTCTTGGATCTGACCCTCTCAGCTCTGAGAGTGATCTTTCTATCTCCTGCCTTTCTAATCTTCTGTTTCCAAGTTGTAAGTACAAGGATAGTAAGACAATAGGTTTATATTGTTTTCTTTTGTATTTACATGTGTGTAGTTGCTGGAATGTGTTAAATTGTATTCTTTTGGAATAAGGCTGTTTATTCACTTTTTTTCTTAAGCAATTGACCCTGTATATTGTCATCTTATTATAGAGATCCTTTTATGTCCTTTTTTTCATTCTTTTTATATAAAGCTTTCTTTTTAAGACCTGTTGGAATTTTTCTTTAGTGGGGACTCCAGGGAATTGAGTCTGCAGCTCACCAGGGAATTGGTGGGAGGAAGAAGTCAGGGGGGAAATCTCTTTGTGTTAGATTTACTAAGCCTGACTTTGCATACCCTCTGGGTGAGGGGGAGAGATTAGATCTCTCGGTACTTGTGTTTCCAGGACTGGAAACAGGGAATCTCCTAGGGTCGTCCAGGGAGGGGAGCCTGGGAAGAAGTAACAAGGAAACAAGGGGAGAGGGTTATTTCCCTTTGTTGTAAGACTCAAGGCATCTGAGTCTGGGGGTCCCCCAGGGAAGGTTTTGGGGAGACCACAGTGAGCTAGGCACTGTATAATTCTTAGCTGGTGGCAGTGATACCAGGTCCAAGCTGGTAACTAAGCATGGAGGTTTTCATGCTAACACCCATATTTTGGATGCTAAGGTCCAGATCTGGGAAGAAATGTTATGACAGACATGCCCTTAGAAAGGTTCTGAAGAGAAAAATCTTCAGGGTGGTTTTTGCAAGCAGTTTGCTGTAAATGAGGATTGTGGTGAAAGTGTTTTGATCAAGGGAGTTTCAGTTCCTAACTGCCAGAGTCTTTCTGAGGTGTGTAAATACACCAAGCCAGCTTTAGGAAGATCCAGTGGGGATAGCTTTGAGAAGGTTTAAGATGTAATGAAAATTGTCAGGGAATTTGAACAGCCCTATGATAACCAAGTGGCTATGTCTGACTAGTTTGTTGGGGAGACAATTTGTTGGAACATGAATGTCTTCATGTTGATTCTTTAAGAAAGCAGTCTGTGCCTCAGGGTCTGAGGAAAGATTGGAGTACTGGTTTTTCAGAGCAGAACAGCCTTATGACTTAACCCACAAGGATGCAGGGGAGAGCAGGCAAACTTTCACCCTTAGACACTTTGGATTTGTTGGTATCTCTTTAAAACAGAATCCAGTCTCTAAGCTGGTGATGGTCGTGGATCCACAAACAAGCATGCAGATGTGTAGATGTTCATAGCCCAGAGGGGCTGCAGTTGGTAAATACACCAAGCCAGCAGGCAGATTCAGTTTGTAACCTTCTAGAAAAAACGTGGGTTCGGGGGAGGAGAAGAAGGACTCAATCCTGCTGATGGAAAGAATGAGTGTCCAGCCTTGAAACTGGTAGCAGATGAGAATTTGAAAGCTAGTGTCTGGGTTGATACAATCTACCTGGCTAACAAGGGGAAAGATTTGCCCCATAGCTGGTAGCACTGAGGACACACCTTGCCAGCCAAGGGATTTAGTAAGATGACAGGCATGGTATGACCAAGATACTTATAATCCCTGACTTATAACAAATTTAGTGTTACTGTTAAGGTTTAGCCTTCTGATGTATTTGATTTTTATGTCAACCCTGGCAAAAATGTACAATATGCCTAATCTTTAGAAAAAAAACATGAACATGTTAAGAGTGATACATAAGAACACAATTTATGTTAAAAGGCCATGTGATACTGATATTTCACAATTAATGCCTATGAACAGTCTTCTCAACAGAAAAGACATTACATACTTAATGTGCTGTATGAAAAGGGAAACTGAGGCATATTACCATATTGCTTTCATGGCTAAATGGCAAGATTCCTACACTGTGGAGAACATTAACATCTACATTAACTTGATGTTAATTGGATTTATAAAGAAATTCAATAATATTGTAAGATATAATTTTGATAAACCATTTATGTTATACCCTAACACTTCTAATATTGGGTTAGAAGCTGTAGTAATACAAAACCAAGAATGGGAAGATTCCTAGATGCGTTCAACAGTGTCTGGGACACAGCTTCCTGTATCAATTTTGCACTGGGGGTGTGACATTATCTGATTAAAATATAACCATAGAGATCACTGTTATATATTTGCAACAAATCTTGTACAGAAGTTGTCAAGTGAGGTGTCTATGAAAAGGTTATGATTTGCCGGTTATGATTATGCTATCTATATGCATGTATCATTTTTGTATTTGAAGTTATAAGTATTGGCTCTGTACTTGGATTTCAAATGTTTGTTCCTAGGGTACCACCCACAAGGTAGCTAGCCAGCACATCTTGGAGGGACTATTTAAATTAAGTGGCTCATCAAGAAACACTTGGCTGAAAATGAATCATGGGAGATGCTCATCTACACTGAGTGGACTGTCATGTTAATGTGTTGTCTGGACTGCGGGTAATGGCTTCCTGCAATGACTGGCGAAATGCATGGACATATTACTTGCCCATGTGACTCCAAATCCCATCTTGTTGCTGTAATTTTCCACAGTAAGAACAATAGGTTTCCTTCCATATGGCAGAGGATATAAAAGGCCCTGAAAACCTCTCCATTTTTGCCTCTATCCTACTGCAGCCTCTTTCCCAAGCCTCTGGACTATGAACTTATACTAATGGGAGCATTCTAACCAATGGACTAAGGTCCTTCCAATGATACAACACCTCTTTCTCACTCTCCCTTGGCAAGCCCACAGCTCAGCAAGCTCCCTAAATATGGTGAGTTCAGCCGGAGGGTTGGGGGGAAAGGTCCAAGATGGGGCAAAGGGTCTAGTTTTTTTTTTTAAGGGGATAACTGCAAATGTCTAGGGACATTATTGTATATTTTGCCACCATTTTCCACAGGCCGAGGTGATTGAAGCTGCTATGTCACTCCTGAGGGTAAATGAGGATGCAATACGTTAGTAGGAGCATTGCCAGCAGATCGAGGAAAATGATTATTACCCTCTATTTGGCACTGGTGAGGCCACATCTGGAGTATTACATCCAGTTTTGGGCCCCTCACTACAGAAAAGATGTGGACAAATTGGAGAGAGTCCAGTGGAGGGCAATGAGAATGATTAGGGGGCTGAGCACATGACTTGTGAGGAGAAACTGAGAGAACTGGGCTTATTTAGTCTGTAGAAGAGAAGTGTGAGGGGGGATCTGATAGCAGCCTTCAACTACCTGAAGGGGGTTCCAAAGATGATGGAGCTAGGCTGTTCTCAGTGGTGGCCGATGACAGAACAAGGAGCAATGGTCTCAAGTTGCAGGGGGGGAGGTCTAGGTTGGATATTAGGAAAAACTATTTCACTAGGAGGGCGGTGAAGCACTGGAATGGGTTACCTAGGGAGGTGGTGGAATCTTCATCCTTAGAGGTTTTTAAGGCCTGGCTTGACAAAGCCCTGGCTGGGATGATTTAGTTGGGGTTAGCCCTGCTTTGAGCAGAGGGTTGGACTAGATGACCTTATAAGGTCCCTTCCAACCAGGGGCGGCTCCAGGCACCAGCAAAGCAAGCAGCTGCATGAGGCAGCCCATTTGCAGGGGTGGCAGCTGGCAGGGATCCAGCTGGGAGCTGAAAACCAACAGGGCACCCTGGGAGCTGTAGTTCCTTGGTTAGCTCCCTGCCTATAGAGCCAGCCCTGGAGCAGGGAAAGAACTACATTTCCAAGCATTCCCTTGGGCGCTATCAACAGGAAAGGGAGGGGGAGGGAGTATAGTAGCTGAAACCTCATGCTGCAGCTTAAGCTCTCAGCTAGAGTGGGATGACACTGTGGATGGGGAACACGTGTGCCCAAGGAGTAGAAGACTTTGGCCCAGATATCCCCTTCAGAAAACATCTCCAGACTGGCTTAGGGATACTGGCGTGACCTCACCTTGCAGCCCCCAAAGAAGGAATTAGAGTCTATTTAGTCCACCCATCTGAAGCCTAGCAAGGGAGGTATGTGGATCCCACTAGAATTTAAAATGAAAAGTAAGGGAGGGGGGGCTCTGGACCTGGGCAGCTTTAGATACAGTACCAGGCACTTAGGAGGATTTCCACTTCTGAGCCATGGAAGCAGAAATTGACTTTTCCTTTCCAGATTTAGCTAATATTCAGAAAGAGAATCTAGCCCCGGCCTTCCAGGTCTGAAAACCTCAAAATTCAGGAGTGCTCAAGCTCAGTTTGGGCAGCTGTTACTTCATTTCTCCCAAATCAAATATACTGATCCACTGTAATTTGCTGTAGAAAAAGTAGGATAAAATTGAGCAAGAAATGCTTCCCAGTGGTTTTTGGGACTGGAATTGCTATTTTCAACAGCCATTGGCTTTTTGTTTGTTTGTTTTATTTGTTTAAAAGGAAGACAATGATATTGCATTTGCAAATTCCCCATAGAAACAAAGAGCGGAACAAAAGAATAATAAAGGCACCTCAACTTTCCCTCATTTATAGAAGACAGTCTTACAATATGCATCCAGATATCCTCCAATCACACAAGCTGAAAATTGTTCCACTTTACTGCAGTTCTGTAACGATATGGGAACCAATCCTGTCTGTGTTCTGTGCACATCCAAAATTCCTGCTGCATGACCTACTCTGGGAGCAAGTTACCAGTGACCCAGGGCTGGGGAGGAAGGAGGGTGCAGGTGGGGGGTGGGGAAAGCCCAGGGCTGGGGTGGCAGTGGGTGTGTGTGTGGGGGGGTACGGGGGAGCCCAGAGCTGGGGCAGCATAGGGTGTGTGTGTGTGGGGGGAGAGCCCAGGGCTAGGGTGGCAGAGGGATGCGGGTTGGGGGGGAGAGCCCAGGGCTGGGGCGGTGGGGGGGGGTGCAGGTCAGGGGGGAGAGCCTAGGGCTGGGGCGGTAGGGGAAGTGCAGTTCGGGGAGGAGAGCCCAGGGCTTGGGCAGCAGGGGGGGTGTGGGTCCAGGGGGAGAGCCCAGAGCTGGGGTGGCATGGGGGTGCGGGTGGGGGGGAGAGCCCAGGGCTGGGGTGGGGGCAGCCAAATTTCTTTTTGCTTGGAGCGGCAAAAAACCTAGAGCCGGCCCTGCTTCCAACCCTAATCTTCTATGATTCTATGATCTCCCACATGTGTTCGGTTTCAGACTGAGTCCCTCTGCTGCTTGCCTGTGTGCTGCTTTGGTTCCTGCACAAGTGATTGCCCATTGGCATGGCAAAGTTTCCTGCAATGGGGGAAGAAACAAAGCTGCTCTGCCAAGGAACCTTCAGCAGAGGATTGGTGAGTACCTCCAGAAAAGTTTCCTAGAGATCTTTCTGGAGAATTTCCATAAAATCTCAGTGTGCATTAACAATCTTTTTCACAGGGCCCCCACTGCATCGCTGCATAGAGGAATGGGAAGCAGATGCAACCACTGCTAGTTATGTACTTTTCTATTATTGACTCACTTCTAACATATAATGAAACAAAAGATAGCTCTACCTCGTGTAACTGAGCAGTATCAAATCGAAATGAGTACTTACCAGAGCTCCCCTCTCCGGCATCATTCATGCCAGAGCCAGAGTGCTGGGACTGGCTTGAACCCTCCAGAGAAGAGATCTGGAGAGTTCAAGAAGAGATCATGGCTAACCACACTACCCGATGACCCTGTCACCTGTTCCACCTCATCCTCCAACTCTACTTCCTTGTTGGGGGGTGCAGGGCTCCAGGTAACTGGCAATATGGCGTGGGGTCAGAAGTTTACATTCTCAGGCCTACGACTGCCTTTCGAGCTAAACAATATGTTCCTTTAAAGGAGTACATGTAATCATTTATCATTTTCTTGTGTTCTTTTGTTTATAGTACAAGATGTAATCGAACGGGGGGGGGGGGTCAGTAGTATGGGTTAAGGATATAGTTAATTAAAAGATCCGGTAGTTAATGAATTGTAAATGATGAATTGTGGCACCTGTGAGCATCTTTGTAAACAAGTGGGGTATATAAGGTGGGGAAAAGGATAATGATTCGTGCATGATCTGAGATTTTACATCTCCTTGCACCTTATTTGACTCAAATAAAGATACTTGCTTCTCCACTCCGGTGTGGTCATTGGGGATATGCACACCGGGCAAACGAACCCCAACTGTTGCCCCCCGCAACAGCTTTGGCAACCGCAGCAGGACCGTCTGAGGCTGAAAAATTAGCCTTGCCCGGACCCTCTCCGGTGGCCGACGGACTGAGACAGTCACTGATGCCCAGCGCGCACCAGTGCTTTCACCGGGGGCCTCAGCGAAGTCTGTTATGGTCCTCCCCGGGAGGCACAACGGTGCAACGCCCCAGAAGGTGGAGAAGCTTTGGTCCCGAGAGACGGTGAGGAACCGGTCTCGGGGATAAGGTAGGATAAAAGTTAAAGGGTTTAATCTGTCACCTGCTAAAACCTGGGGACGCCCAGGGTCTCCCGGTAAGGAATGGGACAGGGACAGGGACAGTCACAGGATAAGGTAGCGTGCACGCCTTTAGAATGCATTCTGGTTGCATTCTCGGTAATTGGAAAATCTTTGGAATGGATCCACTAACTAAGGGTAAACTAAAAAGGTATTGTACAATAGACTGGCCTCAATATCAGCTAGAGGACCAGGAACGGTGGCCACCGGAGGGTTCGATTAATTATAATACAATCCTCCAACTTCTTTTATTTTGTCAGCAAACTGGTAAATGGAATGAGCATATGTATGGTCAGATATTTATGTCAATATGGAACAGAACAGATATTTTGAAGCAGTGTAATTTGATTCCAACAGGCTTAGGGAAGAGTTGTGAAAATGTTTAAAACTCATTTACTGTAATAGCAGGAGCAGGGTCACATTCGGCCACAGCACCCCCATTGTATGGTGACAAATTCCCATCAATCTCGCCAATTGAGCCCGCCACAGATTTGTACCCTTTAATTACTGAAACCCGAATCGCTCGCAATGCTACGGCTACTCAGGAGTTAACCACTATGCAGGTGTACTCTCATGTTCCTTTTAATCCTGTGGATCTAGCGGCTTTCAAAGCACAGGCAGGGGAATTCTCTACCAACCCCTTTCGATTTATTTCAGTTTTTGAAGGCTGTCTGGTTAGTCATAAACCTGACTGGGATGACTGCCAGGTACTTCTGTGAACACTCCTCTATGAAGTGGAGCGAAACCAGGTTTTAGCTAAGGCACGGGCAGAAGCAGAACGGAGATATGAACAAAGTCCTGATGCTTAGAAGGAGGCCAGGGAGGAATTACAGAAAATTATAGATAAATTCCTGTAGTATGGTGTATTACAGGAGTGTCACTCAGCTTGGAATACCCCTCTCTCTCCAGTCCAGAAACCTGATAGCAGTTATCGATTGGTGTAGGACTTAAGAGCAGTCAACGAGCGGGTTAAAACTCTACACCCCCTCGTGCCCAAACCATAGAAGCTGCTAGTCTCTGTGGTGGGACAGTATTCATGTTTCTCAGTTTTTGATTTAAAGGATGCCCCAGTCCCAGGAAATTTTCTCCTTCGAATGGGAAGACGCAAACAGGAATAAAAGGCAGCCGTGTTGGATGGTGCTGGCACAAGGATTTAAGAACTCCCCCACTCTCTTCGGCCAAGCTTTATCCAGGGACTTGGAAGGATGGGAAAATGAGAACAAAGTCCTTCTCTTGCAGTACGTTGATGATTTATTAATCGAAGCAGTGGGACTAGAAGTATGTCTCTAGGCAACCGTAAGTCTTTTAAACTTTCTCGGGCTGTGGGGATATTGCGTGTCAAGAAATAAAGCCCAAATTGCCATCCCCGAAGTACGTTACCTAGGCTTCCAGATCAGACAGGGGGAACGCCAGCTCTCAAGGGGAAGGCTTGAAGCTATTTGTCGAGTTTCTACTCCCCGGAATCGCAAGCAGCTCAGAGCATTCCTGGGAATGGCAGGATTTTGCCGCATATGGATTCCAGATTTTGGACTGCTAGCTAAGCCACTGTATGAATGTGTTAAAGGGACCGATTAAAAACCATTTTACTGGACAACAGAGGCAAATAATGCCTTTACCTTAATAAAAAGAAAACTGATGGAAGCCCGAGCCCTGAGTCTGCCCGATCTTTATAAGCCCTTTCAATTGTATGTACATGAACGAAAGGGGGTGGCCCTGGGACTCCTTACACAGTTATTGGGCTCTTGGAAACGTCCAGTGGCTTAATTCACCAAACAATTGGATCAGGTTGCTAAGGGGTGGCCGGCATGCTTACAGGCAGTTGCAGCTACAGCTCTGGTGTTAGAGGAAGCAGAAAAACTAACTTGGGGGGGGGGGGCTGTTCAAGTATACACTCCACATATGGTCCAAGCCTTACTGGACACAAAGGGGGGTCTCTGGCTCACCCAAGCTCGGGTAGCCCAGTATCAGGCTAAGCTCTTAGAAAACCCCAAAGTTACCCTGCAGGCTTGCCCCTCCCTTAACCCAGCCACCTTGCTGCCAGAAACAGAGGGCCAAGAACATGACTGCTTGGAAGTTATAGATGCCCAGTATTCCAGCCATCAGGATTTGGAAGATCAACCTCTCCTTAACGCAGACTATGAGTGGTACACGGATGGCAGTAGCACTGTTGTAAATGGACTTAGAAGGGCGGGCTATGCTGTTGTGTCTCTCCATGAAACTGTGGAGGCAAAAAGCCTGCCCCCTGGAACCTCAGCCCAACTAGCCGAAATAGTGGCTTTAACCCTTGCACTTGAATTGTCAAAAGGAAAAAGAGTTAATATCTTCACGGACTGTAAATATGCTTTTGGTGTGCTACATGCCCACGCAGGTCTGTGGAAACAAAGGGGATTACTGATGGCTCAGGGCTCCCCGGTCAAGCACAGGTTATAAATTCTTCGGCTTTTAGAGGCTGTACAACTCCCCTTAAAGGTAGCAGTAATGCACTACAGGCTCATCAAAAGAAGGATCACAGTATTAACCGAGGAACACTGCTAAGACTGTGGCTCTTAAACTTGTTAAAGAGATTTTTCCTAGATTTGGCCTGCCTCGATGGTTGGAATCTGACCAGGGAACACACTTCACCTCAAAAATTGTCCAGAATGTCTCGGATATCCTCCAGCTCAACTGGAAACTTCACACCCCTTGAAGGCCACAAGCCAGTGGAGTGGCAGAACGCACTAATCAGACACTCAAAAGGCATCTAGCCAAGATATGTCAGGAAGCATCTTTAAAGTGGCCCGATGCCCTACCTTTGGTTTTACTCCGCATTCGAGCTCTTCCTAAGGGAAGAACTGGTTTAAGCCCCTTTGAGATTATGTTTGGAAGGGCATGGCCTATGAATGGTACCCCGATCCTGCTAGGGGAATGGGAGGCTGGGTGTGGATATTTGTCTCAGTATATGTGTTCTCTGTCTGCTGTTTTATGTTCTTTTTACAGGTACATTAAGGACTCCCAGCCACTCCCTTTGGATGCACCTATCCATTCCCTACAGCCTGGTGACTTCGTCCTCGTCTGGACCTGGAAGGACGAACCTCTCCAGGAGAAGTGGAAAGAACCCTATCTCGTTTTACTGGTGTCCCACACGGCAGCTAAAGTAGAGGGACACAAAAGCTGGATTCACTACTCCCGACTAAAAGCTGTACCTCTACCGCAGAATCCAGACCCCGAGCAGTGGACGGTTCAGCCTACTGGGACCGGAGCATCGGAAGATTTGGGACTCAAGTTATTATTTAAATGCAAATAACTCTAATTTGGCCATGTTTTAAATACTTGTATGGGTGTTTACTGTTTCTGGACAGCTGGCCCCTTTATCCTTCCGCTCCCTAGAAAATAACTGGTGGGCCCTGTTAGCTGTTACAGCCTCTAATTCTTCCCACTTTTGTGTAGGGAGTGGTTACACTTTAGGGTCTGTATTTACTACTTGTTTTGTGGAGGTGGCTATGCCCTTGCAAGAAATTCACAAATATACTGAACTTGCTGGTTTCAATATTAAATTGACAGCTGGGCATCTGTCTCGGTTTGGCTCTATCTCAAATCCTAAGCCCTATACGAACCAGCATCGTCTTCAGATTAGGCTAATGGCCGTGTCCTCAAATGTTACTTCCTGTTTTACTATTGTAGGGGCATAGAAGGTTGATACTAATTTAACCAACCATGAGATGAATTGTTCTGTTTCCCCAACCCCGACTTCTTATTTTTTTGCACACTTATACCTTCCCGTGGATAGTTTTTGCTCTGCGGACTAACCGCATTTACCTATGTCCCAGCTAACAGTTCGGGAGGCCCTTGTTCTCTCGGACGATTAACCATGGGGGTTGTCCCTGGCCATACTCTAGTTTTAAAGACACCTAGACCTATCCGAGCCAGGAGGGCTTGGCATGGCCTGCCTCTGGACAAAACATGTGATTCTAAGATAAATTTGGTGTCTAAATCTCAGGCCATAGCCCTTGCTACTTCATTGGTTGGAGTCCCAGGCCTGGCGTTAGATGCAGAACTCTAGCTTGCTAAAGTGGCCTGTGCCCTTGCCAAGTCCATTAATCTAACTTCCACTTTAATTTCTGACTTGGCCTCGGAACTCACAGGGGTCCGAGAAGGGGTACTCCAAAATCGCGCTGCAATAGATCAGGGGGGCAACATCCTCATCCACCACTTTGTCCTTAGGGTTGAGTCTGCTGACCGCTATCTTCTGATGGCCATTTACAGCAACATAAGCAAGTGCAGTGTCTCCACTGACACTCAAGTATAAGGGGTAGCAGTGTTATTCTGTATCCACAAAACCAACGAGTCCATTGATACTGTGTTGATCCAGTTTTGCTGCAAAAGGCTCTACACCTCTTGTTGAGGTGGTTTTATTTTGATCGCATAGCAGGAGAGTGAAATTGGTGGGAGGAGCATTGCAGTGTGTACACCTCCACTGTTTTGTCAATGAAAGTTGACTTTTGTGGACAAAACTGTGTTGCATAGACAAGGCCTGAGGCAGATGGATGTCTATTTCCACCCAGTTTGTGTATCCTTCTACACTACTGGGGTTAGGTAGCTAAACACCTGGAATGAGGCAGCAGCATGCACGTTCAGAGATAGAAACACAGGGGACTTTTACAGCTGAAATGTAGGCACACTGATTTTTTGTGTGTGTGCCTAAAGCATTCAGTGGCAGCTGAGCTAGGGTTTTGTTAAAACTAGAGGTACCTAAAATCTGCCACTCAGGTGCCTAAAGAGGCAGGTAGGCACCTGGGTCTTTTGGGGAACTTGCCCCCCAATGTCTCTTTTCAAACAATTCTGCTCTCATATTAGAACCTATCCTATTCTACCCTGAGAGCCACTGAGGGGAAAACATTGTCTCTTCCGTACTCTGGCTTACCGAGGATTTTAGGAGTTCTCCCAGCTCAGCTGGTTTGTGTAGGGGAGAAAATCATTATGAGCGGGGCGGCAGGGGTGACCCTTGCGAACTGGATCTCGGGGGCTGTGTCTGCTTAGTAGGGAGGTGCGGGTAGGTGCTCGGCCGCGCCCCGGGCTCCTCCGACTCCCTCTATGCAGACGCTGAAGTTACTAGACATGGCAGCCGGCGGAACCGTTTGCAAAGCCCAGGGGAAAGTTAAAGCCAGCGTATGGAGAGCGCCAGCCACCCCCACCCAGTGAGGAAATGACTCTCACGTGAGGGAGGCGGCAGCTCGGGGGCTCTCACCGCGCTCCCTGCCGGGGGAGGGAACAGCAGGCGCCGCCGCCGCCGCCGCCAACGCCCCGAAGCTCCCGAGCTCTGAGCGCGGAGTCCTGGTGCTGCCAGGTCGGAAGACAATGCCCACCAGTTTCACGGTAGTGCCGGTGGAGGGGCAAGAACCGCAGCCCAGCCGGCCACTGGAGGACTCGAACCAGCAGCTGGCGGAGTGCAGTTCCGGGGAGCCGGGTGAGTCAGTGGGGCTGAGCCCCCCCGGCATCGGGGGGCGAGCGGGGAGCTGCGGGGGGGGGGGGGGGAGCTGCACACCTGAGTTAGGATTAAGACACAGCAGGAGCCGGATCTGCACACAAAAGGCCCTGCCGGCGGCAGCTCCTAGCCCAGTCCTGGCTCTGCTTGTGGGCAGTGTTTCCTTTCAGTTACCTGGAGGCAGCAAACTCAGTCTCCGGAGTTTCCTCCTCCTCCAAGCAGCGCTTTGCAGGGGCCGTTCAGCCTCCAGAGTACATGGAAGCTCTTCTGGCCACTAAACGTAACCGTCTGGCGCACGATCCAGGTGAATAGGTAGCTGCCGTAGGGTATTGGCCTGTAGCTCTGGGAGGATTGTTGTGGGGAGACTTATCCGGGCGCAGAGCAGGATGGGCCAGTGCAGTGGCTCTTGGCATATAGGATTAGATTCTCTTTGTTTCTAGTTGTTTCTCCAGGTGATTTTAGAGCAGCTGAAAACAAAAAGGAGTAGCGTCTACCACAGGGGTAGGCACGGGTGCTGAAGGCAGCACACGAGCTGGTTTTCAGTGGCACTCACACTGCCAAGGTCCTGGCCACCAGTCCGGGGGCTCTGCATTTTAATTAAATTTTAAATGAAGCTTCTTAAACATTTTAAAAACCTGATTTACTTGACAAACAAGAATAGTTTAGTTATATATTATAGACTTATAGAAAGAGACCTTCTAAAAATGTTAAACTGTATCACTGGCACGTGAAATCTTAAATCAGAGTGAATAAATGAAGACTCGGCACACCACTTCTGAAAGGTTGCCGACCGCTGGTCTACTATGTGCTTTTGCTCTATAGGCACACAAGGAAGGAGATGCTTTCTGGAGGTGGACTGGAGCTGCTAGCCATAGGTGGGAAAAAGAAATGAGGCAGTGGGCAGGATGTCCAGTGGAGTGGAGCAGTGGTTCTCAAACTTTTGTACTGGTGACCCCTTTTACATAGCAAGCCTCTGAGTGCAACCCCCTGCCACAAATTAAAAACACTTTTTAATATATTTAATACCATTATAAATGCTGGAGGGAAAGTGAGGTTTGGGGTAGAGGTTGACAGCTCACGACCCCCCATGTAATAACCTTGTGACCCCCTGAGGGGTTCTGACCCCCAGCTTGAGAACCCCATAGAGTAGAAGGAATAGAACAAGTGGTTGACAATACCTCATAAAGAATCAAGTGGCAGGGACTTATCTTATGCAGAAGAGGTTGTGGGAAGTGTGCTAAAAAAGTATGTGGGGCGGGGGAGAGAGTGGGGAAACAAAATGAAGAGCAAAAGTAACCAGTGTGGCTATTCCCACCCCCCCCCCCCCGCCTCCAAAGAAAAAGACAACTGGAAGACAGATACATAAATGCTACTAATATTAGAAACCCATATAAGCAATTGCTCTAACTTGCTACAGAGATGAAAAGGAAGGAGAGTGGCTCAATAGGAGGGAAGGTGCTCTGCATTACTGCAAATATTGGGAAGATGGTACATGTTATCTTTGGTAAATATGGGGTTCACACCACTACTGTTCTTAGACCACATATCTGTTCAGCCATGCATTTGCTGGCAAGGACCGTACACAGATCATTTCCTGCTGTGCTGGACAGTTTCCTGCCACTAGGCACTAAGGTGCCAGTAATTTAGGCTACTAGGTGCTGCCATCAAAATTGCATCTGCCTGAATGGTAGTGATTCAAGTTTGAGGGAAGAGCAAGACGGTACATTTGTGTAAAGGAAAAAGGAGGGTCTAATGAAACTAATCAATTCTGTAACGGGGTTAAATAGTCATCTTGAAGATTTGCCTTGAAAATGATTGAGTGCAATGGAACAATATATTAGCAATGCTTTCCCACAAATCATCCTTCTTTAATTGTAAATTCTATTAAAATACATTGTTCTTCTTTGGGTGATTGCTCATATCAATTCCAGTTAGGTGCGCCATGTACATAGTCAGAAAGTTTTTCCCCTAGCAGCACCCGTTGGGTCGGCTGTGAAGCACCCTGGAGTGGCGCCTTCATGGCGCTCAATATATGACCCTGCCAACCCGGCGCCTCCTTGATTCCTTCTTATCACCAGTGATGGTCATTGGAAGTCTGGTGTCTTGCTTAGCAAGTCCTACCACATTTCCCTAGCTTCATTGTTTTTTGTTTTCTATACATATTACTTAGTTATTAGTTAGTATTAGTAGTTAGCAGTTGGGCTGGGGGGTTTACCCTCTGTCCCAGCTGCTTTTCCTTGGGAGGGCTTACATATCCAAGTCCCAAGGGTTCAAGCCCTGCAAGTCCTGCAGCAAGCCCATGCCAACAGGTGATCCCCACAATGCTTGTCTAAAGTGTCTGGGGGAGGCTCACCAACCCGATCGGTGCAGGATTTGTAAGGGCTTTTGCTCCAGAAAAAAGGAGCAAGACTTTTGACTCAAGATTTATGGAGGCAGCACTTAGACCTCAGCCTCCGCTGGCATGGCAAGACCTCTGGCAAGTTCTTACAACACCGCTCTCTGGCATCACGGCACCACTCCCAGGATCAGCTTGGCTCGGCATTGCCCTGGCCTTTGCAATCTCGATCCTGGTCTTCAGATGCAGAGGCGGAACGTAGATACTCAGAGTGGGGCTGACACTGGTCAGGCCATGGATGCTCTGAGGTGGAGGCAGGGCCGTAGCCTGCAGTAGCAGGGACCAGCACAGTGGCCATTTTGAACCCTGTGGGCATACCACCATGAACTGCTGGTGCCGGAGGCTTCCACCAGTCACCCCACCCTTAGGGGTGCTGAGGAGGTGCTGTGCCCCTGCCTTCTCATAGAACCAGCTCCAGTTTCTGGTCCAGTCAATGAGATAGGAGTTTCCTGATGAGCAGGAGGGACAGGAGGACCCTGTTCCCCTTTTAGTCTCCTTGTCCTCCTCCCCAGACAAGGCTGTTGTGGGCATTTCTGGCTCCGGACTGCCCACCATAGATAGCTGCACCCACCAGGACCTCTCCAGGGTGGCGCGCAACATGGCTCTGCAGGCCAAGGAGGTGGTGGAGTCAGAGGACATGCTGGTTGACATTTTGGCTGCAGAAGGTTCTTTACGGGTGGCTCTGCCCCTCATCAGGACCATACAGGCCAATGCCAAGACCATCTGGCAGGGCACTGAGAGGAAGCATTTCGTTCCATTGAAGAGGTACGAATATCTCTTCATGCCACCACAGCCTTGTTCATTGGTGGCTGTGGCAGTGAACGAGAAGGAGAGGCGGCAGGGGCAACAAGCCTCAGCACCTAAGTCTAAGGACACCAAGTGCTTGGACTTATTTGGGCGTAAGGTGTACTCGATGAGGGGGCTACAACTCAGGATTCCCAATCAGCAGGTAATTCTGAGCCAGTATAATTTTAACTCCTGGAACTCAATGCTCAAATTCAAGGAGCTGGTGCCAATGGAGTCCAGCGACTAGTTTGGAACTATAGTGGAGGTAGGCAAGGCGGTGGCACGGACCTCTTTAAAGGCCTCACTGGATGCTGCAGAGTTGGCGGTGCGCACCTTGTCCTCCGGTATCTTCATGAGGTGTAGCTCATGGTTTCAGGCCTCCGGCCTTCCTCATGAGATTCAGCAGATGATGCAGGACCTACCTTTGATGGGGCGGGCCTGTTCACGGAGCAGACTGACTCTTGGCTGCGTAACCTAAAAGATTCAAGGGCTGCTATGCAACCCCATGCAAACACTTCAAGCCCCAACAGCAGTAGCAGTGCTCCTATCCTCCTTGGCTGAGGCAAGACTTTTACAGGAGAAGGGGCAGGAATGGCAGAAGGAAGCCTTCCAACCCCGCTTCCTGGCAGGACCAAGGCCCGACTAAATTATCACTGGGTTCCGAGCAGGCCTTTTGAAGGGGCGCCCGAGGACGGTGCACCAGCCTTGATTCCAGATCCTTCCGCATCTTTTCTGAATTGTCTGTCCCACTTCTACTGTGCTTGGTCACAAATAAATTTGGACTGCTGGGTCCTCTGCATGGTTAAAGTGAGGTATTCTCTCCAGTTCTGCTCCTACCCTCCCTCCCACCCCCCTCTTCAGTGATCCTTCTCACACGCAACTCCTTATCCAGGAAGTGCAGGTGCTCCTTGCCATGGGAGCTATGGAGGAGGTTCCTCAGGAGATAAGCGGCAAAGGATTCTACTCCACTACTTCCTAATTCCCAAGGCCAAGGGGGGGTCTCAGACCCATTCTAGATCTGTGCGGACTCAACAAATTAATGGTAAAGTTGAAGTTGCACATGGTCTCCCAGGATCCGGGAGACTGGTATGCTGCCCTCGACATGAAGGATGCATACTTCCATATAGCGATTCATCCCCCACACCGGTGCTTCCCACGCTTTGTAGTCTACCACAAGCATGACCAATTCACTGTCCTGCCAGTTGGCCTCTCAACAGCCCCCTGGGTATTTACCAAGTGCACGTAGGTCATGGCTGCTTTCCTCTGTCAATAGCAGGTGCAAGTATACCCCTACCTTGATGATTGGCTGCTCAGGGGCCGCACTGGGGGGCAGGTGCAGTCCCAAATCCGTTTAGTCAGCTATACGTTCGAATGATTGGGTGTCCTCCTCAACTTGGGGAAGTCGACCTTGGAACTGACCCAGAGAATAAAATTCATTGGGGCAGTGTTAGACTCAGTTCAGGCACGAGCTCTTCTGCCAGAGACCCAATTCCAAGCCATCACGTACATAGTTCAAAGCTTCCAGCAATTCCCAACCACAACAGCAAGGGGGTGCCTGAGTCTCCTTGGTCACACGGCGGCTTGCAATTACGTGACCTGGCATGCCAGGCTGCAGCTCAGACCTTTGCAGGCATGGCTCGCCTCGGCCTATTGCCCGGGGTGCAACAGCTTGAATTCAGTAGTCACAGTGCCAGGGCAGGTCCTCCCATCCCTCCACTGGTGGCTTAACCCTCAGGCAGTGTGTGAAGGAATCGTCTTCCACAACCCTCAACCTTCCTTGTCCCTGGTTACGGACAGATTGTCTCTGGGATGGGGTGTGCATCTGGGAGACCTCCAGACACAAGGCCTGTGCTTGCAGGAAGAGCTCTCCCTACATATCAACATCAAGCAGCTGAGGATGGTGCGGCTAGCCTGCCACGCCTTTCAGGCCCAACTACAAGACCAGTGCATAGCAGTTCTAATGGACAACACCACTGCCATGTTTTACATCAATAAGCAGGGTGGAGACCGTTCCTCCCCCCTATGCCAGGAGGCCCTCCAGCTGTGGGAGTTCTGCATAGCCCACTCCATTTACCTGGAAGCATCCTTTCTACCAGGAGTTCAGAATATGGCTTGGAAGCTTCATGGCTGAGCCCCATGGAACTTCTGTGCTCAGAACAAGTAAGGGAGGTCCTCCTCGGCAGCAGGAAGCCCTCCACAAGAGCCACGTATCTGGCAAAGTAGAAGAGATTCTCTTGCTGGTGTGACCAGTGTGACACGCCCCTCCCAGGCACCTGTACCTCTCATCTTGGAGTACCTCCTACACCTGAAACAGCAAGGCCTGATGGCATCCTCCATAAAGGTACACCTCACTTCTATGTCAGCCTTCCACCCAGGAGAGTCTGGTGAATCTGTCTTTGCCAACCTTATGGTTGGTTGCTTCCTCAAAGGTCTGGACCACCTACGTCCCAGATCAGGCAGCCTGTCCTTGCATGGGACCTTAACCTGGTCCTCTCCAGGCTCATGGGGCCCCATTTGAACCACTGACAACCTGCTCCCTCCTGTCTCTGTCATGGAAGGTAGCTTTCCTGGTTGCCATTATTTCTGCGAGGAGGGTGTCTGAGCTAAAGGCCCTCACCTCTGACTCTCCTTACATGGTTTTCCACAAGGACAAGGTGCAACTCAGGCCGCACCCGGCCTTTCTCCCCCAAGTGGTGTCGTACTTCCATGCCAGCCAGGACATTTTCCTGCCTGTCTTTTACCCTTAGCCTCATGCAAGTAACCAGGAGCAGAGGCTGAATTCCCTCAATGTTCAGCGAGCACTAGTTTTCTAAATCAAGTGCACTAAGCCATTCAGACAGTTGTTTATAGCTGTGGTAGACCAGATGAAAGGGCTCCTGGTCTCATCTCAAAGAATATCCTCCTGGATCACTTCATGCATCCGCACGTGCTATGAACTGGCCAAAGTACTGACGCTGGCTCTTACGGCACATTCCACAAGGGCCCAGGCCTCATCAGCAATGCTCTTGGCCCAGGTCCTGATCCAAGAAATCTTTAGGGCAGCAACTTGGTCCTCTGTGCATACCTTCACCTCTCCCTATGCTGTTGTCCGGCACGCCAGCTTTCGGCAGAACGGTGCTACTATCAGCGTTTCCTTAATTCCACCCTACCACCTAGGTAAGGCTTGGGAGTCACCTACTTGGAATTGATATGAGCAATTATTAGAAGAAGAAGAAAAAATGGTTATTCATCTCTCATAACTTTGTTCTTTGAGATGTGTTGCTCATATCCATTCCAAACCGGCCCACCTTCTCCTCTGTCAGAGTAACCGGCAAAAAGGAACTGAGGAGGCGCCAGGGCGGCAAAGTCATATATTGAATGCCATGAAGGCACCATTTCAGGGGGCTCCACAGCCAACCAGATGGGTGCTGCTAGGGGAAAAACTTTCTGATGGTGTGCATGTGCTGCATGCAAATTCTAATTGGAATGGATAGAAGCAACACAACTCGAAGAACAACGGTTACGAGAGGTGAGTAACCATTTTTTTCCTCCAACTGGAACATATTAGAGCAGAAATTTTCAAATTGTGGTCTTTGTGTCACTGATGGGTCACACAGTTCTGGCTCTTCCCTTCGTTTCCAGTTGCTAAACTGCTTTAAAGACAGCTATAAATACATTAAATACTTTCCTTGTGTTATCTTTCCCTATAAATAGGCCCCTACCAAATCCACAGCCATGAAAAAGGCATCATGGATTGTGAAATCTGGTCTTCCCCTATGAAATCTCATCTTTTGTGTGCTTTTACCCTATACCAGGGGTCGGCAACCTTTCAGAAGTGGTGTGCCAAGTCTTCATTTATTCACTCTAATTTAAGGTTTCGCATGCCAGTAATACATTTTAACCTTTTTAGAAGGTCTCTTTCTCTAAGTCTATAATATATAACTAAACTATTGTTGTATGTCAAGTAAATAAGGTTTTTAAAATGTTTTAAGAAGCTTCATTTACAATTACATTAAAATGCAGAGCCCCCCGGGTAGTGTGAGTGCCAATGAAAATCAGCTCACGTGCTGCAGGTTGCCTACCCCTGCCCTATAGTATACAGGGACACCAACGTTTCTCAAATTGGGGGCCCTGACCCAAAAAGAAGGGGTGTGTGTGTGTGTGTGTGTGTGTGTGTGTGACAAGGTTATTTTAGAGGGGTTGCAGTATTACCACCTTTAGTTCTGTGCCGTCTCAAGAGCTGGGTGGACGGAGAGCTGTGGCTGTTGGCCGGGTGCTCAACTCTTAAGGCAGTGCCGGCCAGCAGCAGCACAGAAGTAACGATGGCAATACCATACCATGCCATCCTTACTTCTGCGCTGCTGCTGGCGGTGGCTCTGCCTTCAGAGCTGGGCTCTTGGCTTGCAGCTACCGATCTCCAGCTTCCCAGCTCTGAAGGCAGTGCTGCCGCCAGCAGCAGTGAAGAAGTAAAGGTAGCAGTACCACCCCCCGCCCCCACAATAACCTTGCAACAAGTCCCCCAACTCCTTTTTGCGTCAGGACCCCTATAATTACAACTCTGTGAAACTTCAGATTTAAATAGATGAAATCATGAAATTTACAAATTTTAAAATCCTGTGATGGTGAAATTGACCAAAATGGACCATGAATTTTGTAGGGCCCTGCATATAAGAAATTGCTGTAGTTACTACAAGAATGTTAGATGATCACAGATGAGAAGACAGATGGTGCTCAAGGCAGTCTGTATTAACATGGTCTATATTAGGAGTGGCCAACCTGTGGCTCCGGAGCAACATGCGACTCTTCAGAAGTTAATATGCAGCTCCTTGTATAGATACTGACTCCGGGGCTGAAGCTACAGGTGCCAACTTTCTAATGTGCCGGGGGTGCTCACTGCTCAACCCCTGCATCTGCCACAGGCCCTGCCCCCACTCCACCCCTTCCTACCCCCTCCTCTGAGCCTGCCATGTCCTCGCTCCTCCCCCTCCCCCCTGAACCTCCTGCATGCCACGAAACAGCTGATCAGGCGGTACAGGGGGGTGGGGAGGCGATGACTGGCAGGGCTGCTGGTGAACGGGAGGTGCTGGGTGGGGGGAGCTGCTAGGGGAGTTGCTGACATATTACTGTGGCTCTTTGGCAATGTACATTGGTAAATTCTGGCTCCTTCTCAGGCTCAGGTTGGCCACTCCTGGTCTATATGATGAAAAGAATGAGAACCCACCCCTATACTAATTGGTTATAAACTTTTATGTGCATCATAGTATCAGGGTATAAGGAGGGAGGGATAAAGGAATGTCTGACAAATCAGTTCCATAATTTTCAACTACATTTACTTGAAGATTGTCTAGGAAGATTATAAAGCGATTTAAGAATTTAGATGGTCTGAACTAATTTTTACAATGCTTAAAAAAGATTCCAACAGGTATCACTATTATACCTCTAATATAATCCCTGAATCTCAGGAACCAGATACAGTTTTAACTGTACCCACTGGAATTACTTTCTGTTCTTTGTTGGGTACATTGTTCTTCACAAGTTTGACTGTCTTTATTCCAGGCTATATTTAAAAGGTTCTGCTATTCACTGATTGAAGAAACACTTGAATATGAAAAGCATTGTATACTATCTAATTGAACTTATATACTCCAGGATCATTTTGCGCCAGGTTTCACTAATAGTGAAGTGGTCATTCTGGTATCAATCAACCTCCATAGATCAAACACTGAAAATATTAAAATTACCTTAATGTATAATGTTTCTTAATTTATTTTTATATATGAAAAATAAAATTTGTACATGTAAATGTAATAACAACTTATTTTACACGCGGCCAGTTCTGCTGAAGAATATTATGTGATAAAGAATATATTTATTATCAAAATCTTCTTAAAAAAAAAAGAGGAAAATGAGAGGCAAATTGGGGAGAAGGGGGAAAGACTATGGTAATCAAATTGTCAAAACATATAACTCTTCTCAGCTTCAAGTGTTGCAAGCAGAAAAGGGATTTAATTTCTGCCATCTTCTTGGCACTGATGGTTCTACTCAGAGAATCTCAGATATCAAAAGTGAACAAGTTGATTTATTATAAAAAAGGGAGTTTCAATGGATATTTTCAACTTTAGTCTATTGTGGAATGATCCTAGCAAAGAGTAATTTATTCCTATAGTTTTTGTTATTAATGCATGGTCTGCAGTCAATATTCTGAAGGGTTTTTTGCGTTTGTTTTTGACTGTCTGCCAGACAGATTGTATTAATTTCAGGGCCATTTCATCCAATGAAAGATTATAGCACACTTTTTTTTTTTATCAGAAGCCTTCTGGGTACATTTTTAAAACACTTTGTTTTGTTCAGTATATTGGATGAAACGAACAATACACGAAGGGAGCAATACAGCAATAATAGAGTAATAGTGTCAGAATTTTCTAACTGTGGTTAAATCAGGAGCAGAATACTCTGACATTTCATGGAATGGATGGTGGTGGTGGTTCAAGACTCCTTTTCCATGGTATTTTTTGTTTGTTTGTTTTTCCTGGTGCTTTTCAGTCTGATTTTAATGTTAACTATTTGAAGAAATTTTGTTTATACTTAAGACAGAAATGCATTCATGAAAATTATTTGAAAGCATTCTCTGGAACAGATGATGTAGTTTCCTGTAGACAGGAGTTAGCTGTCAGAGGTAGAGAAATCATTTTAGTTTTTCCGTCAATTCTGTGGCAGAATTTTACCAAGTGTCTTCTGTGAATATTTTCTAGCACATCCAGTGAATGTTTTACACTTACCTACATGAGGCTTATATACTAGAATTTTGGTTTTGTTTAACTTTGTTACTACTGTTTTCCATTACGGTGCAATGAAACTAAAGCATAGTTAAACTGAAATCTATGATGTAACCTTAACAGGAGATTTAAACCTTTTATTTTGCAAAAATGTCACTGAAATAGTAAAAAATAACACATGGAATATAAATTTTGAGTACCATTTGACTTTTTCATGGTGGATTGATGAAAAATGAATTGATGGAGAATAATCATCATCCCTTTTGGCAGTTGCATTAGATTGTTGAACCCTTCTTTGTCATCCTTTTGCAACAAATGCAAAAATTCTCTGCAATCTGTTGTATGTCTACATTATTGTTCCTTGTGCTGATTGCTCAAATATCAGTTATACATTGGTAGTATTTGTTCATTGATCATATTATACTATTTTAGCTATAATTGCACATTTGTGTGTGAGTCTGAACCCCACTGACATTGATGACAATTCTGCTATGGTGTGAGCAGGGAGGGACAAAAACTATTGCCAAATACCCCTGAGCCTAGGAGAAAATGTCCTGAGCTGGGAAAGAGGAGACCAGGAATTCAAATCTCACTTCTAAGGTCTGTTTAAATTCCCATGCAATTTACTACCCTTATTATTGACTAAGGCCATGTCTACACTGCCACTTATGTCAGCAACACTCCTCTGAGCGACATAAATTTAACCGGCGTAAGTGACAGTGTGCCCAGTGGTGCAGCTGCATTGGTACAACTCTGCTGCTGTAAGCTTGCTAGTGTAGACATCGCCTAAAGGTATGTCTATACTTAAACACTACAGCTGCACCACTGCAGCGCTTCAGTGTAGACATTACCTATGCTGATGTGAGGGGTTCTCCCATCAGTGTAAGTAATCCACCTCCTGAGGAGGCAGTAGCTAAGTCAAAGGAAGAATTCTTTCGTCGACCTAGTGTTATCTGCATGGGGACTTAAGTCGGCTTAACAATGCCACTCAGGAGTGTGGATTTTACACCCCCCTGACTTATGTAGTTCAAGAGACCTAATTTTCTAGTGAAGACCAGGCCTCAGGACATTAATTCCAATCTAGGATACCATCAGGTAATTGCTGCTGAACACCCCACTCCCCTTGTTAAAAATAAGTTACAGCTCTTATGCAAGGTCACTGCAACCCAGAATTCATATCTATAACATGACAAAACCCAGTCTTATTCACTGTACCATGCAGTCTTTCAGAGTGTCTTCACCAGTTAGTTATCCTATTTCTAACCACTATGTACCACACCTTTCCCAGACGAGGGATAGAACCCAGGATTTGTGATCACCATTATTTCACTGCTGATTACTAAATAGTTGTATAATCCTCTGGGAAAATATTGGGTCTAGTCCTCTCCAGTGGCTAGTCTAGAAAGGGACTAGCAATTACTCAGTTGCCCAAGTAACAAGGGTCCAAGATAGCAATCTGAAGGTCAAGGGGTTCCAACATAACTGCTTATCTGTCTGGGAGGATGGCGTGGTTGCATGTGATTCACACAGTAAGAAGACCTCTTCATAATTTTTTTAAGTCCAAATTTGCTTTAATCTGTAAATTTCTGTTGTGAATTACCAAAATACATGTATTTTACATTTTGCTTCTGAACACTATTGGCCAATCTGTATGTTGTACATCCCTCTCTGTGGCTAATGTACAGAGGGTGTATGAGTCTGTAGCAGCTCTGAGCTTGAGTCTGGCTTTTTTTTAACCTCAGAAATAAAAAGCATCTTGTGCTAATTGACTCAATCCCACTGTCAGCCAAGAGGGCAGCTGTCACACTTGCAGGAGTTTCCCATTGACATGTTTTAAGATTGAGAGGTATGTGTCAAACTGGCAGGAAGGGGGGACCCAGAACAAGAAGCCATATGATAGGCAGATCTGCTGATTTAATACAGACTTGTACCATGTTGCTGCAGCCTCTCCTGGCTGTATTCAGTTTCTAGAAGTCAATCAGAGGCTATGGAGTGTTTCATGGAGATTCCTTCCACCTGCCAGGTCATGCATCACTTCTAAACACAGAGGGTTGCTCTAATTATACGTCCTTCCAGTAATTTTGAAACTGATACAATTTTATAGATGAAGAATCTACAGAGGCATGTCAAAGTCTCTTGAACTGGTCAGGTGGGTCAGCATAGTCAGGAGAAGCGTTAACATCATAATTTCTCCCTCTCATTCCCAGATAAGTGCAGCTTCCTTTTTCCCTGACTGGGGAGAGAGATCCATTAAGGCGGCAGTTCTCAAACTTTAGCAACCTGAGGTGCCCCATTTTGATGTTAAATTTTTTTGCGGATCCCCAAGGTCCCACCCCTGCTCCACCTCTTCCCTCCCCATCCCCGTTCCTCCGCCTCCCTCCCAGCACTTCCTGGGTGCTGCTGAAGAGCTATTCCCTGGTGTGCTGTTCCCAGCTGTGCAAGAGGCACAGGATGGGAGGGGGAGGAGTTGAGTTGATCAGCGGGGCCCATGGACTCCCTGGAGTAAGGACCCCAGTTTGAGAAATGCTGCATTAAGGTATACTAAAGCTGTATAAATGAACAGTAAATTAGCAAACACCTTCATATGGCCTATTATACACTTTCACCTCCATTTCCACCAGATACCAAAAGCAATACATACGTCAACTTCATGAAGCTTACACTCTAGCACAACCTAAACAATGATCTCAGCAATCTTATGGCAGAATAACTTTCCAAGTGTGTGACAGTCCAGATGTGCTTATCTGTTAATATAATTTGTATGTAAAGCTTATGATACCACTGTTTAGGTTTTGCACTAGTGTGTAAATTTGAAGTTGTAGTATGTGTTGCTTTTTGATATCTATTGCAGATGGAAGTTAAAGCCTTATGGAGCAGTAGAGTGCATGAAAGACAATGGGAAGGTGGAAGGAACACACAAGTTTGTCCCCTGAACTTATTTCAATGCTTTTCAGGTTTTAGTTGGATGGATTTGGTGCTGATGCAGACTTATCTGTTCATAAACAAAGTATTGATTTTTAATACATGTTCCCTTAATGTATGATTGATGTTGCTTTGGGTACAGTTCCCCCCCACCCAACTACTCTGATAAAGAACTGAATTTGCATTCTGACACCTACTTGCTCTCATAGATTTTTAAAGCTAGAAGGAACCATTAGTCTTGTGATCTAGTCTTGAATTTCCCCCAGTTATCCCTGGATTGAGCCCAATACCTTTTTGTTTAAAGCATAGCTTCTAGAAAGGCATCCAGTCTTGATTCAAAGACATTTAAGAGATAGAGAATTCACCACTTCCCTTGTTAATTTGTTCCAATGGTTAATCACTCTCCTTGTTGAAAACTTGTCTTATTTCCAGTTTGTTTGTCTGGCTTCAGCTTCCAGCCATAAGTTCTTGTTTTGCTAGAATAAAGAGCCCTTTAGTTCCCAATATTTTCTCCCCATGAAAGTAATTATTATATCAGAGTGAGTTAAGACCAGGTTTTTGTTTAAACCTAGACTTTGTTTTTTAAAGTCTACACGGTTGCTTGGATTGACTTGAAATTTGGTGTGCCTCATCAGTATGCTGGGTACTGTCAGTGCTCCAAATTTTGGGCTATTTGACAAACAGTTTCCTGAGATACAGCCCCCTGAGGCACTGGGGGACAATATTTCTTAAGGTTGAGAGAATTTGGCAACATTTATTTTCTCACAGATAGAGATTAAATCAGGGTTCAGATCATTGCACCAACATGACCAACACTCAAAGGTTAACCCAACAGAATTAATGGTACTAACTAGCCCTTCGGGGAAAATCAAATTAAAACTTATTTGAAAAAGATTTTGTTTCTCTAGTTTATCCGGTCACAAGCCACTTTTGCTAACTGACATGCTTATAAAATTACAGAGAGCACAGGCAGACAGAGAAGTTAACAGAATTGTTAAATTTTCACATGAGCTGCATAACTGACAGGAATAAGCAGTAGTTCTTTGATTCTGACTCATCCAGTCAGTGTTGTTCAAGTCCCACCTTAGGCAGAAATTTGGAAAGGTTGCATGGCATATTGCTAAAATCTGTCAGGGCTTTTATTTATTTATTTTATTTATTTGGGTGTATGTTATCAAAGTATATAGTGGGGTTTTGTTTTTTAAACAAAAAGAGATGGGTATGCTTGCTGGCAGGAGGGGGCAGTTTATGGGAGGAAGTGGGAGGAATAGGGGTGAGAGATGTGGGCCTGGGTAAATGGGGATGGATGGTAGCCTACCCCCCATGTGTGCTGAGATCAGGCGGTCTCTGCCTCCTGAGGATGTCTGAGCCCTACTCCCTGCATTGCTGTGTGTGTGCCAGGATCTGGGGTTTCCTGCTCCTCTGGGTGTTTGAATACCTTTCTCTGCCCCCTTATATGAGCCAGGTTTTGGAGGGGGCTTGCCTTTCTGGGAGGACTGAGCCCATCTTCCTACCCCCCCCATATGAGCTAGAATCTGGGGCTCCCGCCTCCCTCAAGGGTATCTGAGCCCTACTCCCTTCCTCCCTGTATGTGTGCCAGGATCTGGGGGGCCCTGGCAATCTATAGGAGTCTTATCCCCTCTCCCCCTCATGTAGGGTTGCCAAGTTTCTAATCGCAGAAAACCAAACACTCATGCTCCTGGCCTAAAGCCCCTCCCCTGCTCACTCCATGCCCCCTCCCTCCGTCTGTGCTCTCCTGTATCCTTGCTCCCTCACTCACTCATTTTCACTGGGCTGGGAAAGAGGGTTGGGGTAGGGGTGTGTGTGAAGACTCTGGCTATGGGTGCGGGCTCTGAGGTGGGGCCGGAGATGAGGGGTTTGGTCTGCAGGAGGGGGCTAAGGGCTGGAGAGTGGGGCCGAGGGGTTCAGAGTGTGGGAGAGGGCTCTGGGTTGAGGCAGGAGGTTGGTGTGTGGGAGGGAATACAGGCTCTTGGATGAGGATGTGGGCCAGAAATGAGGGATTCAGGGTATGGGAGGGGTGAGGTCTCCGGCTGGGTGTGTGGGCTCTGGGGTGGGGCCAGGGACAAGGGGTTTGCGGTGCAGGAGGGGCCTTTGGGCTGGGGCCAAGGGGTTCAGAGTGAGGGGGGACATGGGGCTGGGGCAGAGGGTAGGGGTGCGGGACAGCCTGTGGGCTCTGAGAGGGATTTTTGGTGCGGCAGAGAGACTTGTTGCCTTTTCTCGGGAGCCTCACAGAGCCGGACACGAGTCTGCCTGTCCCACTGTGGCCAACTGGACTTTGGCTGGCAGCTCCAGTGAGCACTGCTGACTGGGCCATTAAGACACGTGTCATCCCTAGCCTCATGGAAGCTAGGTTCTGGGAGGGTTTGCCTTACTCAGTGGTGGCGGGGAAGGGCCTGAACTGCACTTCTTACCTCGCCTATGAGCTGGGATCTGCAGAAACCCTGCCCCTCTGGATGTCGCGTTTAGAACAGGCATGCTCAGAACATGTACTAAGATTACACTGCTGAAACGAGTGAGGAGCTGAAAATGGATATTACGCTTGACACATTCAGAAATTTTCCAGCACTGGGGAAGGGGGAAAGGCAACACCCACTGAAATGAATGGATCAGTTCATACATCTCAGAGCTATTGTTTCAGTCTGTATTCATCTCCATAGGGTATTCTCTTTCAGATGAGAACATTTCATTGAGGCCATGTCTACATCTAAAATTTTGCAGCGCTGGTTGTTACAGCTGTATTAGTACAGCTGTATAGGGCCAGCGCTGCAGAGTGGCCACACTTACAGCAACCAGCGCTGCAAGTGGTGTTAGATGTGGCCACACTGCAGCGCTGTTGGGCGGCTTCAAGGGGGGTTCCGGGACGAGAGAGCAAACCGGGAAAGGAAACCAGCTTCGCCGCGGTTTGCTCTCTCGGTCCCGGAGCCACCCAGCAAACCGCAGGGAAGGAGACCTGCTTGCTCGGGGTTCCGGGACCGAGAGAGCAAACCGGGAACGCCGCGGTTTGCTCTCTCGGTCCCGGAGCCACGCAGCAAACCGCAGGGAAGGAGACCTGCTTGCTCGGGGTTCCGGGACCGAGAGAGCAAACCGGGAACGCCGTGGTTTGCTCTCTCGGTCCCGGAGCCAGCCAGCAAACCGCAGGGAAGGAGACCTGCTTGCTCGGGGTTCCGGGACCGAGAGAGCAAACCGGGAACGCCGCGGTTTGCTCTCTCGGTCCCGGAGCCAGCCAGCAAACCGCAGGGAAGGAGACCTGCTTGCTCGGGGTTCCGGGACCGAGAGAGCAAACCGGGAACGCCGCGGTTTGCTCTCTCGGTCCCGGAACCCCGAGCAAGCAGGTCTCCTTCCCTGCGGTTTGCTGGCTGGCTCCGGGAACGCGAGAGCAAACCGCGGCGTTCCCGGTTTGCTCTCTCGGTCCCGGAACCCCGAGCAAGCAGGTCTCCTTCCCTGCGGTTTGCTGGCTGGCTCCGGGACCGAGAGAGCAAACCGCGGCGTTCCCGGTTTGCTCTCTCGGTCCCGGAACCCCGAGCAAGCAGGTCTCCTTCCCTGCGGTTTGCTGGCTGGCTCCGGGAACGCGAGAGCAAACCGCGGCGTTCCCGGTTTGCTCTCTCGGTCCCGGAACCCCGAGCAAGCAGGTCTCCTTCCCTGCGGTTTGCTGGCTGGCTCCGGGACCGAGAGAGCAAACCGGGAAAGGAAACCAGCTTGATTACCAGAGGCTTCCTCCTTCCACGGAGGTCAAGAAAAGCGCTGGTAACTGTCTACATTGGATTACCAGCGCTGGATCACCAGCACTGGATCCTCTACACCCGAGACAAAACGGGAGTACGGCCAGCGCTGCAAACAGGGAGTTGCAGCGCTGGTGGTGCCCTGCAGATGTGTACACCTTCAAAGTTGCAGCGCTGTAACTCCCTCACCAGCGCTGCAACTTTCTGATGTAGACAAGCCCTGAGATTAGTGAGCCACTTAACACCTCTCTGAGCTTGCAACTTTGACCTTTGAAACCCACAGTGGACAGAAATCTGAGAATGAATTGAAAAAATCTGCTTCTGTCAAGGTTTTTTATAAGTGTAATCTGAGTACAGTAGACTATTCAGAAGGTGCTGAAACTTTTTTTGAAAAGAAAAGAAATTACACATGGATACTTGCTGCTAGGGGAGGGAAGAGTGGGGGGTAGGGATTAGTTGTTTTGGGAGAGAAGACAGGAGAGGTAGGAGAGTATGGGGGTAGCAGAGGAACTTGGGGTGGGAGCCACATCAGCCCTGAATTCTCCCCTTCAATGTATGTGCTGGGATTTGGAGGACGCTTGCTGCTTTGCAGGGTTTTGAGCCCCACTCCCCGCCTGCTGTGTTCTGGGATCTGAGGGACTTTTCTCCTCTTGGGATGGCTGAGTCCTTCTCCCTGCTCCTCCATGTGAGCTGGGATCTGGGGTGGGGAAATGAAGGTAATATAAACATCTGAAATCCAGAAAATGAAGAGTTAAGATGCACATTACCCTGTGTGGGGTGAAGGCACTGGTCAGAGTACGTGGGGAAGGGACTTGATTTGGAGGAGAGGCAGACTGTGTAAACCTG
This sequence comes from Gopherus evgoodei, assembly GCF_007399415.2. NCBI lineage: Eukaryota > Metazoa > Chordata > Testudines > Testudinidae > Gopherus > Gopherus evgoodei. The sequence goes on from NC_044323.1 coordinate 126,358,761, forward strand.
GAGCATGACTGGGAAAGCGTGGCTGAGGCTATGGCTACACTTGAAATTTCAAAGCGCTGCTGCAGCAGCGCTTTGAAGTGTGAGTGTGGTCGGAGCACCAGCGCTGGGAGAGAGCTCTCCCAGGCCTTGGCTACACTCACACTTCACAGTGCTGCAACTGGGGTGTGAAAAAACACCCCCCTGAGCGCTGCAAGATACAGCGCTGTAAAGCGTCAGTGTAATCAGGGCAGCAGCGCTGGGAGCGCGGCTCCCAGCGCTGCACGCTACACCCGTAAGGGATGTGGTTTACATGCAGCGCTGGGAGAGCTCTCTCCCAGCGCTGCCGCTCTGACTACACTCACACTTCAAAGCGCTGCCGGGGCAGCGCTTTGAAATTCCAAATGTAGCCATACCCCCAGTGCTGCACGTAAACCACATCCTCTACGGGTGTAGCTTGCAGCACTGGGAGCCGCGCTCCCAGTGCTGCGGCACTGATTACACTGAGGCTTTACAGCGCTGTATCTTGCAGCGCTCAGGGGGGTGTGTTTTCATACCCTTGAGCGCGAAAGTTGCAGCGCTGTAAAGTGCCAGTGTAGCCAAGGCCAAAAGCAGGGGCAGAAGTTCCAGCTGGTAGGTAGTGAGAGTGAGGGGAACAGCTCAGACTGCATAACCAAGGTAGCATGTGGCCCTCCAGTAAGCTGCAGTTTGGCCTGCGATATGTACGTACAGCACCATAGGGCAAGAAACAGCAAGGAGCAACTTTTACACGTCAGTGGCTTCTACAGTGCTAACTAATGGCTTGATAGGATGGGAAGGGGAATTGGAAATTTTGCAGTGGAGTGGCTACATGTTATCGGGAATGGTGGGACAAGGGTGGAGAAGGAGAGACACACCATTCTTTTCTCACATGCTTAGTTATGTAACAACCCTGTAATAAAACAGTCAAGGTTTTGGGACATAGTACATGGATGAGATTTCTCTCATCAGCCCTTTTAGTAACCACACATTAAACATTTCAGAGCACTCCCATTATCTCCATTCCACTATAACAAAATGTACAGGAGAGGCAGGAATGCTGAGGAATAGCATAACAGTGTGGCCGGAAAGACCATTGGGCAAGTCACTTTATTGCTCTGTGCCTCCGTGTCCCATCTGTAAAATGGGGATAATGATGTAAAGCTCTTTGAGAGCTACTGTTGAAAAGCACTGTATAAAGTTCATTACCTAGTCACAATAACAAACTATCCAAATGACCATTCACTCCTACAAACAAACATTTCTCTTTGTTTAAAAATTGTGAAATTGAATAGCAAAAAACTCGGGTCTGGTCTACACTACAAAGTTAGATTGACATAAGCTGCCCTGCGTCAACCTAGCTGTGCATGTGTCTAAACTAGTCTCCCACATGATGTAAGTACCCTGTCATGCTGTCATAATAACATGACCTTCCCAAGCAGCACAGAGCCATGATCAATGTATTTAGGTCAATGCAATGTGAGTGCAGACACTGTGTTATTTATGTTGACCTGAATAGTCCTCCATCAACTGTCCCACGGTGCCCAGCAGTGACCACTCTGGTTGCAATTGTGAACTCTGCTTCCAGGGGTCAGGGCCGACGGGGCGGGGGCGGGGGGGAGAAGCGGAGTTCACAATTACAAACTATCGGAGTATAAGTACAAACTACCAGAGCCCAGTGGTCTGGAAGTGGGCCCGGGGCCCAGCTTCGTCAGCCCTGTTTAGCTGGTCTGCCCTTGCTAGGGGGTCTGAATTTTTTTTTTCATTGGGGCACAAACCCGCTCTTGGCCCTGCCAGGGGTCACGTACACTAGATGCCACTCACTCCTTTAAAGCCCAGTATCCTGTCTTCCAACAGTGGTCAGTGTGCCAGGTGCCCTAGAGAGAATGAAGAGAACAAGGTAATCATCAAGTGATCCATCCCCTGTTGCCCATTCACAGCTTCTGGCAAACAGAAGCTAGGGACACCATCCCTGCCAATCCTGCTAATAGCCATTGATGGACCTATCCTCCATGATTTTATCTAGTTCTTTTTTGAACCCTGTTATAGACTTGGCCTTCACAGCATCCTCTGGCAAAGAATTCCACAGGTTGATTGTGTGTTGTGTGAAGAAATACTTCCTTTTGTGTGTGTTAAACCTGCTGCCTATTAATTTCATTTAGTGACCCCTAGTTCTTGTGTTATGAGAAGGAGTAAATAACACTTCCTTATTTACTTTCTCCACACCAGTCATGATTTTATAAACTCTATCATATCCCCCTTTACTTGTCTCTTTTCCATGCTGAAAAGTCCCAGTCTTATTAATCTCTCCTCATATGGAAGCCGTTCCGTACCCCTAATAATTTTTGTTGCCCTTTTCATAACCTTCTCCAATTCCAATATATCCTTTTCGAGATGGAGTGGCCACATCTGCACACAGTATTGAAGATGTGGGTATACCATGGATTTATATAGAGGCAATATGATATTTTCTGTTTTATTATCTATCCCTTTCTTAATGATTCCCAACATTGTTAGCTTTTTTGACTGCTGTTTCACTTCATTGAGTGGATGTTTTCAGAGAACTATCCACAATGACTCCAAGAACTTTCTTGACTAGTTACAGCTAATTTAGACTCCATTATTTTATATGTATAGTTGGGATTATGTTTTCCAGTGTGCATTACTTTCATTTATCAACACTGAACTTCATCTGCCATTTTGTTGCCCAGTCACTCAGTTTTGTGAGATCCCTTTGTCATTCTTTGCAATGTGCTTTGAACTTAACTATCTTGAGTAGTTTTGCATCATCTGCAAACTTTGCCACCTCATTGTTTACCCCTTTTTTCCAGCTCATTTATGAATATGTTGAATAGTACTTGTCCCAGTACAGACACGTGGGGGACAGCAATATTTACCTCTCTTCATTCTGAAAACTAACCATTTATTTCTACCCTTTGCTTTCTATCTTTTAACCAGTCCTAAAATGATAGTTTACAGAGATTATGCTTACAGTTTATCAGAGGAATTTTTAATACTGTAAATGCTGAAATGAAGGTCTTTTGCAGAGATAGCATTTGAAAGCCATGATTGAAAACTCTGAAAGGAAATGGTCATGGAGACATCTGTCTTCACTTGCTTGACTGCAGAGCTTGTAAACCTTGGGCATTTAAATGACCGAATAACGATAATTCCAAAAGGTAGCAAGTATCAGAGGGGTAGCCATGTTAGTCTGGATCTGTAAAAGCAGCAAAGAATCCTGTGGCACCTTATAGACTAACAGACGTTTTGGAGCATGAGCTTTCGTGGGTGAATTCCCACTTCTTCAGATGCATGTGGTGGAAATATCCAGGGGCAGGTATATATATGCTAACAAGCAAGCTAGAGATAACTAGGTCAGTTCAATCAGGGAGGATGAGGCCCTGTTCTAGCAGTTGAGGTGTGAAAACCAAGAGAGGAGAAACTGGTTCTGTAGTTGGCAAGCCATTCACAGTCTTTGTTCAATCCTGAGCTGATGGTGTCAAATTTGCAGATGAACTGAAGCTCAGCAGTTTCTCTTTGAAGTCTGGTCCTGAAGTGTTTTTGCTGCAGGATGGCCACCTTAAGGTCTGATATAGTGTGGCCAGGGAGGTTGAGGTGCTCTCCTACAGGTTTTTGTATATTGCCATTCCTAATGTCTGATTTGTGTCCATTTATCCTTTTCCGTAAAGACTGTCCAGTTTGGCCGATGTACATAGCAGAGGGGCGTTGCTGGCATATGATGGCGTATATTACATTGGTGGATGTGCAGGTGAATGAACCAGTGATGGTGTGGCTGATCTGGTTAGGTCCTGTGATGGTGTCGCTGGTGTAGATATGTGGGCAGAGTTGGCATCGAGGTTTGTTGCATGGATTGGTTCCTGAGCTAGAGTTATTATGGTGCGGTGTGCAGTTACTGATGAGAATATGTTTCAGGTTGGCAGGTTGTCTGTGGGCAAGGACTGGCCTGCCACCCAAGGCCTGTGAAAGTGTGGGATCATTGTCCAGGATGGGTTGTAGATCCTTGATGATGCGTTGGAGGGGTTTTAGCTGGGGGCTGTATGTGATGGCCAGTGGAGTCCTGTTGGTTTCTTTCTTGGGTTTGTCTTGCAGTAGGAGGCTTCTGGGTACACGTCTGACTCTGTTGATCTGTTTCCTTATTTCCTCGTGTGGGTATTGTAGTTTTGAGAATGCTTGGTGGAGATTTTGTAGGTGTTGGTCTCTGTCTGAGGGGTTAGAGCAGATGCGGTTGTACCTCAGTGCTTGGCTGTAGACAATGGATCGTGTGATGTGTCCGGGATGGTATGAAGGTAGGCATAGTGGCCGGTAGGTTTTCGGTATAGGGTGGTGTTAATGTGACCATCACTTATTTGCACTGTGGTGTCAAGAAAGTGGACCTCCCGTGTAGATTGGTCCAGGCTGAGGTTGATGGTGGGGTGGAAGCTGTTGAAATCATGGTGGAATTTTTCCAGAGTCTCCTTCCCATGGGTCCAGATGAGAAAATTTGCAAATTTGACACCATCAGCTCAGGATTGAATAAAGACTGTGAATGGCTTGCCAACTACAGAACCAGTTTCTCCTCTCTTGGTTTTCACACCTCAACTGCTAGAAAAGGGCCTCATCCTCCCTGATTGAACTGACCTCGTTAACTCTAGCTTGCTTGCTAGCATATATATACCTGCCCCTGGATATTTCCACCACATGCATCTGAAGAAGTGGGTATTCACCCACGAAAGCTCATTCTCCAAAACGTCTGTTAGTCTATAAGGTGCCACAGGATTCTTTGCTGCTTTTCCAAAAGGTAGGAATTTCACAAATCAATAAGCCATTTGTTTAACTACTTTCACTGACATAAATGGTGAAATTTTCACTGACTTCAATGGAATCAGTCAGGTCAATGCTGAGCCCTTTTTGAAAACCCCACCCTAAATCCACTATATGTGTGTTTAGAATTTGGAAGAGCAGTCAACCACAGTCTCATTCCATGGCTGTTTTCTTGCAAGTTTCTTACAAGCTGTTTTCTTACAGCTTGTACCCAGAGTTTCTAAATTCTATAAAACCTGAAATGAATAGCTCTAGGAGTATTCAAACTTATATTAGAACTGTTGCGTACTGAGCTTATAAAGCATCAGAGACAGGCTGCTATTACTATGTGGCTCTTGGAGTTCATAAATTCTGCAGGGCTGTTTCAGAGGTTTTATTCTCATTGAACCAAAACTATTGGATTCTGATGGTCTGCAAACTCCACACACATGCAGAATATATAAGTTCTTCAGTATCTAGGAAAAAGGTTTTATAAGCTCAGCAGAGACCTTGCAGAGCTCAGAGATTAAGAAACTTATAGTGAATAACTTCAAAATTAACAACCAACCTTCTAAAGATAGTCTTGTGCATAGGGTTGTGACCAGGGTGGGGCAAGTGGGACAGCTGCCCAGAGCACAAAGCTGTGGGGATGGAAACATGGAGCAGAGAAATGCAACCCTCCCACCCTGCCCCAAACCTGGGAGGGGGTGCAAATATGCTTGCTTGCCCTGGGGGCTAACATGTCTAGTTACAATTTCACTTGTGCACTAGATCTCACTGAAGAAAACATGAATAAAACCTATTTGGAAATTACAGACCAGACCATTTTTAAAAGAACTCTAGGCTCTGAAAAGTGAAAAGCCTATTTCCTCCCACACTTTCTCCAAAATACCTTATTTGATTAACTCCAATCTTCCCCTCCCTGAAAAAAAATTATGCTCATGATACTGTAATACTTGTACAAGAACTCCCAAAGCTTTAAAATGTCATCCCAACCTCAATAATAAACAGTTCTGCATATTAGTGCTCACTTTAAAAAGCATTTAAAACAGATGTGAACATTTTAGACCAACATATCTTTTACATATATTTTGCACGGGGAAAGGAATTATATTTGGAGTGAAAAACTACTAGTTTTCTAAGTGGTTCAATTCAATGTGACTTATTTGATTAACAACAAACATTCAATTTTTTTTCTTGCCTAAAAGTAAAGTGTGAGAAATTTTTAGACACAAAAAAGCTTTCAGAAAATGGAACATAAGGCAGTGAAGGGGTGTAGCAGGGTGGTCACCCCACTCAGGTCCAGAGGGGTTAAAAACAGCCCTGAGAGTAGGGTATGGCTGGAGAAAGCAGCAGCTTGTAGGCTGGACTGATTGGGGGAAGTGGTGCAGCTGGGGCCATGCCCCAAACAGATTCAGCTGGCCCTATAAAGGCAGAGAAGCCAGGGAGTTTTCCTCTGTCTGTGGAGAGAGGAGGGCCTGAGTGGAGCAGGGCTGGGGAAAGGCAGAGGAGTTGGGGAGCTCCAGCCTGGAAAGCCCCAGGCTGCGGCCTAGCAGAAGACAGCAGGTGCTGGGGGGTGCAGAGGACAGCCCAGGTGTAGGCAAATCCAACCTTGCCAGTGATGAGTAGGCTGATACTGCAGTCTGCCCCAGGGCATGGGGGGCTAGATAATGACTGGCAGTAGCCTGAGCCTGAGGTGAGGCTAGTGGGTGGAGGTTTCCTGGGGAGGGAAGACCCAAAGAGAAAGGGGTTACTGCCAGGGGGAAGTACCCCAGATAAAGGGGCACTGGGTCCAGGGAGGCCAACAGAAAGCAGTAAGGCAGAGGGTGCTCCAGAGCAGGAACGAACTAATTCCCAGTAGTTACCAGCAGGAGGCACCGCAGGGGTGAGTCCAGACGCTTACAAGGGGAAATGTGGGGTTTGATATAAACTGTCCAATAACCGTAACTATGATGGTGACTAACGAAAATATTGGTTATAAAATTTCTTATAACACCATCTCCTAATAAGGATATTGTGGTGCGTGTGTTTGTATGTGAACTTGAACACTTGTCTCAAGAAAGTTTCTTAGCTATAAGTTACTATCTTTAATCCTTTTTGTACTCTTTAAAATCCATTGTTTAAATATGTCTGAGTAACTGGCCTTTTCATTATTTTTTCATAGGTGACACGAGCTACTTTAATGTAATTTGATAGAGAAAATAAATCTCAGATAGAATGGGAACAGAGTAAACAGTAGGAAAAACTCAATTAAAAAACCCTCTAGATCTCTTGCCAGTTTAAATTCCCATGGGCTATAGAAACAAATAAGCTGCCTTAACTGTGCTCTTTCTGTTGTACAGCTTATGAATCATAAGAAGTGAGTTTAAATGTAATAGCTTTGATTTATAATGCTACTTAACACTTAACAATACTAAACCCCCTTTAACAAAACAAACTAATATTCTCTACCACATAAAGGTAGCTGACAATTGTTGTGCTCCATAATTGAATGTTTTGGGTTTTTTATGGTGTAATTCACGTGATAAACTCTAACTTATCAAAACTGATCTTATAATAAGCAGACTTTTAATTTAATTTAAAATAGAGTGGGCATCATCTCATCATGTTTTTTGCTTTCCCCATTATCACTTGTGAGTATAATTTACATCTGCCTATTGAACTCAATATGAACAGTTATCTTTGTAAGATTTGTAAGATTTAAGCATGATAGGACATAATTTCAGACCAGATGTCCTCCTTCCTTCCTTCCGGCTATTCCCCCCCATTCTGGGTTCTCGGCTGCTCTGTGGCCATTCCCTCTTCCACCTGGGGCTCCCCAGGTACTTGTTTTTGGGAGGGGCCTTCTCTGGGTGGTCAGGACAGTTCTCAGGCCACTGGCCATTTCTGCACCAATGTGATCACCCCGTCGAAGGTGGCAGGATCGTTCTGGCCCACCTATGCATGAAGATCCGGAGGCAATCCCCTCATATAGCGGTCTGTGACCAAAGTTTCCAACATTTCTTCTCGGTTGCATATCTTGGGTCGTAACCACTTCTGTGCAAGGTGGATGAGGTCAAATAATTGAAACCTTGGAGGCTTGCCCTCTTGGTACCTCTGGGCCCGTATTGCTGTCATTACTCCTGCTGTCATTACTCCAGGATCTCTGCCTTCAGCTAGGGGTAGTCAATGGCAGCTTCAGCAGGCATGTCGTGATAGACTTTCTGGGCCCCTCCACATCATAATGGGGCGAGGATGCTGGCCCACTGGTCCTGGGGCCAAGCCTCTCGCAAAGCAGTTTTCTCAAAGGAGAGGAGATACGTCTCTATGTTATCATTGGCTGTCATCTTCGGTAGGCAACCGGCAGCCCTCCATACTCATGACCCTTCAGACCCTTGGTTTTTGGCAGTGAGGGCTTTCAATTGGTTTACCATCTCTTGCAAGAGGGCTTGATCCTCGGGGGCCTGCCGTATCAATAATTGGTTAGTCTCTTGTTGTAACCACATGAATTCCTGTTGCACCATTGCCTGTACTCAGGTGGTCTCCTGCTGGGCTGCAGTGGCTTGTATCAGTGCTTTTATTACATCTTCCATTGTGGAAAGGACACCCAAACCCAGTGCACTTTTTTTAAAACTCTTCCCTTCTTCCGCCACACAGAGAACCATAAGTCCATTACATATCCCACCCCTAAACACCAGTGGTGACAAAGCTCCGAGCCTGTATTGGTGGGTCTCGTGTTTCCTGGCAGATACAGTGGCCTCAGAAGCTCACTACGGTCTTCAAGATGACCTCCCTCTCCTGGTATGGTGGCAGAGGTTACAACTTATTGAGCTATTTTCATCACAGGCCAGTATGGGAGGTGGGAAGGTGGAATACCTACAGTCTTTGTTGCTCCTTAGAGCTCTGTAGGTACCATTTGGTGTCCTGCCTGGACCAAAGTCTGTTTCCCCTTTCAAAGAGATCTCTGTAGATCATGAAGGGAGGAACCCCGGCCTGCCCTCTACTCCGGGTTCCAGCCCAGGGACCCTAATGGTAGTAGCTGTTGTTGGCTTCCCTCATTCACTGATGCTTCTTTGATTCCCTGGTCCACGTCCCTGTGGTCCCCTTTTCCAAGCTTCACCTTTACCTCGGGGTTCAAGTAATGCTTCCTCTTCTCCAGCTGTTTTCACCAGGGCTCCTCTGGAGAGGACTAGAAAGGAGAGCTTTTAATGCAGTATAAGTGGGACCTTAATTGGTTCCAGCTGTCTCCATTAGCCTATCAGCCTTAACTGACTTTCTCAGTTAATTGAGGTCAGGTGCCAGTATTAGCCTAATGACCTTAACTAGTTAAATTGGCATCAGGTGTCTTGATTGGCCTGGAGTAGTCCTTGTTTGGCTATCTAAGGAACAGGGCCCTGCTCCTTCTGAGGCTGATCTACCTGCCTTCCACTCTTTTGAGGCTGGTCTGTGGGCTGATTGCCCCCTTGGCTACTGTTGCTGCTGTGGGGAGGACCCTGCCGGTGTGACTCTCAGAGGGGAGTGTGAGGCCTCACTTTTGCCATTGTTTTTTTTGGGGCCCCCCCCGGCTGGGTTGCTGCTGCCTTTGTTTCTGCTGGGGAGCTGTTACAGCTGTTGCTGGAACTGAGAAGGAAGTAGAGGAGGCTTTGTTTCGTGGAGAGGGGTTTGTTACATCCATGCTTCTGTGGTGGTAGGTACCTCTGCTGTGGGGAACTGGGGGAGTGGCCTGGGGCCCTCCCCTTGGTCTGCTCGCTCCCCTACTGCTACTACCACTGCCCTGTCCACCTTTCCACCTGCCTTCTGGCTCTGTTCTCTGCTCTCCAGCCTGGCAGTTTGCTCTGCCCCTCTAACCATCCAGAGAACATAGTGGCAGCAAACAGTCATTTGTTTTTCAGACGCCCGTGGGTGCTCATTTCTCTTCCCTTCCTTTGGTCTTGTCCTCCCTCCCTTGCTGCGTTTGGCCGGTGGGCCCCCTTTCCCTCTGCCTCTCCCACTGCCCTGTTCTTGCAGCTGCCTGCACCGCCCGCCCTCCCTTTGGCTGCCCTGTTTGCTCTGGTTTGTCCTGGTTTGCTTTCTGATCCTTGCTTAGTTTGTTTGCCTTGTCCTGTGGTGCAGACCTGGTTACCAGCCCCATTCCTTCCCCCTTTTTTTTTTTTGGTTTGGTTGTTTTTGAACCCACCCTGTTCTTTGCTCCGGGCCTGAGGCATGCCCGTTTTAGCCTTCCCCTTCATTCCGCCCCCTTGTTTCTTGCCCTCCCTCTGGTTCAGCTCTTCTTGCCTGTGTGCCCATGTTCTGCTGTTGGCGTTTGAGATTCCCTCCTCCTCACCCCTTTTTTTTAATTTGTTCCTTCACTGATGCACTCTCCTCCATGATGTCTTAGTTCTCCCTTCTTTCCCTCAGTGCAGCCGGGGGAGCCGGTTTCTTTTTCATCTTGTGCTGGAGCTGTGTTCCTTGTCTCTCTTTGTTCCTTTCTATTGGTGCCCCTCCACCTTGCTTTCAGCCTAGCGGGTGGGGTGGGGTAGCCGTTCTTTCCCTCCCTTCCCTGCCCCTTCCTTTCCTCCCATTCCTCTCTCCCCTTCCCTCCCTTTCTGTGGTGGGTGATTCAGGGGGTGGGACTTCCCTGGACGCCCCTGCAGTTCCTTTTTGGTCCTCCTCCCTATACTCTTCCTTGCGATGGCCGCCTCGACTGCCGCTACCGGGCTGCCCGCCATTGCTACCATTGAGGCACTGGCAGGCATGGATAGGGGCTCCCAAGACTCCGCTGTTGCTGCCGCAACCTTGGCTGCCTCCACTTCTGAGACCACTCCCTTGGCCAGTGGGAAAGGTCGGGGGACGAAGAAGGGCAAGGGCCCTGCCTGGAAGGTGACACTCCCCGTGGCAGTGGTTCCTTCTGCTGCGGACCCATCACCGGCCACAACTCCTCCTTCTTCCTTGCCCGTTGTTCCCTCCACCAGCTCTGGGGGTGCCGCTCCTTCAGCCCCCAGGGCGTACGCCCAGGTGGCTGCGACCCCTCCGCTCGCAGTCTGCTCCAGCCACCTCCTGGAATACCATTCCTGTCAGCTGGGGCCCCTTTCTCACTCTCACCAGGGAGCACAGGGTGCGTTGCCTCCTGGTGCCGGCCTCGCCCCACATGGAAACCTACGTGTAGGCGTTGGCGCGGGTGGTGCGGCCCAGGGCCATGGTGGCAGCCTCTAACATGTTTGGGAAGGTGGTGTTCTTCCTGGTGTCGGAGGCCGCTGCCCAGGAGGCGGTGCAGAGGGGCTTCGTGGGTGGGGGGCGTTCACGTCCTCCTCGAGCCTTTGGAGGACCTGGGCGTACGGGTGGTTCTCTCTTCTGTTCATCCCTTCCTCCCCAATGCCGCCCTTTTGCCATTCCTCCCCACCCTGGGGAAGCCCCTGTCCGTCCTCAGCCCCCTTTCGTTGGGCTGTAAGGATCCCATCTTCCGCCACGTTTTGTCGTTCCGCCGGCAGGTGCAGCTTCAAGTTCCACCGGTGGCACGTGACAGGGAGGCTTTGGAGGGGTCCTTTCTGGTGCCCCATCGAGGGGCCCAGTACTGGGTTTATTATTTGTTGGGGGTGGCCCGGTGCTTTCTCTGCTGGGTGGCGGGGCACATCCGGAGGGACTGCCTCCTGACCCGGCTTGGAGGGGCATCTGGGACCCCCCCGATACCTGGAAGGGCGTCAGCTCTATCATCACCGGCGACCCTGGTCCCTGGGGTCACCCCTCCTCCATCCATGACCGTTGTCAACTCCGCTCGGGTCTTGGGGGAGGCCCCCCCGATGTGCCCAGATGAGCGTGCGGGCCTGCCGCTGAGGCGGGTAGTAGACCGGGGCCTGCAGAGGAGTGGGTGTCGGGGCCGGTAGAGGGACTCGAATGGGGCTTGCCTCAGGAGGAGTTGGTTCCTTTCCCTGCTGTCCAGCCCTTGTCTTCCCTTGCCCTCCCGTCATCGCCCTCGCTCCCAGGCCTTGACCCAGCTGGCCAGCCCCGCTCTTCGGGGAGCTGGGAGCTTGTGCGGGGGAGACGTCGCATGTGGGGAGCATGGGCCTAGCAACCCCCTCGCTGGCGAGCGGGAAGGGACCCCCTGTAAAACTATGAAGGGGGTCACTGGTGCTAGGTGTTCCGTTGACTCCCCTGATGACATTCATTGTTTGGAGTCGGCTGAGGTCGCTGCAGCTGCGGAGGCGGGTAGTACCATCTCTCCTGTGGAATCCCTCCCTGAGGGGGTTCCAGGCAGTGCCCCCTCTGCCCCGTTGCCATCTGTGCCCCCTGCTGGCACCGCAATGGCTATTGCCCCGGCTGCTGTTGAGGGGGAATCTGTAGCGGCTGGTGGGGACTTTGCCTCTATTTTTTGCTGAGATCGAGGCTCTGGGCTTGACATCAACCACCGACGGAGTGGATGCCCCCCTGTTGGAGGGCCTTGGTACGGGCGATTACAGTCTGGCACCCCCATTCGTCCCCTTCCCTCTGTCTCAGGTGGTTGCCCCTGTTTTGGCCTCTGCAGTGCCCCCAGGCCCTGACCACCTGCCTGGCCGCAACTGGTAATCTGGCTGACGCCACTGTGCCCATTGTGGCAGAGGCTGATGCTGAGCGGCCAGGCTCTGAGCCCGTGGGTGCCCTGCCCCATGAGATGGGACCGCAGTTTTTGCCTCCTCTCAGCGCTGTAACTGTGGGTGCCTTGTTTAGTGAGGCACCTGAGGCTAGCGCTGTGCGGGCATTCCATTCCCTTAACTGCCATGTTGGGTCAAGAGGCACCGTGTTCCGGTGGCTCTGCCGTTTGGGCCCTAGCTTTTGTTCCTGTTCCCTGCCCTGACCCTGCTCCTGTCCTAGATCTGTGTCCTGTCCCTGTCCCTGACCCTATTCTAGCCCTTCTCCCTGTCCTTGACCTCTCTTCCCTCCCTCCTTTTGTTGCTGCTGCCCCCAAGGTTGCCTCATTTTCCTTTTATACAAACACCCAGGAGGCGGTTTTTGTTTTTCCTTCTTCCAGCCCATCTGGGGCTGCAGTCCTCCCTCCGCCATTGACCTTGGGGCCGAATGTTGCATCAGGCGGTGTGGTGCCGGACGGACGGGTGCCACAATGGGGCTTTGATAGCTGCGTGCCTGTCTCTATAGGCCACGGGGCTGGTAGGGGGGTCCAAATGGGAGATGCCCCGGGGTCCGTGACCCCGTCGCACGGAGGAACGAGATGCGCTTTCTTAGAGGACACTCATGGCTCCACGAACAGAGTGCATCTTGTTCTTCAATGCTGGGGCGATTTTCTATCTTGTTCTCCAGACCATGAGGGCCATTATGGGGGAGGGCAAAGGGACCGGGAAGTAGAATGCCGTGGCTTCTGTGACGCCCTGCTGGTTTTTGGGGTTGGTCATGGTTTGCTGCAGGGTCCAATGGGTGCCTTTAGTGCCCCCAGACCGCAAGGATCATCCCCAGCCCTCTTTGTTGCTATCCATCTTTGCCACTTTGAACATCCACGGCTGTAGGTGCCAGGTGCTCTCCTTCCTTTGGGGGGTGGGGTACTCGGTTATTTTCCTGCAGGAGACCCACACGGACCCAGCCGCCGAAGCGAGCTGACGGCTAGAGTGGTGGGATGGGGTCTACTTCAGCCACCTTTCAGCCCATCAGGGTGGGGTGGCGACCCTGTTCTCCCCACACCTACAGCTCGAGGTCCTGGGGTTTACTGAGGTCGTGCTGGGTCGCCTGCTGCACCTCTGGGTTCGGATGGAGGGGCTAACGTTGAATCTTGTCAATGTCTATGCCCCAGCATCCGGCCCGGTGAGAGCGTGCTTTTTTCGGCAGGCGTCTGCCTTCCTCGGTAGTTCGGATCCTTGCAAGTGCCTGGTCCTGGGTGGAGATTTCAACTGCACCCTCGAGGAGCGGGACCACATGGGGATCAAGCCGAGCCTGGCCGCTGCAGATGTCCTCAGGGAGATTGTAGTCCATCACTCCCTGGTGGATGTCTGGCATGACCACCCCCTGGACGATGACTCTACATTCACTTGTGTCCGGGTGAAAAGACACTGGTCGAGTCACTCCCAGTTGGATCACATTTATTTTTCTCGAAGTCATCTCTCACAGGCCCACTCCTCCAGCGTTCGGCCGGCCCCGTTCTCAGACCACCATTTGGTGGCCGTGATGGCCTCCTTCTTTGGAGGGGCCGGGGACGGCCTATTGGCATTTCAATAACAGCCTGCTGGAGGATGTGGAATTTGTGGCATCCTTTCTGGAGTTTTGGCTGGCCTGGCGGGAATAGAGGCATGCTTTTCCCTCAGCACGGCAGTGGTGGGATGTGGAGAAGGTGTGCACTTGGCTCTTCTGCCGTAGTCACAACCGGGGTGGCAGCCAGCGGAGAGATGTGGTGATAGAGCAGTTGGAGCAGGAGGTATTGGAGCTGGAGAAGCATCTGGCCGCCAGCCCAGGTGATCTACTCCTCTGTGGAGCACACTAGGAGAAGCAGGAAGAGCTCCGGGCCCTTGACAATCTTCGGGCCCGGGGTGCTTTTGTACGATCCTGCATCCATCTCCTGTGGGAGATGGATCGCGGCTCCCACTTCTTCTACACCCTGGAGAAGAAGAGGGGGGCAAAAAAGCACATCCTCGTCCTCCCCCCTCATGGATCCAGTGGAGATGCGTGAGAGGGCCAGGGCCTTCTACGCTGGCCTTTTCTCCCCGGATCCAACCAATGCCGGTGCCTGCGGAGCGCTTTGGGATGGACTCCCGACGGTCAGCATGGGCGACCGAGACCGGCTGGAGCTGCCTCTCACTCTGGCTGAATTCTCGAAAGCCCTCCGTCTCATGCCTACTAATAAATCTCCGGGCATGGACGGGCTGACTGTGGAGTTCTACCGCGTGTTCTGGGACGTCCTTGGCCCGGACCGTGCCATCATCTGGGCTGAGTCCTTGGAGAGCTGGGTCCTCCCTCTTTTGTGCAGGCGAGCGGTATTTGCCTTATTGCCAAAGAAGGGGGACCTCCGCAATCTCCGGAATTGGCATCCCATCTCGCTCCTCAGCACGGACTATAAGGTCGTGGCGAAAGCCGTCTCGCTGCGGCTGCGGTCCATGCTGGCGGATGTGGTCCATCCAGACCAGACCAGACCTACACCTTCCTGGACCGTACCATCTTTGACAATCTTTATCTAGTCTGGGATCTCGAGCTTGGGTGTAGGGATGGTCTGTATGCTTCCACAGAGTGTTTGGTCAAGCTCAATTGGACCCTGACCGCACCTGTCAGCTTTGGGGGAGGGATGCGTCAAGGCTGCCCGCTGTTGGGTCAGCTGTACACTCTGGCCATTGAGCCCTTCTTTTGTCTCCTTCGCAAGAGGTTGATGGGGTTGGTGCTCCATGAGCCGGAGGTGTGGCTGGTTGTGGCAGCATATGCCGATGACATGCTCCTTGTGGTCCAGGACCCGGATGACCTGGTGTGGGTGGAGGCTTGTCAAGCTGTTTTATTCAGCGGCCTCCTCCACCCGGGTCACTGGGTCAAGAGCTCTGGCCTGGTGATCGGGGCTGGGTGGCAGGCGAGCCCCCTCTCACCCGTGCTTCAAGCCATTCGGTGGAGCGCGGGTCCGCTGCTCTATCTTGGCATTGATTTCTTGGCCACGCATCTGTCTCCGCTGGAGAACTGGCACGGTTTGGAGAGCAGGGTGACTGGGTGGTTGCGGAGCTGGATGGGACTGCTCCGGTGCCTCTCCCTCCGGGGGAGAGCGCTGGTGCTTAATGAACTGGTCCTGTCCATGCTTTGGCACCGACTCAACACCCTGTGCACGGCCCCGGTGTTCCTGGCCAATCTCCAGAAGTTGGTTCTGGGTTTTTTTTGGCTGGGACTGCACTGGGTCTCTGCGGGGTTCTCCATCTTTCCTTGGAGGAGGGTGGACAGGGCCTGACGTGCATGCGCATGCAGGTCCATGTCTTCCGGCTCCGGGTTCTGCAGAGATTCCTTTATAGTGCAGGTGGCTCGGCGTGGAGCACACTGGGGCACGCCTTCCTCCGCTGCCTGCGAGGGCTCCGATACGACCGGCAGCTCTTTTTTTCTTCATCTAAGAGGTCTTCCGCGAGACCTCTCCAAGCTGCCAGTCTTCTTCCAGGACCTCCTCCGGACCTGGAGGCTGGTTTCAGCAACAAGGTTCTTTGTGACCACTGAGGGGGTAGATCTCCTCGCAGAACCCCTGTTACACAATCTCCATCTTTGTGTGCAGGTGGCTGAGTTCTCCTCGGTGTGCCAGAGGTTGGTCCTGGCGGGAGTCGCCAAGATCGGAGACCTCCTGGACTATGACCTGGGGAGTTGGGTGGATCCCCAGGCGCTCGGTTGACGCGTGGGGCTCTCCACCCTTACGACCCCCCAGTGCGTACTCCAGGAGGTGGAGGCAGCCCTGCCTCCCACGGCTCAGTTCTTCCTCGAGTGGGTCCTGCGAGAGGGTGAGCCCTGCCCGCCCCTCACTCCAGGCCCTCCGGACCTTTCCATCGGCCCCGTGAGCTTCCCCGGCCTTCCTGCCCACATACCTTAAGCCAGCTGCATGTCATGCAGCCGGTTTGTTTCCAACCGCGCCACGGGACCATCTGTGCACACTCGCGCTGCACACGCTTCACTATCCCACCCTTGTGTCCAGCCCAGACACCAAGTGGCGGGACCTTTTACCAGCAGCGGTGGTGGGGAACCCCCTTGGGCTAGTTTCTATTCCACCTTAGTCCTGCGGCCCGCCGGGGATATTAGGTGGTGGCTCCTGCATGGAGCTGTGAGCACGGGCGTGTAGTTGGCGCGGTTTACCACTGTCCCTGACACCTGTCCCTTCTGTGGCGTGAGGGAGACCCTGGCACACGCATACCTTCAGTGCGCCAGGCTGCAGCCCCTTTTCCGGCTCCTCCAGAACCTCTTCTGCTGCACTTTTCCCCACATTTATTTATCTATGCACACCCAATCCGAGGCCCCACGAAGTCACAGGACCACCTCGTCAGTCTCCTCCTAGTTATGGCCAAGGTGGCTATTCGTAACACCAGGAAGAGGAGGTTGGCAGAAGGTGGGGGGGGGGAGGGCTGCAACTGTGGGGCCGTTTTTTCGTTCTTTCATCCGTTCACATATCCGGACAGAGTTCCTCTGGGCAGCATCCGCTGACTCTCTCGATGTCTTCGAGGAGCAGTGGGCGCTATCTGGGGTTCTCTGCTCGGTGTCCCCTTTGGCCCTTTGACCCCCACGCCTGTTCCTGTTGTCACCTTTGTTGTCCCCCAAACTCAGTTGGGTTCTGGGTTTTGTGGCCCCTCCCTAGGCTGGAGGAGGGGCTTTTAGCAGTGGGTGAGCGCACTTCCCAGTACTCAAAAGGACTACCTTCTAACAGCTTTCTGGCCTGAGTCCGTCACAGTGGTAAATCTCTCCACAGGTTTAATATGCAGCAGGTTATAAAATCCCCCAACCCTTACTCCCTGGCTTGAGGACACAGTCCAGGGAGTAGTAGGTCCCCAAAACAAATTCCCTGACTAACTAAAAGATGGTGCACTCACAAACTCCATGAATGATCCTCAAGTTCAGGGATGACTCTGGACTCCGCAGTCACTGCAGAGTGGCTGATCTCTGCTGGCAGGGATCCTCTTCAAGCAGAAATCAGGCTGCTTAGGTCCCAGGATTTCCCCTCACCACAAAGGGATGCAGGGCTCAAGATGCAAGTTACACAGCTGTACTAAGATCCAAACTGTAGTCTGAGAGAGAGAGACACACACACACACCTCCCCCCCCCACAGGTGACCAGATGCCCCGATATTATAGAGACAGTTCCGATTCTTGGGTCTTTTTCTTATATAGGCTCCTATTACCCCCCACCCCCATCTCAATTTTTCACATTTGCTGTCTGGTCACCCTACTGGCAGCAGCTCTGAACCAGGAGACAGAGCAGAGCTGACCATGTGGTGACTGGTCTCGCCTAGGGAGCTGGAGGGCTAACTCAGCCTGGCTGGGGAAGTTTCCTTCTCCACTGATGATTCCCAGTTTGTAGAGTTTTGCTGGGAAAGTCCAGCTGAGGGATCTTGCTTTCATGTCCCTAGAGGCCAGTTTTTTCAGGGGGAACCCTGCGTGCAGACCGGGGACTCACCAACTCCCCACACAGCCGGTCCTGCCCTTGCCCTGGCTGGCTCCAGTCTGACTCAGAAATGGCTTCTCCCCTTTCCTGAACTCCATATTGGTTGCTGGGCAGACTCTCTGAGTTTGCCTTGCTCCCCCCCCAACCAGGGACAGTGTGCCTCTCCCTGAGCTGCCAGCAGACAGAGCCCCAGGAATCTAGGTAATCTCCTTGTTACACATTTAATGTAGTTTTGTGTTATCAGAAAAATAAGGCAAGCTTTCAATATTACTGTAACAAATGAAAGTACTGGAATACAATATCCCTTTAGACACTTCTTGCTTGCAAACAGAACTAGATCATTCCCATAAGATGACAGCTTTCTTCTGAGTCTTGTCACTCTCTTGAGATATTGAAACTTTTATCTGAAATATTGGTATGAGGGGAAAAGTGCAATGTTTATAAGAAAGGTCTTACCTTTTTTTTTTTTTTTTTTTTAAATGATCTGCGTATCCAACCAGCCCATAACAAATACTAGAACTTCACCCTGATTATTTGGGGCATTCAGCATGAAGAGAGCTGTTCAGCACATCAGCTTAATACTTTATTTTTGTTTGAGGCTGAAGTCAATATCAGCCATTAAGCACTGGCTTCCATTTGGTTGTGATACCCAAAACTTTGGCTCTACTGGTGATTCCCTTGCTGGAGCCAGGTAATAGGATAAGGTGAAGCCTTCTTAAAACAAATAACTCATATGATTTTGTATATATACACCCATGAGATATAATAGTAGCAGTGGGTAGGAGTAAGCAGGTGATTTTTACCTCTGTATACAACATTAGTGAGATAATAGAATATTGGAACCAATTCTTGGGTCCATGTTCTAAGAAAGATGAAATTGGAGTGGGTATAAAAAAGAGCCACAAAAGTGATTTGAGTCCTGAAGAAAATGCCTTTAGAGTGAGAGATTTAAATAGCTCAGTCTGTTTAGTTTATCATCAAGAAGGCTGAGAAGGAGCTTGATTACAGTGCAGACCTTCATGGTGAGAAAATACCAGGTACTAAAGGGCTCTTTAATCTAGTGGAGAAAAGTATAAGAACCAATGTCTGGAATTTAAAGCCTCACAAATTCAAATTAGAAATAAGACAGGTTTTATTCAAACACAGGTTATTGGGCACAATGCAGGGATAACCGGGTGAAATTCTATTTGTGTTATACAAGAGGTCAGACCAGATGATCTCATTGCCCCTTCTGGCCTTAAAATCTATGAATCTGTAAATGTACTTCTCTTATTAGTCTGGGATCATGATCAGGAACCCCTGAATTATTAACTTATGATCACAACCTCTGTGTTCTAGTCCCTGAGGTAGTGTCTAAGGATAACAAACCTAACAAAGGGAAATCCTCTGATAGAGCAGTCAGAGACTAAGATCATGACTCATTGAATGCAGGACATACCCAGTATCCTATTCGTCTCAGCAGAGGTGGTCTCCATCAGAATGCAGGAGAAACATTGAGAGTAACTAGGAGTGCTTTGAAATGTCTTGTCTCACTTTCAATCTCATTTTTGTTCCAAAGAGACAGCAGGGCTGAGGCAGCATACATAAATTATTGGAAGGGAATTTATAGTTTAGTATTAAGGACATAGACCAGGGGTGGGCAAATTATGGCCCACAGGCAGGATCCGGCCCATGGGATTGCCCCTGGTGGGGCTGCGGGCCCTGCACTGCTCTCCAGAAGCATCTGGCCCAATGTCCCTGCGGCCCCCGGGGTGGAGGGGCAGAGGGCTCAGAATGTTGCTCTTGCCTCTAGGCCCTGCCCCCCCCCCCCGCAGTTCCCATTGGCCAGAAACGGAACTGTGGCCAATGGGAGCTGTGGGGGAGGTACCTGGAAGGGCAGCAAGGGCAGCACACATGGAGCCCTCCGCCCCACCTCCTCCAGGGGCTGCAGCACTTCTGGGAGTGGCACAGGGCCAGAGACAGGGCAGGTGTGCAGGGGGAGTCTGCCCTGGCCCTGGTGTGTGCTGCTGCCACCCCGGAGCTTGAAGCCCTCCTGCATCCCATCCCCCAACTCCTTGCCCTAAGTCCCCTTGTGTACCCCACACCCCTCCTGCACCTAACCCCCTTCCTGAGGCCCCTCATACACCCACACCGCAATCCCTTGCCCCGAGCCCCTTCCTGCACACCACACTCCCTCCTGCACCCCAACCCTCCTGTGATACAGCATAGCCAGAGGGCAGCAGGAGAGGGTTAGGAGGGAGCCTTATTCCCTCTAGAGGGAAGAAAGTTTGCTATAGATTAATTAAAGCACTTGAAGCCAATTAAAGCACCTGAAGCCAGTCACCTGATAAAACCCCCCTGCCTCAATCAGACAAGTGGAAGTGTTCAAGCAGAGAACAGTTTGGAGGGAAGCAGAGGAAAGTTTGGAGAAGTGCTGCAGTGGGCTAAGAAGATCAAGACCCTAGGTAAAAGGACACCTGGCTTGTGCCAGAGGGAGGGCAGGAAGCCTCCGCAAGCTGAAGGGCAGGAGAAGGAAGTAGCCCAGGGGAAGGAACTGCTAGCTGAAGTGGTTTACTGCTATCCCTAAGGCCCCTGGGCTGGGACCTGGAGTACAGGGTGGCCTGGGTCCCTCCCTCTCCACTCCCCTTCTCTAGGACACTAGTGGGGCAGTTAATATCCCAGTTCAGGGGCAAGAAACAGCACCCTGAATCCCCTCAAGAAGAGAAAGCGAGAGACTCATCATAGTAGTGGCGGCAGTTTGCCACACGTGGTGTTAGGAGTTAGGATCTATGCGCTGGGGACTTAAACCAGGGTTAGCCAAAACCCTCCCATCCTTCAGATGGACGACATGGTCAAGGCCCTAATACAAGCCACCGCGGCCCAGCAGGAGGCTACCTGGATCCAAGCAACCATCCAACAGGCGGCGACTCAGATACAGCAGGAGACTAATCATCTGTTGATGAGTCAGGCTGCCCAAGGCTGAGCCCTGCTGCAAGAGCTGGTGAACCAGATGAAGGCCCTTATGGAGCTGAACCGCAACTGCAAAGAGACCCAGACCATATGGGCCAGCCATTGCCTACAGAAAAGATTAGGGACCAGGATTGTAGCAGAGAACCAAAAAAACCTCACTCGTGAGTAGGCGAACCCGTTCAGGAGGCCAGGAGATAATTCAGGCTAGTGAGGACTTGGAGGCGGTTCCTAGCCCAAGTAGGAGCAACTCAAGGGATGGAGTAGAAATAGGCCCCCTAGAATTAGGTCAGATCAATACCGCACATGAGAATTTTGGGCGGGACCAAGCCAATGACCCACTATATGCGAATGTGAGGGAGGGGGTTGTGGAAGTAAATGGCATACCTGTGGAAAAAAGATCAAAGGCCCAAGGCATATTATGTGCTAAAACATGATCTGTTGTACAGGATAGAGCAAATACGAGGGGAAGAAATAGAGCAACTCTTACTCCCACAGAAACACACAAGGGCAGTACAAGAGTTAGCTCACAGTCATCTATTTGGGGGACAAATAGGAGTAGACAAGACACTTGATAGAGCCCTAAAAAGGTTTTATTGGCCAAGAATACCCGCAGAAGTCCAGCGCTATTGTGCTTCCTGCCCTGAATGTCAGTTGCATAGCCCCCGACCTTACTTGTGGGCCCCATTAGTACCTTTGCCTATTATTGAATTCCCTTTTGAGAGGATAACCATGGACTTAGTGGCCCACTTGGAAAGACTGGCATAGGACCACTGAAACGTACTAGTCATCCTTGAGTACGCCACGTGATATCCAGAAGGCATTCCTTTAAGAAACTCCACCTCCAAGGCAATAGCAAAAGAACTACTCCAGGTTTTTGCCACAGTGGGTATCCCTGAGATCTTGACAGACCAAAGAACCCCTTTCCTGTCAAAATTAATGAACTTATGTACCCTACTGTGCATCCAGGCCATATGGACCTCAGTCTGTCATCCACAAACAGATGGACTGATCGAGTCCCTTAAAAGTATGATCTGGAAGGTGGTAACACAGGACGGAAAAGACTGCAATACCCTTCTACCGTATCTAATGTTTGCTATACGGGAAGTTCCCCAAGCATCCACTGGTTTCTCTCCTTTTGAACTACTATACGGATGCTACCCACACGGAATATTAGATATTGCCAAAGAGGATTGGGAAGAACAACCCAACCCAGGAAAGAATGTCATTGAGCACGTGATACAGATGAGAGAGCAAATAACTTGAGTAACCCCTATAGTATGAGAACATTTGGAACAAGCACAAGAGGCCCAGTGGACATATTACAACTGTTGGATGAAAGTACGGAGTTCTCAGCCGGGGGAACGGGTGATAGTGCTGGTGCCAACAGCAGAAAGCAAACTCCTAGCCAGCTGGCATGGACCATATGAGATAGTGGAAGCCATTGGGGAGGTGGACTATAAGGTCAGACAACCAGACTGCTGAAAGCCAGAGCAAATCTACCACATCAACTTACTGAAGCCCTGGTGTGACAGAGAGACTGGTCATGCCTGGTCATTTGGGAAGCTCCACCCCAGACAGACGACCCACAGGGGCAGGTGAACTTATCTTCTGCGTTTTAGCCCAGAACAATGAACAGAGGTCATTGAGATGATCCAGCAGAACCAGGATGTGTTCTGTACACAGCCAGGCCGTACAACACTGGTCCAACATCATATTGTCACCAGTCCCGGAGTAAGGGTGACGATAAGACCGTACTGAATACCGGAAGCTAAAAGGGAAGAAATTAGGACAGAAGTGAAGAAGATGCTGGAACTCTGGGTTATTGAAGAATCCCAGTCAGTGGTCCAGCCCTATCACCCTAGTCCTCAAGCCTAATGGCACCCTGAGGTCTTGCAATGACTTCCGGAAGTTGAATGAAGTATCCCAATTTGATGCCTATCAGATACCATGCATTGACGAGCTAGTTGATCAGTTAGACAAGGCCCAATACCTAACCACCCTGGACCTGACCAAAGGATATTGGCAAATTCCCCTGGCCAAGGATGCCAAGGAGAAATCTGCCTTCTCTACACCTGCTGGCCAGTTCCAATACACTGTCCTCCCTTTCAGACTCCATGGGGCCCCTGCAACATTCCAATGACTTAAGGATAAATTGCTGCCACCCCATGCCAAGTATGCCGCCGCCTATCTAGACAACATAGTCATCCGTAGCCCTGACTGGGAAATGCACCTAGGAAAAGTAGAAGCAGTGCTAGATGCCCTGCGGAAGGCCAGCCTCACTGCCAACCCTCTCAAGTGCATGATAGGACTAGCAGAGGCCAGATACCTCGGGTATATAGTAAGGAGAGATTTGGTGAAACCCCAATGGAACAAAGTGGAGGCAATACAAGGTTGGCCTTGACCAGTTTTGGGCAAGCTCGACATTCTGGCTGATTGAGTTGCTGCATGATGTCTTCAGAAGAATGGGAACAGGGAAACAAGATTCCGGCATAAATATTAGTGATTTTAATTCTCTCTGGGTATGGCTTTCTTTTAACAAACAACGTAGTGCCTCAAATTTCTCCAGATTTCTTCCCTCGAGTAATCTCTCTGTATTATCTAAATCAGAACATCATGCTGCCTTTCTACTTTTTTCCTAATTGGTCTCATTTCAAAGCTGAAAGATGGTATCTATTGCCTAGACATCTGTAGAGCCATCAAATTCTAAATCAACATGACAAAAGTATCAAGGTACCTAGATAGCCTACATGATGAATAAAGACTCATACTATCACACATCCTGCTAACTGCACCCTCATATCCTTCTCTTGGGTTCAACTCTGCCTGCTCACTCTGACACCTGGCTCCCAACTCCATCCACCTCTCCTCCACAAGCATCCTTTTCCACTCCAGTCTTCATAGCTCTGGACCGCTCACCCTGGCCATTACATCTGTGGGTGTAATTTGGAGTGGGTATCCTCAGAGCATATGAGTGCAGGCTGGCTACCCATTTTGCCTGCTTCTCCTTCATGAGAAGTCTCTTCTGCTCTAGCCTCTGGAACTCTCACCATCACCGCTATGTGTGTGGCACCATCTGTTTGGTCATCTGGATGCCCTGTAAGAGCAGGTGCACCATCCTAGATCAAGGCATATGAGTGCAGCCTGGCCACCAACTCAGATTTCTTCTGATCAGCAGCAGACAGACTTCACTGTAAACATAAGCTCAGAAGCTGCTCTTTCATGAGTTGTTTGTAATTCATCTTTTCTAACAGACATACTCCTAGCTTTCAGTTTAAGAGAAAAAGTTTAGGCTCATGCAAAAATGTTTTTAAAAGCTTCCTATATGGTGATCCCACGGCTAACACCATTGTGTTACAGATCTTAGCAAGTACTCCTTATGGCCACTAAATAGGAATGCTGTGCAGGGAATCCAAGCTTCTGTGTCCCTGGATTCCTAGGTTGTTTAAGCTCCTGGACCCTGAATGGAATCCAGCCAGTAGACTTAGTCTTGGAGGTGTTGAGGCTGTGGGGCCTACTCTTGTCAAAAAGTATGATCCTTAGAGGTCTGGCACACTAAAGTACCAGGAGATGGCCGAAAGGCCGGGGAATGGATCATATCCTGTGAATCCATGACAGGCTGATGATGATGATTTTATTTAAAACTTATATTATGATAGTGCCTACAGGTCAACCAGTTCAGGACCCATTTTGGTAGGCATTGTACAAATAAACAGAAAATTATAGTTGCTGCCCCTGAAAGGTTAAGGCTTCAGAGTCTCCAAAGTAATTAAGTAATTGTCTCCTGGTGGGATAGACAACTATTGTTCAGCCATACAGGAAGGTTGGTAAAATTTCTTCCAGTCTCGGCATTCCACAAGATCTGTTTACACAGCAGTGACAGAGTGACATAGGAAGAGTGCTACAGAACAGCCACCTTGACGTTTTTGTAAATCCACCTTGTTGTGCTTTTAAAGAAAAAAGCAGAATCAGAAAAGGACTAAAATCAGGTGCTGTGGTCCATCATTACTCCCTTTCTCTCTTCTCCATGTTGCCTTTACTCTTCCTTTTTTCTCACACTCTTTCCTAATTCCCAATAACCTTTCCAGGTTCATGGACTAACTGCATATGAGAATTTATTTTTCATACCGGTAACTTTGTCATTTCATATGTAGAAATCAATTAGTTTGGATATTTTCCATCTTTGTAAATATGTTCACAATTATTTAGGCTTCTAAGTGTGGAAAATTACCTGCTGGAGTTGTGACATAATGGATGGGCTTATAGAGTGGGAACTGTTTTGTGCAAAAAATCTTCACCAGTGAGTTGCCATTGTGAGCCTGAATAGGTATGGTCATACAAATAGTCCCTCTCAGATTAATGGATTTTCTGATGTGAGATGCCAAATTTACAGGTAAGGGCGGTTCTGGGGGAGGGCGGATGAAATGTTGTCTGGGAGCAACTGTTTGCAATCTCATCCTGTGCTGGCCCCTGTCTGTCTCTAGCATAAGGATAAAGTTTGGCTATTGTAACCAAACCCACTATGGGGTGTTACTGCGAGTATTGTGATACACCCTCCCTTGTTAGATCTCTGGTAGAGTGCTCTGTGTATCATGAGCTCAGAGGCAAGCAATTCAGGCATTCCAGGCACTAGGCTATGTGGGTTCAACAATTAAAACAAAGATTTGATAGATTTGTAAAAAAGTTAATAGGTGGGGATGTAAACAACGTGGACTGAGTTTTTTGTTTACTTTTAAATATTTCATAGCTTATGAATTCTGTGCAGATGTGATTACTTTTTCTGGTCTTTGAGTGGAGATATTACAAACATTACCATAATAGTTACTTGGTTTAGGTGGAACCTTTTCTGATTTCTTCAATTTTAATAATAATTTTCTTACAGCCCTTTCCTGTGCACTGGCTTGTCAGGATTCAATTTTAAAGAGAGATGTCAGTAAACATCAATTTCAGCTGACACTGAAATTGATGCAAAAAATATTGATTGGTAACAGTAAGTGGGAGTGCAGCCTTCCCCCCACCCCCCTTGCACTTACTGGGATCAGGTGTCACCAGCCTTGCGGTAGCCCTCTGTAGCTTTGCTGCCATGGGGATGAGGGAGTGGGTTCATTGCAGAGAGGTGCAGAGGGCTCCCTGCACAGCTGCAGAACTGGAGACACTCAGTGACATCTTTCTCCTTGCAGTCCTTGCTGTGGGTCT
This sequence comes from Gopherus evgoodei, assembly GCF_007399415.2. Taxonomy (NCBI): domain Eukaryota; kingdom Metazoa; phylum Chordata; order Testudines; family Testudinidae; genus Gopherus; species Gopherus evgoodei. The sequence goes on from NC_044323.1 coordinate 126,384,727, forward strand.
CTGCTCCACCAGGCCAGGACCGCAGCCGCCCCTGCACCTTGTGCCCTGGTGTCTTGAGGCCCTTGGCCATGCTGGAAGCCCTCTGATGCCCCACTGTCAGTGGTGAGAGCCTCCTGTAGCCCTCTGTCAGCATTGTCCTACCCCCCCATCCCTAATTTCCAGAAACTAAAAATAAAAATAGTTAAAAATAGGGGGGAAAATCTTTAAAATAAAAATTGATCTTTATATATATATTTTTTTCTAATTTTAACAATTAAGTTCTGCCAAGCCTACTTATATAGTAGGATATTTGCTAGAACTTAAAACTCCTACAACCAAAATGATATATACAGTAAAAATGTTTTTGAAGTGTGGTTTCAATTTTAGTTTAGTAACAGTACAAGATAAAATAGTTTCTGAGAAGATTAGTAATAGTGTCTAAAAACTAACAAGGCAGTGCTAAATTTGTGCATCTGCATTTTGTTGTCCATGGAATTACTTCCAAATCACTTTTGACCTTTACTTTGATAAATGCTGCTAGAAATATCTCTTGACTACAAAGATAGTTGGACAATGACCTCAGTTAGTAAGGCTCCAACATTACCAGCTGAGTCATATTACTTGGCAGAGGTACTTTTAGAGGTGGTAACTAGTGATTGACATCAGGTGTTTTATTAAAGACATGAGAACTTTTTTGGATTTTTTCAATAAGAATATCTTTAAAAGATCTTTGCATCTCCACTTCATTAGAAAACAAAGAAGGAACAATATTTTGTAAGCATTCTGGGGATTACTGCACATTGACTTAGTGGTGGTTAAAAAAAATTCTTACCAGACTTTAGAGGGGCCACATCAATTTCATACCTTCTCTCTTTAGTGGTGAAAGAAGTGGGGGGTGGGGGTGAGGGGGAGAGAAAGGACAGAACTGGAGACAATGTAGCAGTGAGAGGGGGAAGAGAGACTTTTCTGTGAAAAATATTTTTTCTTGTTGCTCTCATTCCTGCACAAACACTGTTTTGCCATATTTTCTCCTTTTTTGCTTTCTGTTCTTGTTTCTTTGCTTAGGTTTTATTGTTTGTTTGTTCTTCTTTTGCTTCCTTTCCCATTAATCCCTCTTTTTTCTGGGTTGTTCTTTTGTGGACACCTGGGAATATTGTGGAAGTACTTCAAAAGCAGTTACTCATGGTCATTGCTATTTAGCTGTACATAAATTAGGGAAAGAAATTGAAAATCCTAAAAGTGACATAGGTTTCCTTCAGCACGTCATATCTGACAAGTTCATCTTCCCTCCCCTTTTACCATACAGCCATATATTTCACCTAGGAAGTCCAGCATCTAGTTCAACATATATTTTAGAAAGAAATTCAATATTGATTTAAAGGCCCAAGTGGTGATGGAAAATTAAATACGTCCTCCAATAAGCTGTTTCAATGTTTAGCTGCCCTCACTTCATATTTCCAGCTTAAACCTCAATAAACTAAACAGATTGAGTTTCTTTAGTCTTGTATTTTAAGGCTTGTTTTCCAGATCGCTAACATTACTGTAGCTCTTTTCCGATTTTTCTCCAATTTATCATTCTTATTTAAACGTGGACACCAGAAACAGACACGCTAATCAAGTAGTGGTCTCACTAGTGAATATAAGCAAAGGTTATAATACCACCTGCGGGTATCACCAAAGGGTGTTAGCCTTTTTCCCAACAGCATTCCACTGGGAGCTCTTGTTTAGTTGGCTATTTGAGATGATCCCTGAGTCCTCTCCAGGACTGCTGATTTCCTGGATACTACTGATTTCCTTGAGGCTTCCTGCAGGCACCCAGGAGTATGAGGCACCTCACTAACCCCTGCCCTTAGCATAAAGAAGTTTTGTCTGTGCTTGCTGGGGTCAGCTTCCTGACAGTACCAGCCACAGTCAACACAAGCACTCCTTTCTTAGCCCATGCAGGCTCTGCTGTCCATCATGCAGGCTAGTGATAGGCAAACTCCAACCCCCAAGTCCTCCAAGCACCCCCCTTTGGGTTCCTTCCCCTACTGTTCACTTCTTCCTGTTCATTTCTTATCTTGAAGACTCAGTGGTCTCTCTATTAGCATTTGACTCCTGCAAATAGAATCGCACTGCAAGACACACAGTATACAATAGTCAACTAATGAGATAAGTATTTCTTACCTCCTGTCTGGTGGAACTTTTCCCAGACAGGAAGAAGAAAGCTTGTCTCTCTCATCAGCAGAAGTTGGTCCAATAAAATATATTACATCACCCATCCTGTCTCTAGGCATGTTACTTGTGGATGACCTGCCTTTAACTACAAGGACTTAAGAACATAGTTTCCAATATATATCTCTCCTCATGCACCACTGTGCCTGAAGCCAGTTGGCATCAAGAGGTCCTTGGATCATGGATCAGAGTGTTTGTGTGTTAGCTATGAGCCAAAGTTGAAAAAAATAACTAATGGTCTTAGGTCTCTAAATTTTTGGGTATCTAATTTGAAACACTTAAAGAGGCCCAACTCTCAGAGGGCAGATGCTCTGTACTTTCTGAAAATTGTTTTGGGGTGGGACACAAAGTCATGAATCACTTCTGAAAATCTTGGAATAGTCACACTTTGATGTTCTGTGCATGCATACATTATTTCAAAGGTATGTTGTTAGTAGTTTAAGGTCATGTTCAAAAGCCTTTCTGTTGAATTCCATGTGTTTTGGATCAGGCACTAAGTCCTTAGACCCAGTGGTGAGCTGGAGCCAGTTCCCACTGGTTTGCAAGAACCCGTTGTTACATTTTAGAAGCTGGTGTAGAACAGGCTGTTAAAGGGGCGGGCGGGTGGGCAAACTCCAGTCCGCAGGACTGTCCTGTCTGGCCCGCCTGAGCTCCCAGATGGGGAGGCTTCCCTAGTCCCTCCCTCACATCCCCTCACCTTGCAGAGCCGCAGCGTGCCGGGCTGCCAGTACCAGCTCTCTGGGCAGCTCGGCAACTCCTGCTGCTTTGAGCAGCATGGTAAGGGGGCGGAGCTGAGAGCTCCAGCGGCTGCATGGCATCCATGCACGCTGCCCTGAGCAGCATGGTGGTGGGGGGGGGACCGTGAGCTCCAGCGGGCCGCGTGGCATCCATACGTGCTGCCCTGAGCAGCATGGTAAGGGGGCCGGGGCTGGGAGGAGGGGTTGGACAAGGGGCAGGGAGCGGTTGAAGGGGGTGGACGTTCTGGGGGCACGGTCAGGGGATGGGGAATGGGGGGGGTGGAGTAGGCATGGGAGTTCCAGGGGTCTGTCGGGGTGGTGGGGTTGGGGCAGTTGGAATAGGGAGCGGGGCAAGTTGGATAGGGGGTGGGGTCCTGGGGGACAGTTAGGATGGGGGGTTCTCGAGAGGGGGTGGTCAGGGGATGAGTTGCGGGTTCTGAGGGGGGCAGTCGGAGGCAGGACGTGGGTGGGAGTTGGATGGGGAACCAGACCTGGTGGGGAACCGGTTGTTAAGATTTTGGCAGCTAATCACTGCTTAGACCTGTTTAAAGATTTATTAAGGACCTCAGATGACTTAAATGCATATGTCACCATAGGGCACGTTAAGGCTGCTTTTAGTACTTCTATTTTTATTTCCTTAAGGAAAGAGATTAAGGGAATTAAATATGTTTGGTAACGCAACATTATAGTTGCACAGTCCATTTTAATAACAGGAAATGTAAAAGCTAAGATGCAGCTGTGTAGATCATCATTTCCCTCTTCCGCCAATTGCACCTACTACTGAAAAGTGGCATAGCTCCTCTAAATTTCACACAGCACTGTGCTGAGTCCCTGTTGTGGCCTCTGTCCATCATGGCCTTGGAGATTTTTTCAAATGTTTTGGGATTTCGTCTTTTGGAACGGAGTTCTGATAGAACAGATTCATCTCCCCATACAGAGATCAGATTCAGTATCTCCCGTATGTGCCATAATGGAGCTCTTTTTTGATTCTGGGACTGCATGGTCACCTGTGCTGATCAGCGCTCCACGCTAGGCAAACAGGAAATAAAATTCAAAAGTTCACAGGGCTTTTCCTGTCTACCTGGCCAGTGCATCCAAGTTCAGATTACCGTCCAGAGCGGTCACAATGGTGCACTGTGGGATAGCTCCTGGAAGCCAATAGCATCGAATTGCGGCCACAGTAACCCAGTTCGAAATGGCAATGCTGATTTCAGCGCTACTCCCCTTGTCGGGGAGGAGTACAGAAATCAATTTTAAGAGTCCTTTATATCTAAGTAAAGGGCTTTGTTGTGTGGATGGGTGCAAGGTTAATTCGATTTAACGCTGCTAAATTTGAGAGAAACTCGTAGTGTGGACCAGGGCCCAGACTGAAGCCCTAGATATGTATTCAGGGTGGCCAATTGGTCCCACTACCCATGTCATCACAACTACACTGCTGTTTTTAGTGCACTAGCTTGAGCAGAGCTAGTGTGGGGTTGTCTACCTGAGCTGGGTAGATATATTCCAAGTGACTCTTACTAGGTTAACAGGGTAGATATATTCTGCATGACTCTTATTAGGTTAACATCCTCCAGTGTATGAATTAGCTGCAGAGAGGTGCACATGCAATTATTCAAGTACTAACCTGGCTTCTGAAAGCCTTAACCACCATCCAGCCCATTGAAGCCCCCTAACCCTCAGCCCATGCAAACACTCTGCTGCCAATCTTCAGCCAGGCAGCACACCAGCAGGATAAAAAAGCAGAACACGGTTCCTGTGCAAAGGGGAAGTAATATAGTAAATATCTTACCACCTCTAAGATCTTCTTCGAGTCGGGAAGAGGCTATTGGAATGGTATTCCAAAACTGAGGGGAAAAAAAGTTTGATCATTGTTGCCATAGAGACTGGAATTGCTACAAATAATTACTTGTTCTGTTTCTCAATTCCCCACCCCCTTACATCTGACATCTTCTGGCCCCCTAAGGACAGTACTGTTGTCTATAGAACCCCTAGCAAATGTTTGGGGCAGGAAAAAGTAGATCAAAGATGAAATGTTTGGGGGCCTCTTGTCAGCAGCCCAAAAGAGAGATTAGAAGATTAGGGACTGGAGGGAAGTTCTTATGGGGGGGAAGGAGGGAGAGAGAGAGAGAGAGAGAGGATGACAGAGAAATGACAAGCGACACCATCATGGAAAAGAGAGAGAGTCATGCAGAAACAGTTGGAGCTGATACAAAACAGACTGTCTTGATGGGAGAACATTTTGGTGCAATTCTCTGGCCCAGCATTACAACTGCTAACCAGCCATGTCCTGCAGTCCACGGAGAACAATGTGTACTGGAACAGCATTACTCACCCCAAAGCTCAAGCCACAGATACTACCCATCATTACCCACCCCTCACCAGAGGTCTCCTCCTGCATACCTACTATAACAACCTATGGCTTCTTCCCATGCCATTTTATACCCCAAGACAATCCTGCACATACACATGCTTGTGACCAGTACAGAAAAAAACTTGCACTCAGCACTTTTTTGATATGTGGTTGTGACAGTATGATGGGCAACAACAGCTGAGCCAGCATGCTGGTCACCACAACTCTAATTAATTACTCTGGAGCAGACCTCATCAAGAAGTGTTGTGCCTAACTGATCGGCTAAGGAGAACTAACAGGCTAATTAGGCCAATAGGCAGATGATACAAAAGGCACAGGAAGGAAGTGGGAAAGGAGGAGGCAGAGAGAGAGAGAGTGTGAGTGAGTAAGTGATTGCTCACTCTTTCCTACTTGCCACAGAAGTAGCCTAGGACCATAGGGGTGAGGCTGTATGGAGTATAAGGGTGATGGAAACGAATTTTGTAAATAAACTGCACAGGGTATTTTGCCAACAGAAAGGTCTCTGATCTGTTTGTTGGCTTGAGGAGAGGCAGGAGTGAGTATGCCTTGCACAGTGGTACACATCTTTTATCTTCGGTTTGCACCGATGTGTTATGGTTTATTACAATAGATAAAACCTTGCACATTTTTTCACTACATGTTTTATTATCTGTATTGGATATTCCATAAAGGTCATTTCTGACAGAAGCTCACCAGCTTCCAAAAATACCACAGCGACATTCCCCAGGGTAGTCTGGATTGCTAAACAGCTGTGTCCCCTCAACACTCTACCTTGGGGTGCCTTTTTCTCTACTTTGCTGTGAAAACCACCACTCCTGGCCAGTTCACACAGCCTCTAGCATGCAAAATCTCTCTCAGCTGTATTACATGAAAACTGTGGCTAGTGACTCATGAATTATATGCAGGGTGACACCAGAATATTCCCAGTCCCAGACCTTCCCCCAGAAATATGCATTTTATACTGCTCAGCAGCCACTGGACAATGAAAGCCCACATAAAGACCATCATTTCCTCAACAAAAAATGATATGCACCAACTCTGTTATCTGAAGTGGAGGTTCCCAAACACTGGTTTAGATAAAACAAGTTTAACTACAGAAAGATAGATTTTAAGTTATTACAAGTACTGAGGCATAAATGTCAGAATTACAAAGAAATTAAAAAAGATAAAATGCAGGCTAAATGCTTAACTTAACAAGCTAAGTGAACTTAAAAGCAAAAGATTTCTCTTACTTTAGGCATACAGCAGCCTGTACAGGCTGAAAAGCCTCCCAGCCAGGACCCCTCCCCCAGTTCAGTGGTGCTTCCTTTGTCTTTCAAGTGTCGTTGAGATGAGGGTAGAGAGTTAATTTGTGTTGTGTACATCCTTCATTTTTATACCATTCTCCCCTCTTTGAGGATTATCTCCAGCAGGGGTTCAGGCAGCAGTCAGTCTGCATGGGAACCCCTAGTTGTTCTATTGTCAATTTGTAAAGCTCTTGCCTACAGCCTTCTTCCTCCCTAAGAATGGCTGTTTAAATAGGTGATTGTCCAGTTGATTATGCTGATACCTGTCTCGGGTGCCAGTGTGTCTTTTGTCTCTGGAAAACTGTTTTGGGCCTGCCTGTAACATGTTCCAA